>NW_028261381.1:65499340-65834340 GCF_051295495.1 Thamnophis sirtalis | reverse complement strand
CGGAAAGTTGCCTAGGTACTAGCCAATCTGATGCTTCCTTTGTGTTTGGGGAGAATATGATTTTCTTTAACATGTATGTGTTTACACTGGGAGAAAACCAAGATTTTCAGGGTTTTAGATAAATTATTATCCTGTTTTGCAACTACTAAATCCACAAGCCACTGTGTTGGTTTAAACCCAAAGGAAGAAAGCTCCTCCCCTGTTTTTTGAAGTGCCTTTGTGTTCTGCTTTCTCAGAGAAAAGGCTCTTTCTTAGGCATTTGGTGGCTAAGCAAGGTTTCTAGCGTAATTCCACAGAATATGTGGACATGGAAACAGTAAAATGGCACATAGGCAATAGAGGAATGCTACCTCTTCTTCAATGGCCAAATTTCAACTCTGTCCTCTTTTGAACATGTTATTTGTGTAAGGTACAATGTGCTACAAAAAGGGTTTACACTATTTTTTAACATCTTTAGTTTAGTAACTAAATTTCCACAGGACCCCAAACCAGCTTTCTTTAGCAGCTTTTAATAGAAAGTCCCACCACAGAAATCATATAAGTTAAAATGATAGCCACACCCTGTGAATCTACATGACAATTAGCAGTCACCAAAACCTGGCCTCTGCCCCAAGGAATTCACGTTTTTAAAAATGAGAACTGGGGGGGGGGAGAGAGAAAAGAAAAAGTACGTTTGGAGAGCATAATAGGCAGGGGAGGGGCAAAATGGGAGGGGTAGGAGGAAATGCAGTTAAATTACTCATAACTTCAACAATTCAGGTAGCAAAGGTTTTGGTGCTTTCAACTGTAGGAGACCCACCTGCGCAGATTTCAGGACTAACAGGGAAAAAAAACCTATAACCCAACATTGGGTAGTTTGCAAGGCATTCCAGAGTTGTTTTTTTAAAGCAGCTTTGTCTAACTTAATTGAAGTAAAATGGGCACTTCAGAACTCCCCTAGGGACTTTACGCATTTGCAAGATTCACAAACTAAGGAAAACTTCTCCAGAGTTTTAAACAGAAGCACTTTAATACCCCCCCAATAATTACGTTGCTTTGAGACGACAACCCGACGCAAATCCAAGTCTTTACAACCCACCCACCCCCGTTACCTCCCAATGCCGGATGGTAGGCCCACTCCCCTCCCACCCCCACCCTTTCAAGAGGAATTTATTACGCTTCCACCCAGGAGGAAAGTTTTGCTGGTTCGATACGGAGCTTACTTTGAAGCAGGAAAGCAGCTCCGAAAGGCAGGAGAAGCCCCCTAACCCACTCGAAAGCACCTGGGAGAAGCGAAACGGGATCCACCCCGCACTGTGCCCTTCGCTGCAGGACGGCGCCGCCGATGCAATCTTTGCCCTCTCGCGTTCTTTCCTCCGCTCCCTTCTTTTTTCCCCAGCAAGATCTCCGAAGACCCAAGCCGATCCGCTTCCCGGGAACTCCTTGGCTCCCTCCCCTTAGCCCCCCCCCCAACACAGAAAGAAAGGGGGGAGGGATCACCCGGGTGGGCAACGAAGAGAATCGACCCCCGAAATAGGGAGGGGGGGATCTTCCGTGCCCAATCAGAAGTCAGGCGCGAGAGGGGCGGGCGGGCGGCGGAGAGAGGCAGTCAGATGCAATTATTATTACAAAATCCCCTTACCTTGGGCTTTTCCCCCTTCGCTTTGCTCTCTCCGGGAATCTGGCTGTCCCCCTTCCGCGGCTGCTTGGGGAAGCAAGTTTGCTTCGCCTCCACCCCTGGGAGGGTTTAAAACAAAATCGGGACGAGGGCGGCGGAGAGGAAGGAAAGCACTTTTCTTTTCCTTTTGGAGTGCCACGATGATCCCAACTGTTCCGCTAGGTCTATCCTAATCATTCGAGTTGACAACTTCGCATAGTCTCCCCGGACTAGGTGTCCCGTCGTCCTTCTGCAAATGCAAAGGAGGAGGAGAGGAAAAAGAAGAAGATAAGCGTGCGGTTTCCTAACAAAGCGCTAAGGAATCTTAAGGATAAAAATCTCTGATCGGCGAGAGCTTTAAAATCTCACGGACAAAAGACGGAGGAAAGCAGTAAGGATCTCGTGAAGCTTCCCTCCTCCTCCTTCTCCCCCCTCCCTCCTTTTCTCTCTCTTTTTTTTTCCTGCGGGATCTTTCGCTGCTCCCCCCACCCCCAACCCCCCCCTTGCTCAGTTCCAACACCTAAAATGGAAGTTGCACCCAGCCAAAGGCAGAGGAGGCGGGCGGCGACAACACGGAGCGTCCTGCCCAGCCCCTCTTTCCCGAGGTGATGTCAGCTCCCGCACAGATCCAATGGGAGGCGGCCATCAATCAGGGATCCTAGGCTATCCAATAGGAAACTCCATTGTAGATTTTTTTTTTTGTTTAAAAAAAAAAGGACAAAAAGGAAAATAGGGGAAAAAATGACAGGAGAAATGTGCAAAGAACTTTTAAAATCATTTTAAAAAAGAGAGAAGCCCGATTTATTTTTCCTTTTTAAATTCCAGCGTGCTGAAGAATCTTCTCACAAAAAGCAACATTCCATTCCACGGGGAAGAGTTCAGGCTCCAACATGTTTCACTCACTTACTTCTATTTCCTCTCTGATCCGGGATTTGAAATACTTTTGTTCACGCTTTTACCTTTCAACGCTCAGAATTGGTGGTTCTGCGATCGGCCCCGAAGAAATTCGGCGAGGCTTTTTTCCCGAGAATTATAGCCAGACTTGCGCAATCCTAAAAGAGTTAGTCAGAAACCAGTCCACCGTGCGGGTTTCGTTGGCTCTATTGTTCCGCTTCCTCTGCGTACAGACGCCCCGTCTCACCCCAAGAAATGAGGCGTGTAACGAAAACATGAGATTTCAGAACTTTTATTGTGTTAGGATTTCCCTAATTACCAAAAAAAGAGGGGAGAGGATATTTTAGTCGAATTCCGAAAGGGGGGGATTTGGCAGCACTGGGATCATCAAGTGAAAGGATTTCATTTTGCGTGTCCTGTAATTAAATCTGTACTGATTTAATTGATACAGTGACTAGAGATTTTTTTCTTTCTTTCCTGCTTCACACCCTTTTTCAGAGCGCAGACAATTTGTTTTCTTTGTCTCTCTGATTAGCCTGTATTCTTGCTCAATATTTAATTTGTATTTTTTTATTATGGGTCAGGATTGCTGTGCAGTACTGTAATAAATCAGGTTGTTTGAAGATTCTCTCTACTTAGGGGTTTGTTTGTTTGTTTGCCATTTTGAGCACTGTGACAAAGCGCTCAAACTGATAAAAAAAAGGTCACTATCAGTGAGATGTCAGCGCTTTAAAGATGGTACTTATTTCCAAGGACGAGATCCGTTTATTGAAGTGAATAGAGCACTTTTCGCTAACCACAAATTGCAACGTTTTGTAAGGCAATAGGAAAATGGATTAGAAATACAATTAACTTTATTCAAGATAGAAAATTAGGCTGTAGTCCTAAACTCAATTAAATTTTCTTTGGAATTTTAAACATGTATTTTGTCTCTCTCTTTTTTTGCGTGTGTAAGCACCATGAGCCATCAGAAGTACAAAAGTGGAAAGAGTCCAAGTTGATTTTGTTCCTATGTTTGATGAACAAAAATACATATGTACTCATGTCCCACATACCATAAAAGGATTGGTGTTTTATATATGATTAGCAAATAAGTAGATATTAAGAGGTAAAGTTCTCTATAGTACTAGTAGACCTTGACTTATGACCACAATTAAGCCTAAAATTTCTGTTGTTAAGTGAGACATTTATTAGGTGCGATTTTCCCATTTTATGACCTTTCCACAGTTAGGTGAATCACTGCCATTGTTGTTAGTCACCTGTTAAATGAGTCTGACTTCCCCATTTACTTGTTTGCTTGCAACCTTATGATCACATCCTGAGACATTACAGCCATCATAAATACATGCTGTGACCATGGGGATGCTGCAACAGTCTTGTGAAAAATGGTCATAAGTCACTTTTTCAATATTGGAACTTTAGTCACTAAACTGAAGTTGTAAATCAAGGACCACCTACATTCCCTCCCTTCAAACTAAATATTGCAACTGCTTTAGACTTTCAGAATAATATTTGGGATTAAGATTAGCAGGAGATCTCTCATGTACAATTTTATAAGTCAAATTATTTTACAAAATCAAAGAAGTTCTTCCAACTAATTTTCCATCTTTATTGCTATCACATATATCTCAGTGCAAATTCATTATTTAATAGAACTTTTGTCCCAATTTTTATCAGGATGTTTGTCAGACCACAATCTCTTAACCAAGGTGTCCGGTGAAGATGCAGTAGGAATACATGTGCTGGGATTTCTTTATCCATCTATGAAATTGGGCCCAGTGGAGACCTGCCATTTACCGAAAGGTGGGGCTTTGTGGAGCAGGAGCAGCCAAACTGGGCTACAAAAAATCTGGACAACTGATCTCTTCTATTTATACCACTTTCCTTTATTATTAATTTAATTACAAGGCTTACATTCTCTCCGTGTGAGGTAATTACAGGGAGGGATCAGAGAATAGTAGCAAAACACCTGTAGAATTTTCCTAGTTCCTCCAGGAAGGCAGGAAAAACTGGTCTTTGCATAAATAACCATTGGCTCAAAAAAATGGCTAGAAGCCGTCCTTCCTGGACTAGGCTAATAGTTTCTTAATGAAAAGTCACTTTCTAGTCTTGGGTTCACAGAGTGCACTAAGCATTAATTTATTTATTTACAACATTTTTATCCCACATTATTATTATATACTTTATTCATTAAACATGGAACTCAGCCAACTGAACATTCAAAAATGCATGACAAATACCAGCGACTGGTACTAATGGTTGATACGGTTTTCTGCCAGCATCCTAGGTATCAACCAAGTATCTTCTTGAAATATATGATGTTCTGAGTAGCACAGTTTTTTGCAGTTCCACTCGAGTTATTGCAGGAAGCTGCAATTTCTTGATGTGTTTTGCCAAATTCTTGGACATGGTACCAAATGCCCCAATGACAATGGGTATCACTGTTACATGTTTCATCCATATCTGTTTAGTTTCGATGGCCAGATCATGATATTTTATGATTTTTCCCCCAGTTCTTTTGCTTTGACTATGGCGTCTCTTGATACAGCGATATCAATAAACTATATGCTTTGGCTCTTTACAACTGTGATATCTGGTATTTATTATATTATACTTTATTCATTAAACATCAAACTCAGTCAACTGAACATTCAAAAATGCATCACAAATACCATTGACTGGTGCTAATGGTTGATTCGGGTTGCTGCCAGCGCCCTAGGTATCAACCAAGTACCTTCTTAAAATATAAGATGTTCCGAGTAGTGCAGTTTTTTGCAGTTCTGCTGGTGTTATTGCAGGAAGCTGAAATTTCTTGATGTGTTTTGCAAAATTCTTGGACATGGCACCAAGTGCCCCGATGACAATGGGTATCACTGTTACATATTTCATCCATAATTGGGTAATTTCGATGGCTAGGTTGTGTTTTTTTCTAGTTCTTTTTCTTTGACCCTGGCATCTCCTGTTACCATGATGTCAATAAATTGTATATCATCATCATCATTATTATTACTATTTTGTTCCCCTTTGGCTTTTTGTTGTATGAACTCTTCAAGTTCAGCTTGACTTCTGCTGTTATTTCTTTCACTGAAGTTGCCTTAGTCAGTGCAATTATTATGGAGGTGTGGAGGTAAGAAGCTATAGTGAACAATACTGTAGAGGCTAAATCTGTTGTTCAAATACAGTCACTGGTTGTTTCATCCCATCCTTATCTATCCAGAATCATATTTATTTCTTTTCACTCATTAGCCTAAGAACCAATTTTTGAAAAGCAGTAGTTAATAATATCAGCCATTAAAGGTTAAAATGGTCCCATTTTAGCCCCAGTATCAAATAAATGTAAACTAAGAAGCTGCTGATTAAAAAGGCACAATGCAATATTTTAATTAAGTGGCTGCACAGAGCAATTGTGATATTTCTTCAGAGATAATTGCTTGACCAGATTTCTCAGTCAGTGACAATTTGCATGTAGACACAACACTATCTACATAGGAAATATAAGTAATTATGTGGCAATTATTCATCTTTATGCAAAGAAAACATTAAAAGGATGTCAAGTGACATGCTTGTGATACTTGGTTTGCTTGTCAAAGCAAATTCAAAAGCAAGTTTACTCCATAAAGTTTCTTTAAGTGAATTGCAGGACATGTTCATTTGGTTTTATAATTTACTGTACAAATTACAGATTATGGAGTTCTTAGTGCTCTTTGGTTATTTGCTGCTTGTTTGCTTGTAAACATTTCATTACCTTGAGCAGGTAACATCATCAGTGCTACTGAATTTAGGATTTCTCCCTGTTTATATACAGTAGCTTGCCCTGTCAGTGTTGGTAGGGGTATGTATTTTCTCCTTAAGAGTGTCTTGATTAGAGTAGTTTTCTGCCTGCTTGCTACTGTGTCTAATATTAATTCTCTTATACGAGTATAGATTCTGGAGAGGGTGTGTTCTGCCCTTTTGATTTCTTTTTAACTTTTTTACTGTTTCTTTTCAATTGTATGTAAATATGGTTTATCTCTATATATCTATTGATGACTGATTTGTCTATTGAAATTACAGATTTTATTATGACTGATTAAAAATTGTATTTGGACAAGACAATAATCATGATGCACAAGAACCATCCTCTACAAGAAGTGGTTAAACCTCAAGAATAATTTGGCACATGCAACTCAGTCCTGTAGTTTGCTTATCTATGCTATATTAATTAAACCACAATAATTTGGTTTGTTCAATGCTGTGCACTAAATAAAAACTGAACAAACCATGACACAAGAATACTGCAGGTGGAAGAAGACCCAAAGTTATGATCACATCAGATTCCATGGATCTTTTCATGGAAAAACAATATACAACTTACAGAATATTAGGGCTAAAAGAAAAATGCACCATAGAGTTGTTATTATTAACCATTTATCTGTTATCTGTCAATTTTCTACTTTCCATTCTTTTTATACATTTGATAAGTGGACAGCATAAATGGAATGTACGTGCCCTTACTATGGCTAAAAGACTGACACCCCAACTTTAGAAATATAAATATATGTCTCCATTCACTCTATGAATTGAAGATTTAATTACATTTGCCACCTGACAGCAGACTGCCTATAGGTATCGATTTTGTGTGAGCAAGTGAAATAAAATATAGAATTCATTTATACAAAATACAATGGGTTAAAAAAAGAAATTTATATAAATGTAATATAAAATTATATAAATGTAATATTAAAGTAAATTGTACTTTAATATTTATATTAGATAAATCTATAGAATTGCAACTATTAATTGCTACAATAGTATATTATACTTTACTTTCTTTTTCTATTGTTTTTTATTTGTTAAGCACTTGTATGCATAGGTTTTGTATGTATTTGCATTATAGCTATGTCAGGTCTCGACTGTTTTTTTTAAAGAAACAATAATAAATAAATGTTTATATTAATATACAGAGATAAAAGAAGGTCAATGAAGTTTGGTGCCAATTACCCAATAATCTATTACTTCAGAGGGAGAAAACGACAAACTTAGTCAAAACATTGTTTGCATTTTTTCCAACTCGTCACATCCTCATATAAGGCATGAGACAGAAATCACAATTGCTGCAAAGTACAAACAGAAAAGATCACATTGTATAACAGCCTGCATTCATTCATTCATTAAGCAAAAGGATTCACATATCACAGATGAGCCTCAAAATCATTGTTATTTCATCAAAATGAGCTTTGAGACCTGCAACATATTGATTTATTTTAAGTGTTCAATTTAAACTGCTATCTACAGGCATTTGCCAAATGTGCAAAACAAAAATCACAATTGCTTTTTACTGCTGCAGTTCATTTTCCAATCAACCAACTTCCTAAGCAAACTCTTTTAATGTGAGTAAAACAAAAGGCTCTTTTACTGTAGGAGAGAGATCCACTTATATTCTTTGATTAAATGACCTATTTATGAAGGTCACAGTTTGACAAAAATGTTGTATGGCAGCCCAACCTGATATTTTGCAAAGTAGTAGCAGCAGCAGAAGCAGAAGCAAACAGTTCCTGGGACAGTCAAGTCCAAACCTAAGGGATGTTAGGTTAAGAAAGGCGGACATACATTAATCAATCACACCATACCCTCCAGCTGTAGCAGAAGATCATACATCCCTGGGTAAGATCTGACTTTGACATCTATAAATGAGTATTACTATGGAAGAATCAATAAGCAATAAAATGTCCATTGAATTGAGCTCAACTCCTGATGTGCCATAAATATATTTATATATACAGATATTTTGGCAACATGAACCCAGGTTGTCCTCTTTTTTTCCCCTTCTGGGTATTTTTTTCTGACTTCCTTTCTACTAGCCTCTAGCCCTGTGATTCTCTGGTAGTAGTCTAATAGTCTTCCATTAAATCCAACTTTCCCTGTTAGTAAATTTCAATCCAACCCAACTTTTTCTAAGCATAAATGATGTCATCCATATGCTGCCACCTGCTGAGGCATGTATATGAGTTTGTGTGTGTTTGTATGTATACAAGCACACATAAATGCTAGTAACAAGCAGTCTATATACCGGTAGTATAAATAAAATATGATAGAAACTTCGGTATATCAAACCTAAAACATGATTTGAACCTTTTCCAATTAAATAATTAACTTATTGGTAACTAAACAGTTGTTCGGTGGGTAGAGGTTAGAGCTAGATTCTTAATCTGTTAGGGAAATACTATTCCTCCATAATATTGAGAAATAAATATCACAATTTAAACTTAACTTAGAAATTTAAAAATACTGAAAAAAAGATTTTTAACACTCTTGATTCTTCTCTCATTCTTTGATCAGGTTTAAATAAATAAAGGTCAAGAAATAGAAAGAAAGGAGGTTTGAGAGGATTAAAGATAATTGATAGACAATTTATTTCCACTGAATATATGTGGTAAAAAATTGGTCAGAAGTTCCAACTTAGTTCCACATGAAATAAATGCAATTATTGTTCAAGTCAAGGACAGTTACAATATTTGAAGAATGGTTTCAACCTCTCTTTAAAATATTTTTAAAAGATAAGAAGAAATTTTAGCATATTAACGAATCAACTTGGAACCTTACATGATATAAAATTTAAACTAATTATCAGGAACTGACTATAAAAGTAAATAATTAGTATTACTGTACCACATTCCCTTAAAATTGCATTATACTAATCAAGTTGCTTCTAGATAGTTTTGGAGAATTCTTAACCATAACACACACACACACACACACACACACACACACACACACACACACACAGTTGTAATAATACCCACTGAGTTTCTTATTTGGGTAAAAGTCTCTAAATAATCTGTACCTCTGTCTTTAATAATTAATGCTAGTGTAGCTTCATTGTCCATTTTACCAAGAGATACAACATGCAATTACTATAAAGATATAAATCCCAGTTTGATTCTGGGCCAGGGTATAGCTGTAGTATGCACTCTGGAAAACTAAAGCATATCTTTCTTTGAATCATTGAATTAAAAATGCGGAAAATAGAATAGCCTGAAAAATGAATATAGCCATGAATTCTGTAATTAATTACTGGTTTATTCACATATGCCCTTCTTTTTTATTTCTATCAAGAAAGAATTATAATAGTTTTAGATAGAATATTGTTTAGGGATATTAAAATGTGGTATTTATGATTACATGTGTGTGTATATATAAAACTATGTAGTATGAAATATACATTTTCTACTCTTTTTGCTTGCTGTTTCTTAATATTTTGTTTTTATCTTATTTTTTATTTTGTGCTTTGTAAATCACTGTACTGTATGATTATAACAATCTAGTTTAATAAATTCAACTTTTTAAAGTCATTGGAACAGCAGAAACTGGAATAACAGAAGAAAAACAAAAGTTCCTTTCTGAGCCAATTAAAAGTTCTCCATGTATCCTTTTACAATGTGAGTAAAGTGCATTAAAAAAATTTTCAACCACAAAACCAAAACTAGGCAGGATTATTATGTCCTCGGACAGTTTTCAGCTTCGTAATTTGGGCAGATTTTTTTTTATCATCCTTTTCTCGAGCTTTGCTTCTGTCAATAAAACACCATTCTGACCGACATAAATTTTTATCTTTGTTGTAAAAAAAACCCCATAAAAACCAACGGATGGTCTTAAATATTTTGCTAGTGACATCTCCTGAGGTTAATTAAGCAGTTTGGTTGTAAATAAAGGGGACATCCATCCTCTTTAAGCCCCCCTAATTAATCCTCCAGTCTTCCCTCATAGCAATAATAATAAAGATGATGGATATATAAATATGGTATAAGTCATTTATTTTGCTCTTACTTTGTTTTGCTCTCTTACCTCATCTGTTAGATTTAGCTGTTTTGGAAATATGTTTCTGCTTTAACCAAATTTAAACATATTATTTTTTGAGTACAGGATTTACCTTAGTTAAAAACATCCTCATATAACTATAACATGCATTCAGTCTTGTTTGGAAAAATCAGCCTTTTGAAGCTGGACATAAAAATGTAGTTAATTTATGCTGAGAATCTATTACTATCTATTACTAATAATAACTTGTTATTATTATTTTTAATAATCACGCAGTAGATATTTCTCATAAGTTGTAGGGAGAAATGTCTTTTCAAGGTTGTTATTATCATTTTGCATAAGGGCAAAAAAGGTAGAAATGTTTATTTTTAAGATTTGCATCATTATTGTAATAAAACAGAAAATAGGAATTATCTTTCTACTGGCATTTTAAAAATATTTTGCTGCTATATCTATTGTTGTTGCTTGCTGATTACCAAGAAATAGTATAATTGGCCTGTTATACATTATCTTCAATAGTGATCAAAACAGGGAAGTAAGATATAAAGTAAATAAAAGCATAATACTTTGTTAGATTGTGATGCTAGCATTCTCTAAGGCTATAGTATGGGGAGGGGGAGTTGTTATATTAAAATAAGCTTATTTTGCACTGACTTAATGGTTCAATGGCTGCAGCTTCCACCTGAATTTTATAAATATTTTCAATTGTAACTGAACAGCAATAACATTCTGCTACATTTAAACTCAAGCTGCTTTAACATGCCAATATCTCTATCTTCTGTCTACAATTGCTTCTGTAGTGCTACAATCCATCAATTTTGTTGAAATTCTCACCATATGAACAGTCTCCACAAGACTTAATAGTGTATTTCTTGCACTTCAGTAAGTGGTTAATGTTTGTGAGTTCAGTTTCTCTTCTTTTCACACGCTACTGTTTTGTTTCTATTTTCATGCCTGTACCTGCTTTTGACCCACTTAGCTGTTATGAGTCAGAAAACCCTTATGGCAGCACAATATACATAACTACCTTTATAGAAATAATCAAACAGTAAATGAATAGATAAATAATAAATATGGTTCTAAATTGTAATTGCTTGCACAAAACATATGTACCCAGACAACACACTGTTTAATGGAAGGTGATGTTTGATTTAAAATAAAATTAAAAAATAACAGCAAATGATTCTACTGTATTAAGAATGAGGCCTCGCAGGAAAGACCATAGTGTGTAATTTTTCTGTTTGAAGAATGGTGAGTATTCTGTGTGAAGTAAGCTTATGTGCCATCTGTTGGGGAGTTTTTATTAATTCATCTCAGGAACAGTTTTCTATTGAGGTAGATAAAATAATACTACAACAGTATTAAAACTTAAACTTCAGAAGGTAATTACCGAAAACCTCATCCAAAAGTTTAAGTAAGAATATGCATTATAATTAATCCTGAGAAAGATGTTAAGATTATGATACATAAAGGACATGAACAAAATGTTCTCTAGGGGAAACTAACAAAGTGAGTTTTACAGTGTTTATTGGTAGGATTATTTGGCATATACCCATGAACCTAGGGCATGCATGCCACAGGTGGCAAGCAGAGCCATTTCTGAGGGCATGCGAGATGTTGCCCTGTCAGCTCCAGCTGATTTTTGGCCTTGATTTTCGGTCATTTTTTGCCCTCTGGAGGCTTCAGGGAAGCCTCCTGAGTCCTGAAGCCTCCAGAGAGAGAAAAACGGTCCAACAAGCAACCCAGAAGTCCGTTCCTGAACATCCAGTTTGCGTGTTGGGCCATTTTTCACCCTTCCCAGGCTCCTAGAAAGGCGTGTGCGAAAAACGAACCTACCGGGCCCACTGGAAGTCGGAAAACGGGCTGTTTCTGGCCTCCAGAGGGCCTCTGCGGGGCAGGGGAGGCCATTTTCATCCTCCCCAGGCTCCAAGAAAGCCATGCGCACATGCATGGGGCAGCAGGGGGAGGGTCGTGCATGCATGTGCAGGGGGCACAGCGTATGGGGGATTAAATTATGGGGGTGGGTGCACACATGCTTTTGGTACCTGAAGTGAAAAAGGTTCATCATCACTGGCATATACAAAAGAATCATGGCTTTGTCAATTTGCTGATCTCTTCTCAAGTCTGGCTTCTTAATGCAATGACAGCAGATTCCACTATGAAGAAAGGACATTGTTTTGAGAACTAAAGTGTTGCTATTAGATAGAAAAAATAGATTTCCAGGTTCAATTTATCCCTCCCCCCCTCCCATGGCCTACTATGTTTAAACTGTTATTTAGTGGTGGTGGTAATAGTCATCATGTAACTGCACTCAAGAGTTTATTTGCTTTGTATATTTGTCAATCAGATTTGTTACAGAGGTATGCAATGGATGGCTGTTAAGTGCCACATGTAATTGCTGGCATTTCATGTAAGTAGCCCCAGACTTAATTTTGAAAACTTCTTTAAGGGACCAACGTTTTGATAATAACTATTTCTTTCTTTTAAAAAAAAAGAAAGAAGAGGATGTCAAAAAGAGAAAGCAAAAGAGGAAAAAAAGAGGGTATCCATGACAAGGATGTCCTGATATGGTTTTGGCTCTGTCCCCATGTTTTCCATACAGTGCTCCTGCTCCTTAAGGGCTCCAGAGAGAGGACTTGTGAAAAAATGCTGTCTTATATAGAAAAGAAATTTCCCATTGTTGACCTGATAATTATTATTATTATTATTTTTAGAGGAAAGGAATTGGATTACAAGAATGAAAAGTAAAAGAACTGTTGCTCTCTTAGAAGCAATATATCCCTGCGTCATTAGGACAGAAGCTTTTAATTTTTTCTTTCTAACAATCTTCTGGTGATCCATCAAGCAGGTGGGGTATACACTTTTTTCATATATACCAGTAATACCATTCTTCCTCCTTTGCTGGCTTGTTCCTTTTGAATAAGCTGTGTCTGTGAATCCTTGCATTTCGCTCATAAATTATATTGTATCATATTCCAGGAATGAGCACAAAATCATATTCAACATCCTATCTAAAACTTCCATAGATAGTCCTTGCTTATCAACTGCCTTGTTTAGTGACCAATTGAAGTTATGACATATGAAAGAAAATAGCTCTGTGATCAATCCTCACGTTTACAGTCATTGCAGTGTCCCATGGTGATATGATTTCACTTCAGGCAATTCACAACTTATGTCCATTTACGATCATTGTAGTGTCCTGCAATTGTGTTATCACCATTTACAAGTTTCACAACCAGCTTCCAGCAAGCAGAATTAATGGAGAACACAGAAGTGAAATCACAAGTCAGTCACATATCTCAACCAATGACCACAGTGATTCATCTAACAATAAAATAGTTGTGAGCTTTTTTGGCACAATTCTACCACTGCCAGTCCCAATTGTGGTTGATAAGCAAGGGTTATTTCTATTTCTTTTCTACTTCTTGTTCAGACACTGAAACCCTTGGGTTATATAACTTGACATATATCTTTGTGTACAGGTAGTCAACAAAAGTGCCAACAAAAGTGTGTATAGTCAAGGCTATGATTTTCCCAGTTGCAATGTATGGCTGTAAAAGTTGGATCATAAGAAAGACTGAGCGCCAAAGAATTGAGGTCTTTGAACTCTGGTGCTGGAGAAGACTCCTGTGAATCCTCTGGACTCCCCTGGAGATCAAACTAGTCAGTCCTAGAGGAGATCAACCCTGACTTCTCTTTAGAGGGACAGATCCTGAAGATGAAACTCAAATACTTTGGCCATCTAATGAGAAGGAAGGACTCACTGGAGTATACCCTAATGATGGGAAAGATTGAGGGCAAAAGAAGAAGGGGACAACAGAGAATGAGATGGCTGGATGGAGTCACTGAAGCAGTAGGTGTGAGTTTAAAAGGACTCCAGAGGATGGTAGAGGACAGGAACATGTAAAGTTTAGCAAGGAAATCAGCCTGCTAATCACCATTGAGCATTGATGGGTATGATGCCTTTATTGCAATTGTATCCACTATAATTATTTCAACCATTGGTTGCTTGTATGATCCCTGAAGTGAAAAATCTTTTATATACATACAGTACAAAAATGCATCCCATTAACTAGGAGATATTATGTGGCATGCTGACTCAGTGGCATAACCCTCAAAATGTTTATGGAATCAGCCTGTTTTATGTTAAAACAGAAATGCCAATTCTTTTGCTGGGATAGTAAAGGGAAGGGAGATAAGGGAAGCCTCTCCCTGAAGTTTCTGTCTACTCTTCCTGAAAACTTTGAAAAAAAGGAATGTATACCATATCCATACAGGATAATAGTACATTTTCTTTCCACTATCTTCTTTACAGATCAGTTCATATGTTTATGCTTTATGTCAAAAAGTCAATACCTACAACATTCAGTTTTTCCCACAACACCCTCCTTTGTAATAAGAAAAGTAAATCTTGCGTATTGATTGTAAACTCCCTCTAGGTGAGATGGGCAGCAAATAGGTTTAATACATAAAAACTTTCTTGCCTTTTTAAAAATAATGTAAAGGGAAAGATTACACACACACATATTTTCCTTTCTAAATGCAACAACATAATTAAAGTGTGCAGATTTTATGCCCAGCGAGCAGAGATTTATGGGGAGAAACTGATAAGGAAATGTCATCTTATAACTTGCTGTCTAAATTGAGAAATAGAAGAAAAATTGAGTTCAGTAGCCATAAAACTAAAAAAAGTGGATATGTTCATATTTCCACTAAGTCATAAACTGGCTTGTATTCTGTTTGTAAATAATTGTATTTAAGACAAAAGCTTTATCCCTATTCTAACATATTACCAACATATCAAAGGGAATAATCTTGATTGATTTTAAATGGATGACAATGTTGTTTTTAGGCACACACTGAACTGCATCAGCTAATTTTAAAGCAGATGGTTGCATTTTTTTCTCCTGGAGGTTTTCCCATTTTCCTCCTGATCTGCAGCGATTTAAGAAAGATGGTATCTTTCTTCTACCTCTTGTAATTCTCAGATATAGAGTCGGTGGCATACAAGTTCAATACGTTATTAGACAATAATTACTATTGTCAGTTTAGTTTCTTTGTTAGAAATAGCCAGGAACCGCAAAGAACTGGAGCCCATTCCTAAACTGTGGTTAAAAACCGGGAATGATGGAACGCCCCTTTAACAAACAAACAAAGCTACTTTTGCTATGGATTCGTCACTCCGTACAGTCACTAAGCGGAGCTTTGACTACTATAAGGAGAGGGCTTAAAAAAAAAATCAGCCTCGATTTGGCTCGCTCTCTCCTCGCTTTTTTTTAAAGCCATGATTCCTCCCGCCAAAAGCCTCCTCTCTCGTTAATGGCTGTAATTCCGGCCAATGGGAGGGCTGTTTCCGAGATGAGGCGGCGGGAGGGGGCGTGGCCAGCGCGTGCGGGTACGGTTTTCCCTCCAGCTTTTGCTCGGCTGCTGGGGAACGTTGCCCAGGCGGCGCGGCGCGAGTGGGTGTTGGGGAGGGGCTGGTGCGGGTATCCACACTCTCGAGTGTCGCCGGCGCCGCGCCGTCCGTGTGTCGGTCACGGCTGGAAGGCAAACCCACGCTCGCGTGGGAATTGGGGAGCACGTGAAAGGGAAGGTCCCACAGTGAAGGTGGGGAAAAGCTTCCGTGGGACTCCACGAATGAATGAATGGCCAGAGAGCCGAGTAGGGAAATGGACCACTGTCTTCTTTAGTTATACGTGGGGAAGGAGTTGTGTCGAGGCAAAGGAGTATTCGTGAAAATGGAATCTCTTGTCCGGTAACTTAGAACCGGTCTTTCCCCAAGTAGTGCCTTCTGGGTATGTCAGACTACAACTCCTATCATCCTCAGCATAACATGATAGAGTTGGAATCCAACATCCCTGAAGGGAAAGGTGCTGTATATTATCATGTAGCCATTTATTTTACGTTTTCACTGATGCTTTTCCTTGTACCATTTTGTGGGGCAATTTTGTACTTGGTTAGCTGTAAGGTACATTTTTTTAGATAGAAAATAAGCTATTATGGGTATTTGGGTAGTGGTGAAAAACAACATCCATAATTAGCTATTGCCTTTGGTTAAAAAATGTAACGCAAATTATTATTGGACTTTTTTTCTATCCAGAAAGTCAAAAGTTGTGCATTTATATAAATGTTTTACTGGAAATTAATTTAATGGATCTTTTTCTTAGGTAAGCATATACAGGGTTGCAGCATTAATCTAGATAAGTGCTGCTTAATGCCCACTAGTAGTTCTCTTGATTTTAAAATGAAAATATGAGCAAAGAGATTTGGACCATTATTACATTTGTCTGGAAGATTTTGCTTCCTATTAGTGAATGGGCTCCAATTAAGAGAGGAATGACAGGAAAAATGCAAAATTATAGCTGTTGGTTTTGCTGAATTTACACCTGCAAACAGCTCTAGAACTGTTTAAAGGGTTGCTAGATCTATCTTACAACAAGAATATAGGAAACATGTATGCAGAAAGGCAGGATGGGAAATATAAGATTGTCCTCATTTGTAATTGCTACAGAAAGGAGGAATGAAAATTAGCAACAGAGCTGGAACGTTTTCCTTTTCTTTAATAGTTTATAGTATTAAGAGAGGATTTTGGAGGGAAAAATGAAATGACAATAAAAATTATGATAGTGAAGAAATTAGGAGTTTTCATTCACTAACTATTATTATTTATTTACAATCTCTTAAATGCAGGAGAGTGATGGAATAAAATAGTAAAATAAATAACAGCATTCGAATCAGTTATCTAATATGAAATAAGGAGCCCCTAAACTAAAAAGTCATAGCATATCAGTATCTATACATTTAAAATAACAGGTAAGACAACTTGGACTAAAAAAGAAGCAGTTTTAAATAAGGATAAATTGAGGATTTATACAATGATACTGCCAGACAACTGAAAAAGGAAAAGGAAATTTTATTTCAAGTAGCATGCAATTTATAAACTTCATTACCAGCAAGGAAATCCAAATAATATACCGTCTAGATTCAGGTGCCAATTAAATGCCAGGCAATGGGATTTGGAAGGAGGGACATGGTGGCTGTGTTTTGTTTTGTTTTAGAAAAAGCAAGTTATAAAGAAAGAAGTTTATAAGTAGTGTCCAATTGACTAAACCAAATAACCATTGATATAAATCTGGGGTCTCCAAACTTTTCAGTCTAAGGGCCATATTTGCAAATATTTTAGGTCCCAGGGGAAAATCAATTTTATAAATGAGCAAATAAAAATTAATTAAATGAATGCTTTATTTTGCTCAGTGGGATATGATTTACAAAACCGGGGGTGGGGGGGATGTACCAACTACAAAGAAACAATGCCATGCTTGTATTGGTAAATGATATAAGAAAGATTTTAAAGGGATTCTTCCCCTTCCTCGTCCAGCAATCTTCCAGCTGACTTGCAAACACCCACCCCCATTGGAGTAATTGAAGGAATCCTACCTTCCTTTCTAAACAGTGGTGAATACAAGTAGTCCTCGACTTACAACTGTTCATTTATGACTATTCAAAGTTACAACGGCATTAAAAAAGTAATATGACTATTTTTCACACTTATGTCTGTTGCAGCATCCTCATGGTCATGATATTTACATTGGGATGCTTGACAACTGGTTCGTGTTTATGGTGGATGTGGTGTCCCAGGACCTTTTGCAACTTTCTGCCAAGCAAAGTCAATGGGGAAGCCAGATTCTCTTAACAACTGAGTTACTAACTTAACAGGTGCAGTCCATTTAACAAATGTGGCAAAAAAAGTAAAATGAGGCAAAACTCACTTAACAAATTTCTCACTTAGCAGCATAAATGATCTCAGATTGTGGTCATAAGCCAAGGACTACCTTTACAGCCCTGCTGTGTCTCCCTATGCTGTTTAGAAAGGATCAGAGCACAGTGCATGGGAAGAGCAGGCAGGCTGGAAGGAATCTTTCAGAGGACTAGCCCACAGACCATAGTTTGAAGACCCCTGATATAAATCTACATGACTTATTGAGCTATGTTATTGAAAGTTATGGCATGTAAACCTTGAACTTGAGTCAAAATGTAGCTGAAATAAAATTCCTTAGCCATGCTTTATATTTAAGGTTTGTTATTGGGTACTTAACTTACCTGGGACTGTCTATGCAACCTGTATTTGGAAACGAAAGCTACTTTGAAGATAATCCTGGCTACTGGACATAGGCAGGAAGATAGAACAGCTGCTAATTTGAGAGTATCTACCTGGTGCCATCTCTGCTTCCCTTTCTCTCCTCACTCTCAGTGTCCAGGAGGAGAGGAACAAGAAGGTGAGCGAAGGCAATTTTTTCAAAGCTGGAAAGATGGCTGGAACACTAGCAAGAGGGACTTGTTTTCACTATGATCAGAGCAAGGCTTAATTACTGACTTTTTTGGTTCTGGATTACTGGATAGGTCATTTATTTGCAGGTTATGCCAGACTTCTGAAGATCTGTTATGTAAATGTGTTCAACGAATGGAAACATGTGTTAAGCCATGGTTTGGTTAACTATGGAAAAAATAGATGGCTGAATTCAGATGTTAAACCCCAACAAATAAATGGTTTAGCATATTTGCTGAAGGCATCATTTAACAATAGTATAACTTCACATAGAAAGGAATACTTTTTTTATTACTGAAGTATCAGGTTAAAAAATGTATTCTGCACAACTAGTCTGTTATATAAATTAGAGAATATCTTATCTAATTTGATTGTTACAGGATTACCTTAAAAACAGATTTTGATGAGTTTGACATTTTTCTGATTTCTTGAATTATATGCATATTCTTGTTCATTTGTGATTTCTGTAAGCTATAAGTTAATACAGAACTTGCAATCTGTCTCTCTCCTATTTTGGTCCTCAGTATATGAAGTTAAATATTTGTTCCTTTTTGCATTGTTAGTAGGTTTGGGGTAAAATGTTTAAACTTTACAAATTCCTTGGGTCCTTTATTCATCCCTTAAATTCTTTGAAATTTTCTTTCCAAATAGCCCCCAGCCACATTTATTTGATGCCATAGGTTTGCCATCATGGCACTAAGAGGTTACTGGCCCCTGCCTCCTGCCCCAGATAAACTACAACCCTGACAGTAGAATGTGTATCTTCCACCAGTGGCATTTCCTCCCCACACTAGACACAGTTTGAAACATAACTGCATGATGAGAGGAAGAAACTCCTCTATGTAAATTTTAAATATGGTTTTATGTCAAGGTACACATTTTGGAACAACTTATTACTCCAGGAATGCCAGGTTTCTGAATTAGAATCGAATTTCTGAATTAGAGTGCCTTCTTGTTTCTTGTTTCATAAAGCTTTGAAGAAAGTTTGACATTTAGCAAGATTGCTAATGTAGCAATTACATATCAGATGTAATGATACCTGTACTTTGAATTGTTCTGCCCCTGTGTTTTAGGACTTTTGTTTAATATGATCAACAGCGATTGAAAAATCCATAAGACTATTTCCTACTGAGCAAATTAGGCAGTTCAAAAATGTAAATATATTTCCTGCTGGGTAGTATGCCACCAGACTGTAAATTCTGAATTAAGTTGAAATAAATGCTATTGAATTCTGTTCGATGAGAATTGAGCAAGGCTAACATGGGCAACGTTTATTTCATAGAAATCTGATATACAATGAGGGAAAGTTCTGTTACCATGAGTTCTTCAGCTACAAATCCCAAGATTCTATATAGGAATTCTCGTCTACTCCGTATGCTGTTCCTACAACTCCATCGCCAACAAAGGGCTGACTTATTTTGTGATGTTGTCCTACAAGCAGAAGGTACTAATTTTTCTAAAGTCTGAGAGATAGGTTTCTAAAATAAATAGAGTGGATCAAGTTCTGATATTATGGCTGAATTTCTTTTAAAGTATTGCAAGTCCTAAAAATTTTTCAAATGGTAGATGCCTATATGCAACATGTTTTTTTTAAAGGGGGGAGGAACCTTATTTTTCAGTCTCATACATTTTTTTCATGCGTTACCCATGTTTTTCTGTATATGTGTATATTTATCATGCTTTGTTGGATAGAAAGGAGCAATAGCTTTGGTTTAGTGCAGAGTATCCCTTTTATAGGATATGCATAGTTCTCCAATTATTCAAAATGTCTATTCATTTTGTTACTGGAATAGTTTAATATGGAATATGATGAATATCCTGTTTTCAGTGCCATGACTTGCCTTGAAATTTAAAGTAATATGAAATTGCCTGTGAATCCATTTTGCTACCTCACTAAGTTTGGTGCACCTCAGACTGTGACTCCCAGAATCCCTCATATCCATAGGCTATTAGATTGAGGAAGAATGGAATTTTGAATGCTTTGTCCTTCCACCAAATTGCCAATGCAGATAGTCTTCATCTTACAACTGCAATTGGACCAGAATTTCACTCATTGAGCAAAATAGTCATTAGGCGAAATGCCTGTCCAACTGTTCAGCTTGATGATCACAATCCAGGCACTTCCATATGGTCATTAATTAATCTCTCAAGCTGTTAAGCAGACACAATAGCACTATATCGTTTCATAGTACTTTACAGCTCACTCTAAATGGTTTACAGAATCAGCATATTGCTCCCAACAATCTGTGTCCTCATTTACCAACCTCAGATGAATAGAAGGCTAAGTCAACCTTGAGCCGGTCAGGATCGAATTGCTGGCAGTTAGCAGAATTAGCCTGCAATACTGCATTCTAACCACTGCATCACTGCATAAGGAGCCTTGGATGGAGGAAGGGGGAGGATTCCTTCATTGGGCTGTAGGAACAGAGCTCAAATCTTCAGGATTGTAGATAAACCCTCCTCTCCATCCATTGTGGAAGTTAATGGGAAAATCGGCAGCAGGGAAGGTTGCAAGCTGCTGCTTTCTGCCAAGAGGATTCCCCTCTCATCTCAGGGCTGGCTGAAAGCTGCCAGGGGGATTTAGCCTTGCAAGCAGGCAGCACTTTCACTCTGTCTGCTTAACGACCACAACTGTGAGTGCCAGGATTGTGGTTGAGGGAAGCAATAATATGTCTCACTCAGTGACGTGCAGTGAGGTTTATGGCTGGTGAGGCACTGACGTCATTGCAATCTTTTTATTAAAATGCCTTTGTAATACAGGGGGTTTTAATAAAAGGATCCGCGCTGTGTTGTCCCGTTCTTGCACGTTTCGAAGGGGTGGAGGGCAAGAGCATATCGCCAAGGACCGTATGCGGTGACCACCAGTGGCCAACAACAACAAAAAAAAGAGAGATTTTTTTGGGGGGGAGCAAGGAGCCGAGGAGTTCCTTGTTCCTGCTGACAGTCCCTCCGAGAGGGGGAGGAGAGAGAGAGAGAGATGATGATGATGATGATGATGATGATGACAATTAAGTATCAAAAACCTTTTGAGTTTGACAATATAATACGTTATCCAAAATCATAAATAATCTTATTTTCAGATGCATTTTTTGCCATCTCTGTTATTTTATTTTTTAAAAATCAGACTTGCTTCCAATTTGTGTCTCTGGCAAACTACTGTTTTCTTGGCAAGAGATCTAGCTTGCCATTGCTTTCGTCATAGGTCTGATAAACTTTCTTTCTTTCTTTCTTTTTCTCTTCCTTTCTTTCTCCCTGATTTGTTTCCCCCTATTTTCTCTCTCTCTCATTCTCTCCCTTCAGCTCTCTTTCATTGCTCTCCCCCCCCCCCCTCTTTCTCTCCTTTTCTTTTCATCTTTTCCTTGCGCGTGCAAGCAAAATACTTTTCTGGGCCGGGATCATGGCAGCAGGGACAGCCACTCTTTCTGCTGCCACCACTGAGAAGTGAATACCTGGCTGTGCTGCGGTGAAGAGCCACGCTGTGCAGGAGAATCCTCAGCGTTAGACTCGTCAGCACGAGCCGCAGTCCCATTCCCCTCCTTCCTGAGCCAACATGAAGAGGGCTGCGGCTTGTGCTGACCTGAATCTAGTGCTGAGGAGTCTCCTGCACAGTGTGGCTCTTCTCCACAGCGGAAGGAGTTGCTGTCCCCGCAACGAAAGAGAAAAGGGGAGAAAGAGAGATAGAGAGAGCTGGAAGGAGAGAATAGGAGAGAGGGAAAAGAGAAGGAAACAAATTAGAGAGAGAAGGGGAGAGGGAGAGAGAAATGAAAGAGAGCTGAAGGGAAAGAATGAGAGAAAAGAGAGGGAAACAAATCAGCGCTAAAAGCCACCTCCGTCCTCCCTCCCTTCCTCTCCACAATCTTCCCCCGAAAGCTTTTCCCCAAATAATACCAGCAGCCATTTCATCCCCACCAAAGTAGATACACACACATGCGTGTGCGCCACACACACATATACACGCATGCACACCAAACAAAAAAATAAAATAAAAAATGGCAGAAATGGAGAAAGAAGTGAGACCTCCAGAAAATAAAAGAAGCAGGAAGCTGGCTCATCCTGTAAAAAGGGAAATCAATGAAGCGATAAAGGTACATTTCTGCGCTCCCCCTTTATTGTCACTGTATTGCAAGCGAGAAGGGAAGAAAAAGGGAAGAGGGGTAGTGTTGAGTCACAGGAAGAACTAGCGCCCTCTGCTATGAGGCAGAAGAACTGCGTGCCTCACCTACCTCAGGATTTTTTTTAGGCTTTTAACTCTCGCTTAACTCTGCTCGAGCGATCATAAAACACCTTAGAAGTCAAACTAGACTAGATGAGGCATGCAGTTCTCCTGCCTCATAGTAGAGGGCGCTTTTAGAGGCTTTTTTAAACAGTTAGGCAGTCATTCACGGTGAGGCAACAGCTAGCTAGCCTCACCTCAGCTCTTGCCTTTTTCCTTTTACATTTTTTTTCCTTTTCATGATGACAGTGGTGAGACTGTGCCTCCCCTGACTGCACGTCACTGGTCTCACTTAATAACTTCTTTGCTCAGTGACCAATATTGTGATTGTAAGTCGAGAACTATCTGTAGAGGTGGAAAGTCCCCTCATTTCCATCCCTTTTAAGTAAAGTGGCTTGCAATATGGAAGTTGGGTTCTGAATAGGACTAGAGTACAGGTAGTCCTTGATTTACAACCGTTTGTTTAATGACTATTCAAAGTTATAATGGCACTGAAAAATAATGACATGACCATTTTTAACACTTTTGACTGTTGCAGCATCCCCATAGTTATGTAGGCAAAATTCAGAAACTTGGCAACTGGCTCCTATTTATGATGGGAGTGTGCTGGGAGATTGCAGTGTGCTGGGATCATATGGTCACTTTGTGACCTTCTGACAAGCAAAATCAATGGAAAAGCCAGATTCACTTTATAACACTGTTATTGACAACTGCAGTGATTCACTTAACTGTAGCAAGAAAGGTTGTGAAATGGGACAAAACTCACTTAACAATTGTCTTGTTTAGCAACAGAAGTTTTGGGCTCAATTGTGGTTGTAAGTTGAAGATTACCTGTATTAAGCCTTGGCACTTGAAACATCTAGCCACAGTGAAATTGTGCAAAAAACAATAATTTTGTGATAGATCCAGGGAAGTTATTTGGAGTGCTGTCATTGCTACTTGTTCTTTGTTTTTGTGTTGAATTCTTCCATTGAAATCTATGGAGCCATTTGAGGTGCTTAATTTTACCTCGGGCATGCCTATGGATTTGTTTAATATCTTATTAATTGTGAATAAAATACATAATGGCAGTTTGTACAGTTTGCAATTGTTTTTGTTACTCAATTGTCCCCAAATAGCTAGACCAAATTGCTAAGCATTTGCCTTAAAGAAGCCTTACTAATCTAAGAACTCTAAACAAATTTAGTTAAGAAAGATGCAGGTATGATTTTGTTTATTAAAATATGTACGTTAACACTACCCAGTAAGTTGATGTAAAAGGAAGAGTGAGCTAAAATATCCCTTGCAAGGAACCCTGTTCTTGTAACTTTGTTTTAAAAGTACAACTATTTTAAATTAACGTGTGAAAAAAGCAGTTTAATACTTATGGCAATAACTGGTGAATGGACCAGGCTCTTTCATCTACCCTGAAGCCCAGATTCCTCTCTAATACTCTGCCCTTCCATTTCTTTGCACTTCTGTTCTGTCAGAAAAAGGGAGCAAAGACGGTTGCTTGGGGAGATGTTGCTTCAGGGTGCATTTGAGTTAGCATGCTCCTTCCATTTCTTGCTAGGGCGAGTAAAATAGTCTTCCTAAAGTGCTTCTGGTTAGCTGCCCTGGGAGTAGAATTTAGGACAAGATATGTTTTTACCCTGACCTAGTACAATTCTCACTTTCCCGACATTATATATTGACTGCGGGAGAATTTCAAGGCTAGCCGGTGGAGAACATCTTCAGTCAAAATTGATGGTCCACTGGTAAAGTACCTGCTAATAATGGTGTTCTTTGTAGGAGAAGCCATTCCAGCTCATTGTTGCATCCTGTCGGCCTGCAGCCCCTTCTTCACAGAGCAGTTGGAGCGAGAAATGCCCCCCAAGGGACACAAGGTGGTGCTGGAAATTCGGGGGCTGAAAATTGGAGCGTTGCGGAAATTGGTAGATTTCCTCTATACATCTGAAATGGAGGTGTCCCGGGAAGAAGCTCAGGATATTCTTGCAGCTGCACGACAGCTTCAGGTGTCAGAACTTGATTCTTTACAGTTAGAAGGAGGAAAGTTAGTAAAAAAAAACCTGGGCCGGCGATTAAACAGGAACTGTTTGCAGATAACCAGTCCAATGACCAGATCAGAGACAAGTTTAATTCATTCTTCTGCTCCTTCTAAAGGTAGCTTGACATCCTGGGTAGCTGCAGGCAAGCAAACAACACCCGGCAGTAATTTTATACCAGGCTCCAAAGAAATAAATAACCACAACAGTACTGATCAGAAGGACGTAAAGAAGCAAAAGCTTACTACAGCATTGCTGAGTAGTGACAAACAGATTTCAAAATGCCAAACTATTACTGCTGATCCCCTGAAAACAAAAGTTAAAAAACGCCCTCCAGGCACAATAAGGAATATAATGGGCAGCAGTGAGAATGATAGTCTGCACAGAAAGGAGACTGAGGCTGAAGATACACACACTAGAGCCAGTTTGCAGAATTCAAAAAAGATAAAGCTCAGCCGTCCAAAGCTTTCCTTGCCATCTCTGTCTACGTCTTGTGCCACCAAAGACCATTGCACTGTGACATCCAGCAAATCACCAAGGTCTGTTAAACGTCTGTGGAGACAAAAATGTCCTGTCAAGGAGGAGATTAAAAAAGAAGATGATAACCATTTTTGTGAATTCAGAAGCCCCCCTCTTCTTCCAAAAACTAAAGGCAGAAAGCGCACCTCCAGTGATCCAGCATCCTGCCCAAACTTTCCCCAAGAAATAGGTCACATAGGCCGGGTAAAGCTCAGAAAAGTTATCAATGGCAGTTGTTGGGAAGTGGTGCATGAATCGCCTGCTGTGCAGCCGACAGTGGGGGAAAATGGTGTGCACACTTTGAAAGTTGAAGGCTCCCAATTTCAACCCAGAGATCCTAAACTAGAAGTAGATGTGCAGCAGTTGGCCTGGTCTCCTAAACTGCTCCCTGCAACTGCTGAGGCTGCACCGGGTCCTGAAAAGAGTGTGATAAAACAACCAGAACTACCTGAGAAGAAGGGGGCCTTGGATGAAGGAGCTGATGCTGCTGGGAATCATTGTGACATGGAGGCATTTGTGCTGGATCATCTGGTCAAGGAGGAGCAGTATGATAGCCTTGCTTCAGCTGGAGAGTTGGAACAAATGCTAGACTTGCTGCTGGCTGATGAGGATGCCACTGGGGGAATCCAGAGCACCACGATTACACAAAGCCTGTGTGCTTCTCCCCAGGCAAATGAGAATGTCCCAGGGAAAGTTGGAATTGAAGAAAAAGAGAGATGTTGTACAGTAGATCCACAGTTGGACAAGATAAAAAGTAGTGAAGCTGCTGACTCAACAAATGGGAGCTCTTTGCTGGACCCTGTCCTTAACTGTCTTCCTCTTGTAACACCTGAGCCTAAAGGTGACTGCCTTTCCTTGTCCAGGTCAGCCTCTCCCCAACTGGGGGATTGGGCAAAAACTCAGTGTCAGCTGTCTGAATCCACAAATGGGACTGTAAAAATTGCTGAGCCTTTGTCTGATACTTGGACGGGTGATGACCAAGGACCTCTAACTTACGATTTGGGAATCTCAGATAAAGAAACAAAGTCACTTACTGAAGCTGTTCTGAGCAACCCTGTGCAGCACGTGGACTGCAAGCTGTCATCTTTCTTAGCCAGCCTAGAAGAAACTATAGACGTTGGGATAGAGGACTTCTTTCTTAATATTGAAAGTGTCCGGCCAGATCTTTCTCCTATATCTGAAACTGAAGTGGATGTTCTGAACTAGTGAGTGCAAGTAGTGGCAAGGAATTACTTTGACTACTTGGTGAGGTGGGCTACCAGACAATATTGCACGTAAAATTCCATGGCAAATAGTAAGGAATCTGCCGCAATTAATAGATTCCAAAATATGTTTGAGTATTTTGATCAGATGATGGAAAAGCCCCCTTTAAAATCAAATTGGGGAGAGGCTGCTTCATTATCACCAATTCTCAGCCTCACTAAATCATGACCGTGACATTGGTATAATCTATTCTTTGCGTACAGGCCACCCTTCCAGGATGCTGGGGTCCTTCTAGCCTCTTGTGGGATAGGAAATATACAGCATTACTTCTGTGAAAAGTAATGTTTTATGTTGTGAGAGACATCTTGGGGCCGGTAATAATTTTACACAAGTGTGTTCTATTTAATTTCCTTTATAGATCATAATGTAATTGGCTTATAGTAAACACAAGATTTTAAAACATTGGTCAAGAGTTTAAAGCGCGACTATTCATAGGACAAAATTATGTTTTCGGGGAAGAGCTGTTGTGAAACAGTGTTGTCCTTAACTGTTAAGTCCTTTGCTTCCCTTCAATATTTTTTAAATGTTTTATTTAATGGCTAGTGAATTAATCAAACCTGGAAATAAAAATTCAGTCCCAAGCTTGGAGCTACTACATTGAGTTAGCAGTTCAAAGGCAATATAAAGACATGGAAACAGGATAAGAATTGCCCTCTTTGTACTGGCTCTTTCAGTTGAATGCTTCAATTCCTCCCCCCACCCCCTTTGTTTAAAGGTCAGATTGGAACTAGAGGATCTGCTGATCTCACTGCTTTATTTCCCAGTTACTGGAGATCACATAGTACCAACTCAACACCACTTACAGCAGTAGATGCTTTGCTGTAAATGATAATTCTTTCTCCTTAAACCAATGTTGCTGGAAGCAGCACCCATTTCTCCTGCTACTTTTGGCTGGATAGCCCACTTGAATTGAACTGACTTTTCTCCTGATAAGTGGCCTGCAGTATTTAAACATAGGGAATTTAGATACAGGGAACTAAGTGCCTTGCTGACTTTCTGTATTTTAAATAAGAGAAGGCTCCCTAGAGGCTTGAGAATAATTGCCAAGTTGCTTGTTTTTCATTGAAACCGTCTCCCTTGTGTTTGCAGCTTCTTCACAGAGAACTGTATTCAAGTGCAATGACCTATACCTCCACCAAGCTGTGCCAAATACTTCCTTCTCTCACAACCCAAAGCTCTTCATGTATGCAGAACATTCTGAAGAGTAGATGGCACAAAGACTGGAATAAATATTGAGTTGTAACTTGTTCAAATAAAAATTGTTAAGTTTTCTTGGTACTTTGCATCATATTTACACTGCAGCCCCCCAATTTTGTGGTGTTAACTATAGCTAAAGGAAATAAAACAATGCAATACACACAAATAATACAAATTGTTGGGCAAGCACAGGGAAGATTGATAAAGTCAGCATAGTAAACTAGAAATTAACAGTAAAGTTAACTATCTTGAGCAGGTATTCAATTCTAGAGAGCAAGGAACCAAATACTGTAGAGATTTTACTTATAACTTCTAAAATGCCACTAGCAAACAAGCACACATTTAGGTTTTATTGGGAAAAAAGTACAGGACAAAATATTAGCATTGTAATCTGAAGCCATGGGAGGGATGAAAGTGCAATGGTAAAAAAAAAATGAAATGTTTTCAGAAGTCATGTGTATGCTTGGGAGTTTTATGTGCAAGTTTAACACTTCAGCAGATGAAACAGGACATGTGAATATAGATGTGCAACTTTAATTCGCAAAACAGTAGACAACACTAAACTGCCATGACAGACAATCTCATGATACTTTTATTTCACAGGACAGAATTAAACAAGAGATAGGGGAGGCAATTAAGCTTTACTGGAAATAAAGTTCTTCCCCCAAATGTTCCAAGAAGTAACAAAATTTGAAAGGATGATGGGGCAGGAAATGGTCCATTTTTCCTTGTAAAGGAGGGGCAGCAGTTTCAGAGATACAACCAGAGTTTCTTTACCCCACTTCATCATATCTCATCATAAATGCTCCAGCTCACAGGACAAACAGACAGTCAGAGAGGCTGCAGAAAACAAAAAAATCCTGTTAGCCACAGATCCTACTCCCCAGTTCAATATCACCATTTACAACTTCCAGGAGTACAATGGTTTTGTTTCTATTTCTAAACCACGCAGTACAGATGCACATGGCTATCCATAATACAACCTAAGAGAGCTTCCCACAGTATAAGAATACAGAACTTAAGGTTCCAGAAGTGTAAACTAGACATTTAGACATTTATTAAGATTTATAGGCCGCCCTTCTCCCTGAGGGGACTCAGGGCGGCTTACAATCACGGGAAGGGGGTGCAATAATAAAAGACAAACAGTGAGTAAACAAGATAAATAATAAAACACCAACTTGCATTCAACAGTCAACACTCGGGCGGGTAATTTAAGAACTTATCCCCAGGCCTGCTGGGAGAGCCAGGTCTTAAGGGCCGTGCGGAAGGTCTGCATGGTGGTGAGGGTACGAATCTCAACGGGGGAGATCGTTCCACAGGGTCGGAGCTGCAACAGAAAAGGCTCTCCTCTGTGTAGTCGCCAGTCGACATTGACTGGCAGATGGGATCCGGAGGAGGCCCAATCTGTGCGATCTAATCGGTCGAAGGGAGGTAATCGGCAGAAGGCTATGACTCATTTTAGGTATTATGATGAATGATGGGTACTGGATACTACATATCCAGACCCCATTCCCAAGTACATTTCTTCAAATATTGTATAGGAACCAGTTGGTTGGGATAGGGTTCAAGACATCATTTTATTTGGACAGATTACAGGCAATCGCCAATTTAATGACCATTCATCAACCATTCAAAATTACGGTGGCACTAAACAAAGTCAGTTATGACTGGTGCCTGAAGTTACGGTTGATCAAAATAAGGGTGTTTGCAGCCTTGCCTGCCCTTTCAACCACAGGGAACTTCAACGCACACGCACAGCCATTCTGGATGTGAACTTACCACTTTGCTCCTCCTTCATCATTGTTGACTTTAGTTTAAGTTGCACCTCACCATTTCAACGATGTTGCTGGGTTCTGGGAACTTCAATTTGCGGGGTGGCCCTTTTTTAAGACCACTCCATAGCTCTATCTCTAAAAATAATTAACACAAGCAATCACCAACAGTACTTGGATTATACAATGTGAATACATCCCAAACATACTGCTAAGAGGTCAGTCACATGGTTTGTAAACAACTGATTTCACTGATCAACTAATTACCTTCAAAGGAAATGTGGCCACTTACAGCCAGACACTGTTCATCTCTAAAAAAAATTGATTTTTGTTTAATAGAGCACAAAAAGGTGTACAAGATGGCCAGGTTTATTTTCTCTCAACAAAATATTGCTGGAGATATTATGTCTCAAAATTGCCGAAACCTCAGAGTCATACTGTAGAAGGCTGCGGTATGAGGTCAAACAAATGACTGTATCTCCGCAAGTATTGCATTAGCAAACCAACACTTTACCAATGTTCATTGGGGACGTGTGTGCATGTTCACACAAAATTTATCAAAATCCATGATGGTCGAGCAGGGCATTTTTCTGAAATCAGACTACTTGACATGGAATGACCCAGGGCCAACAACCCTAAATGGCATGGCTTTTATAATCTAGGAAATTGGGTTAATTTAATAAACCAACTGGTATATTTGACAGTCCTAGCTAAGCAATGAATAGCATTGAGATTGCAAGTCCAACACAATCTCATCCGTCCCATTCCCATAAGCCACACAATAACTCACTGGTGCCATCCTTTTTCAAGAGAACCACTTCAAAGCTATTTCTCCGGGGTTTTTCAAGGTTGACCTCCACAAGGATATCAGGAAAGGCCAGGCTCAGCTCTTGGCTGACAGCCTCAGCTCTGCGTCCAAAGACTCGTCAGCTTTTACTGTTAGTATTGAAGAAAAGCAAGGAAAAAAATCTTAATACTACAGAATGAGTGTGAACTATTATTTAAAAGCCCCTGGAACTTTAAAAAGAACAACTGTATTTAAAAATACATCTCATCGTTTTCTTTTTATTTCGTAACAAAGACTTTACTTCAACATTTTATTCGGAGGTGAGGGAGGGTAGTTGTCTATTATTTTACACATGTCCATTAAACTCAAAAATATGGCACAGGCGATATGTTGCCCAAACTGACATTTGCATTATGTCATTACATAAAAGACATTCTGGAATACATTTGTGCCCATATAACTCCTAAATGACAGAGTTTGTATCATTAACATCAATGTGCAGAAGACATAATTAGCTGCAGCAATTTGGTTCACTGCATGCAAAGTTCAGTGCACTGAGGCCCACTGTTACAATGAAATATTTGATTCAAAACAGATTCCATGCAGGCTACAGGGTTTAATCAATTAATGCATAGTGGTGGTTGTTTTTTAAAAAAAACTATTTTGTAGAACTCTAAAGTTCCATGAGAAATTGATGGGGTTCTGTGAAAAACTAATAGTAAAAAGCTATTAGCACCCTCAAACCCAAATAATTTCCTGATTTAAGAGTTTTGCCTCTTGATTAGGATTCTTTTTTTAAAAAAATTAACAGGTTCAGTAACCTCAAAACTTTAGAAAATTTCTGACCTAAAAATGTATTTCTATTGCGTGGTCAGCAGAATTTATTTTTAAATCTGTTTTAATACATTTATTGTACTTATAGGATCAGACGGCATTCTTTCTTATTTGGGGGACATGTATTTAAAATGTCTCCAGCTAGGAATTGCCAGATCTACTGAGGCTCCAATTTCTAGAATTCCTGGAACACCTAAGAGAAGGCAGCTCTAAGCAACTGTTACCAACATTCATGCATCAGTTTTTTAAAAAATCCATCCATCTCCACAAAACTTGTTTTTCCTCAACAAATACAACAACAAATACAATCAGTTAAATTCATATTATTATTATTATTATACAATTGTATCACAGCGGCCAGTTGTTTTGCCGGATTTGGCATTGGTTACTAGTCGGGCCCCACCCAGGGGCCTAGGACTTATAATACCATAGTATTATTATTATTATACAATTGTATCACAGCGGCCAGTTGTTTCACCGGATTTGGCATTGGTTACTAGTCGGGCCCCACCCAGGGGCCTAGGACGTCGCAACGTACCTTCGTAATATGCGTGCAGATCCAAGCAGTGCGGCTTTTTGCATTTGACTGATGGTGATTTTGTCAATTTTTGTAATTCCAGTGCTTTTGGAATAGCACCCAGTGTGCCAATTACCACTGGAATTACTACTGCTGGTTTGTGCCATAGTCGTTGAATTTCGATTTTTAAGTCCTGGTATTTTGCGATTTTTTCATGTTCCTTCTCGGCGACCCTGCTATCACCTGGTATTGCAATATCTATGATTGTAACCTTGTTTTTCTCAACCAGTGTGATGTCTGGTGTATTATGCACCAGTATTTTGTCCGTTTGTATACGGAAATCCCACAAGATCTTGACCATCTGATTTTCGGTGACTTTTTCAGGCTGATGTTCCCACCAGTTTGTTGCTGTTTTAATATTATAATTTTTGCACAAATTCCAATGGATCATTTGCGCTACTGAATTGTGCTGCAATTTATAATCAGTCTGTGCGATTTTTTTACAGCAGCTGAGTATGTGATCAACAGTTTCATCAGCTTCTTTGCAAAGTCTGCATTTGGCATCATCAGAGGATTTTTCGATTTTGGCCTTAATGGCATTTGTGCGGATAGCTTGTTCTTGCGCAGCCAGGATTAGTGACTCTGTTTCTTTCTTTAATGTACCTGTTGTTAACCATAACCAAGTTTGTTCACTGTCCGCTTTATCCTTTATTTTTTCCAGAAATTGGCAATGCAGTGCTTTGTTCTGCCAACTCTTCATTCTTGATTTTATCACATCTTTTCTGTATTCTTGTTTCGTCTGTTGGACCTTCAATAGATTTTTGTTCTTTACTTCAATTAATAGATGTTCTTGACTTTCTTTTAAATAATCAGCCAGTGCATGTTTTTCTTCTTCAACTATTTGCTTCACTTGTAATAATCCTCTGCCACCTGATTTTCGGGGCAGATATAGTCTATCAGTATCACCATGTGGATGTAAACTGTAGTGCATTGTCATTAGTTTCCTGGTTTTTCGGTCCAAAATGTCCAAATCAGCTTGTGTCCAGTTAACTATACCAGCTGTGTATCTTATAACTGGTATTGCCCAGGTATTTATGGCCTTGATTGTATTTCCACCATTCAATTTAGATTTCAAAATTTTCTTAACTCTGTTGGTGTACTCTCGCCTGACAACAGTTTTTACTTCTCCATGCTTGATGTTATCCAATTGCAGAATGCCTAAGTATTTGTAGGCTTCATTTTCTTTGCATTTAATTAATTGGCCATTGGGCATTTCAATTCCCTCACATGCAGTGATTTTGCCCCTTTTTATGGATACAATGGCGCATTTTTCCATGCCAAAGTGCATTGAAATATTGGTGCTGAATACTCGGACTGTGTTTGTCAATGATTGGATTTCTATTTCTGACTTTCCATAGAGTTTCAAATCATCCATATATAGTAAATGCGAAATTTTTTCAGCTTCTTTGGCTGTTTGGTAGCCTAATTTCATTTTTTAAAAGATTACTGATAGTGGGATCATTGCGATGATGAAGAGAAGAGGTGAAAGTGAATCACCCTGGAAAATTCCTCGCTTGATATTAACCATTCCGTAGATCTCATTCCCTACTGCCAACTCAGTTCTCCATTGTTTCATTTATTATTATTATTATTATTATTATTATTATTATTATTATTATTATTATTATTATTATTATTATTTACTGAATACCTGTCCCATGTCCAATAATTATTTTCAGAATGGGGAAAAAGGTTTTTCTAAAACAAGATATATGACTGATCCCTTATCTCAATATGTAGGCAATGTGTCACAGATCTCTTACCAGTGTTCAATGGTCACATGAAGGTCTCCCGATCCTTCAGTCTTTTGGATCTTGGGCAACTTCTTCACATCACTGGCTTCCGCTCCATTGGATACTGAGGCTTCTGCTTGAGGGATCTTTGCCTTCCTTTTCCGCCCTTTTGGAGGCATTCTGCAAGTGAAGGCAAGAAGAAAGAATATTACATTTGTATTTTTGGATTACAGATTTCAGTATATGTAGATTTTTCTGGGAAGAACACATCAAAGAAAGAATGCTTAGAGAATGTTTATCTATTATGCAATCAGTCTGATTTACTGATGATAACTCTCATTTGAAATCCATTACTGTATCTTCTGCCTTTTGTCTTTTCACAGGAAAGTGAAAAGAGTAGATAGAAAAACTGCATATGCTCTGCCTGGAACTATCCAGAAAAAAAAAGCCAAACAGCCTTGATTTATTGAGTTCAGAAATGCAAAAAGTGTTGCCAGAGTTCATCAGCATTTCTTTTGTCCTCCTCTCAAGTATTTTATTTAGTAGCACTTGATAGGAATTAATATATGCTTAGAGGCCTTTAAATCTCCAGACCCTTTCATGCCATGGGAAGCCTGGTGATGCTCTTCAATTAAGGAATATGACTCCTTATTTAGTTCATGTTGTCAACCCCAATTCCCAACCAAAACCATCTAGATATTTTGAAATGTAACTTTCTAGGCTGGCTGAAAATTATGAGAATTGTAGTTTTACATTGAGAAAAAATGGGGGAATTAGGGATCTCCAAACTACTGGCTGCAATGGTCCAGGATTTTCAATAGTCCTATCAAAGTGTACTTTGATTGTAGGCAATGAAATTCAATTTTTCTCCATGCTTTTGCTAGTGAGCTATACCAATGACTTTTCTCTTAACAGCAAAATATGAATTAGCTACAAATAGCACACCCTGATGCCATTACAGGATGACTAAAAAGTCTTTGAAACCCAGTATTGTACAGGTAATCTTCAACTTACAATAGTTCACTTAGTGATTGTTCAAAGTTACAATGATGTTGAAAAAAAGTGACAGGACCATTTTTCACACTTAAAACTGTTGCACTATCCTCATAATCACATGATCAAAATTTGAATGCTTGGCACCTGACTTGTATATATGACAGTGTCCTGGGGTCATGTGATCACTTTTGTGATCTTACAAGTAAAGGAGGAACCCAGATTCACTTAACAACCATATTATTAACTTATCAACTGCAGTGATTCACTTAACAACTGTGGCATAAAAGGTAGTAAAATGGGGCAAAATTCACTTAACAGATGTTTCACTTAACAATAAACATTTTGGGCTCAATTGTGGTCATAAGTAGAGGACCACCTGTATTAAAAACATCACTCAATTTTTAGCAGAGAGCGTATTGGGTTTGTGTGTGTTGTTACCCACAATCTTTTCATCAAAAGAGAAAGCAAGGCAAAAAAAGATTATAAATGATCATGGTTTGTCTAACCAATTTATAAGCAAAGGAGACCCCTAGTTTGATAATGTTGGAATTTGCTAGGCAGACCAGGGTTCAAATTCCCATTCATTCATACGGGACTCACTGGACGAGATGCTTGAGCGCTGGGAGAAAAAGGATGAATGGATACAAATGCAACGGAGAAGGACAGAAACAACAGAATCATCTTTGATAACGATAAAGACAAATGGCAATATCCATTAAATAAAAGCAGAACAGAATCGGTCCTCGTTGGAGAAGACAGAAAAACGAACCGCAGATAAATTTGCAAAGAAAACCATTTTAAAAAGCATTTAAAAAACATCGCGGCTCTGGAATTGCGGGGAAGAGATCCATCCTGCTCTCAGATTTAGAGGGATAATTAAACTGAGAAGCCAAAGAATACGACTAATAAGAGAGCAACCTCCAGGTTTTCTAAAAGCGAAGCTACGTTGCTTGCTTTTTTATTGCAACCCATACGGCGGGCACTTATTATGCTCAAGAAAGGAAATCTCCCGCAGTTTCAACCATTAGCGCTGGAGTGGAAGGGAATGAGGTGCATTAACGAAAAACCCGCAAAAGAAAAAAGAGCACACACACCCCTCCCCGGGCAAATATAGGGAAGAGCCTTCCTGCCTCACCTTCCAAAGCGGCGGCGGCGGCGGCGGCGACGAAGCCACCACAATCTCGCGCCTCCCGACTGACCCGCGCGCCAAACCCTTTCGTAAGATGGCCGCTACGCGCCCGCCCGCCAGACGGGGCGTTTTGAGTGACGTTCCGTAACAACCAATCACGACTGGCTTTCGCAGGGCTGCTGTCTTAGCTGGGCGCGTGTTCTATTGCACGTGGAGGGGAGTGGGGGTTAGCAAAGGCGGCGACTCTTCTATGGGTGGGTAGACAGAAGTCAGAATCCCGGCCGGTCTAACCTGGTGGGCGGGGCAGGTAGCGGCGCCTGTCACTTAAAGGGGCTGCACTGCGGGTTGGACTGGCGCTTCCGGAGAAGGTACCATCCTGCATTCCGCTGCTCTTTGAGCATCTTTCGTTTGTGCGGTAGTTATTCCGCTCCATTCACGGAGGTATCTTTTCTGCTCTTCGGGGTCGCCCTCAGCTTTGCAAGAGACAATAATTGAATCCAACTTGCAGCCCCCTGGAGAATCTTGCAGTATAAGTCGTTCTCGAGTTACAACAGTTCATTCAGTGACGGTTCAAAATTACAACAGCAATGAAAAAAAAGTGACTTGTGACCGACCTTTGCATCATCCCCATGATCGAGTGATCTAATTTCAGATGCTTGGTAACTGGTTCATACTTATGACTGTTGCTGGGTTCAACGGTCCTTTTGAGACCTTCTGACAAGCAAAGTCAATGGGGAAGCCAGATTCACTTAACAGCCGGGTTGCTAACTTATCAACTGCAGTAATTCACTTAGCAACTAGCAAGAAAGGTAATAAAATGGGGCAACGTTCATTTAACAAATGCTCACTTAACAAAATAATTTTTGAGCTCAATTGTGGTTGTAAGTCGAGAACTACCTGTAGGATATGCTGCCCAGCAGTCTAACAAAAGGAGACTACATAATTTGCCTTCTGAGAAAATCTCCTTCTGTCAGACCCCACTTATTGGCTGAGTTCATACAATAAATTTAATAACTAACCAAACTAATGAGAATTGATGTACAAAATCAGCAATTGACTTGTAAGGCTCAATTACAACTGCAACTATAGCTTATGTCCATATAAATTATTAGAAAGTTTAAATAACAGACAAGACAAACAGCCAGTTTGGTTTAATGGTTAGAGCATAAAACTGAGTTCAGGTCAGGCCTTAACCATGAAAGCCAGCTGGGTGACCTTGAGCCAGTCATTCTCTCAATTCACCCCATAGGATTGTAGTTGCGGGGAAAATAAGAGGTGGTGGATATCTTCACTGCCTTGAGTTATTTTTTTTACAAAATGGTAAAGGTGAGATATAAATAAATAATTAATTAAAATCAAGTTAATAAGATTGCTCATATTGGAAAAACATATAAATCAGTAAGCAGGGCTAGAAGCTGCCCTGTGGAAAAAGCCAGATGCCCAAGATACTTTGAAATTCTAATAGGATTGAGACAATACAGAATTCAGAGGAATGTTGTTCCGTGGAGTATTGTTTATGGGTCATTGTGTTGTGGAAACTCTTTCTCCTAACATTGAGCTGAAATCTGTTACTCTGCTATTTCCATCAGTTGATTCTAGTCCTATCTCTGGGGCCAAAAAGAACATCCTGTTTGTCTCCTCCAGAAAAGAGATGGGTGGTTGAAGAAGACTTGCTCCTTGCCTCTGTTAAAATAACATCAGATCCCAGATAACACATCTCTTTCATTTGCCACTGAACAGTTTTGTTTTTGTACTGTTATATATTCTGAGAACAAGAAGGGCATTAGCACTTCTGAAAGAAACATGTCTTTCGACCTGTCAAATCAGCAGAATCCATACTACTAAGAACAGGAATTCTTATTTAAATAGATGGAGGATTAGAACCAGGATTTAGTTAATCCTTTTAATGCAAAACCTGGTAATCTGCTAGGAATGAGATGGGCTACAAATATTGTGAAATCTATATATATAAAAGCCAAATACCACTCGCTCATCACGAAATATCCAGAACTGTAAAGCCTACAAACTTGAAATTCGTCACGTATGTTCTTCTTGGCTTCTAGGTGCTCGCTAAGAAAGGATTTTTCGAAATGACTCAGTATTTCTTATCCAGTATCATATTAACATGCGTCGATGCTAAGGAGTTAATATTCTATGGTAGCGGAAACTTTGAGTAGTTCGGAGAACCAGTAAATACTACCTGTGATTGGCCCTACCTCCATCTATTCTCTGCCTCCCGAATCCCAGTATATCGTGAGAAATGGGGATTTTGCAGTATCCCTGGAATGGGGTGGGAATGAAGATTTTACAGTATCCTTCCCCTGCCACGCCGACCAAGCCAAGCCAACCAAGCCATGCCACGCCCACATAACTGGTAGTAAAAATTTTTGAATTCCACCGCAGGTGTGAACCCATCCAATGTGAATCTCATTTGCTTTCTGCATATCTTCTATAAATGTACCCTAACAGAAAAAATGAAAGCCTAAAAATGCTGCTGGATAAAGAATGAGCTGAGCCTTGAACAAATTGATTTAAACATTAGAAGTCTGTATTTTTTTTAATAAGCCAAAGTCAAACCATGAAGGCAGGAACTCTACCAACAATCTAATGAATCAATAAAAGGTCACAGGAATACAACACTCCCAGATTTATTAAAGGCACCTGTACAAGACCATTAACGGAAGCATGAACATGGATGAACCGTGTTGATTTGCAGTGTTTTCATCTACAGGCAAGCCCTCCATCTTCGGAGTGCAGCAACTAAAAACGCTAGGACAGACTTGCCCAACCCTTGCTCTACCCAGATAGCCACACTGGCTAGGAATGTCTGCCAATGTAGTCCCAGAACATCTGCCATATTAGTTAAACCCTGTTTAGTGCAATATTAGATGGACGATAGAAACGGCAGCTCTTTCAAATCAAACAGCTACACTAAGCTACCAGCTGTTACTATAAAAGACAGGAGATCTTTTAAAGCTGTACATTAGCCACTGGTTTTCTGGCACAACTTTAAGTTCAGCAAATATTCCACTATTGCCCATTAGCTTCTAAAGAGAAAAGACCACAAGATACCACAAGACCTTTCTTAATAACAATAACAATGACCACAATAATAATAGGGCAATGGGTAGCGGTAGCAAAACACTGGTCAGAAATGCCAATATCTTCTCAGAGCAAGCCTTCTGGAGTAAATGGAGTTGATTTCATGTGAGATGTGGGTTTTTCCAATTTTACCATTGAAATCATATCGATTAAAACAAGAAATAGATTTACCCTCCTATTACAGTGTTTTCCTTAGCAGCTCCTACTAATTCCCAGAGAAGCAACCTGCATTCCACAGTGATACTCTCCTTGAGGAGGTCACCAAGATTTTCTCTGGCTGGTTCTATCATTTAAATATCAGTAGTGACTCCTGGAAAGAAAATTTGGAACAAAAATACAAAAGAAAATGTAGAGTTCCATAGCCAACAGCAGAGCCCAGAATGATAAATATCTTAGTGATTACACACATCTCCCAGCACCGTCACTGTCGGGTGGAAGCAGTCTTCGCATGACATCCTGGGAGAAATGTCAGGATGGAAACAGAAATGGAGAGCTTAACAGTAAGATCATTATGGTCCAGTCTTACAGGCACTATTTGTCTTTCTTGCTTTCCCCATTAGGATGCTCTGTGATAGCAGATTGTTCTGAAATTTCCTCAAAGTTCTCATCTGCATTCTTGGATATTTTCTTGGCTTTCTGGTATAGCTCATTCAAGTTGAATTCCCGGATCACATTCTCCTGTAAAAGAAAGATATATGACTGTTGCTTCGTGCCAACCTCTAGTTCCTAATGTGACAACAACTCAGCTTCAATAATTTAGTAATTTATCAGATATTTTACTACAGATTTTTGCTTACTATCAACTATGGCTAAAGGGAATACCTCAGAAAAGTTCCAAGAAACTGCTCGTCCCTTCTTATCAATCTGTGGCCGGCGCATCACTTCTTTACCACCCTGGAAAAGGATCAGTGTAGGCAGCTGCTTAGTGAGAGGAGAAGTACTGATTTTGTACCTATGAAGAGATGAATGAAAATTCAAAAATAATTTCTGAAAAGTAGTGTCTATTCAAGTTAATAATCTTTTCTGGCCTCATAAACAAATAGGCAGGCCAGGAACATGTCTTTGGACCCACCAAAATCTTGATATTTGCAGGTATTATAGTATCCATAATTATGTGTTAATTGGAAATGTATGTTTTACTATGTACAGCCTGCTATCTCTATTGCAGTTCCAAATCTAACCAATTACACTATGAATTACCAACCAATGTCCACCCTTTTCTGCAGTGCCCAGCTATTAAAAAGTAAATCTTCCCAATGTTCTTTCTTACAAATCTGGCATTCTGTCTAAGCATCTAGATACGTATAGAGACTGAAGGCTTACTTGGTGCTGACGTCAGGGTAGCGACCCACATCAACCTTTCCAAAGTTCAATCCAGTGCAATTATATCTGGTAAAATATAACAGTGATTACCATATACATGGAAATGCCAGCAAGTAAAATATTTGGTAATAACAACAATTATCCTCCTCTTCCCTTTTTCTTCATTGATATGCAACTGATAGGCAATTTTTCACTGAGGTCTTATCCAGATTAAGCCAAATTATTTTCATTAAGTCACACAGTAAGATTTATGAACAAATATAAATTTGACCTAAGCTAGACAAGAGTTTTCCCAGTCTAACTGGAAGTGTACATTAAAGAACTGAATTACTCTTTTTCTTTAAGCTACAGTCACTATTACCAGGAAAGCAAAGATATTTTTTTTCTGACTGAAAAAAAAAAACACTACACTGTGGCCATCTGCTGGTTATTGCTGGAAGCAACATGCACTACAACACTTAGCTCAGGGGTCAGCAACCTTAAACACTCAAAGAATCACAAAGGTCCCAACCGGAATTCCCCTATTCAATTCTGGAGCAGACCAGAAATCCGGTTCCCCCACCATAGAGTCTCCTCCTAGTGTGGCATCCTTTTTCCTATACCTGTCCTAACTGAAAATCCTATCAATTGTGGAGCTGACCGGCGACAGGGAGCTGTAGCAGAGGGATGAAAGAGGCACATGCAGTTCCAGAGCCACGGGTTGCTGACCCCTCACTTAGCCAAAAGCTATCAAAAGAGAACCAGAGCATAAAAGTAAACAACATGCTGAATAGGAAGGCTTACATCCAGGTTGATCCAGAATTTTAATCCAAAACAGATAATAGATTAATTATTGTCATTTTTATCAGTTCTCCTTCTAAACCTCTGTTCCTTTCCCCCACATCACAATAAAATCTCCACAAGGAAAAGTACTTTTCATTTCCATTTACTTTTCTCAAGAACAATACTGCTTTTATTCAACTACAAAGCCTAGTCTATGAGTCCTTTTTAATAATTTGTTTCAGTATTTCAGTATAGTAACCTCAATTCTAAAAAAGACCAATGTATCTGTGTTACTGTCCCAGTAACCCAGTGGCTTTATCTTCATTCACCAAAACAATATAGTATTTTGTCTTTGAAATGGTGCACAGGAGTGCAGACTACTTGAAGCAGTCTTTCTTAACCAGGACGCCTGCCGGGTATGGTGGTTTCAATTCTCAGAATGCTCAGGTATGGCCATGCTTGCTGGAGACATTTGGAGGGCATCCAGGCAGATTCAAGGCCAGTGATGCCATGGTGAATTCTCAGGGATTCCTTTAGCATGTTTTGGGGGATATGGAATAATGATTAACAAAAGAGACATGACTGGGAATGGGGAGGTTGGAATGAAGTATTAAAAACTAATACTTGTTTCAAGTCCCACTTGTCCTATCTAGATACGGTGGGCTAAAATGGTGAGGCCAGATAAGTACAGGCAGTCCTCAACTTACGACAATTGAGCTCAAAATTTATGTTCTTAAGTGAGACATTTGTTAAGTGAGTTTTGCCCCATTTTATGACTTTTCTTGCCACAGTTGTTAAGTGAATTGCTGTAGTTGATAAGTTACTACCAGGGTTAAGTGACTGTGGCTTCCCCATTGACTTTGCTTGTCAGAAGGTCGCAAAAGGTGATCACATGACCCCAAGACACTGTAACTGTCATAAATATCAACCAGTTGCCAAGCATCTGAATTTTGATCACATGATCATGAGGATTCTGCAAAGGTTGCAACTATGAAAAATGGTCATAAGTAACATTTTTCCGTGCCACTGTAACTTTCAACAGTCACTAAACGAACTGTTGCAAGTTGACAGTTACCTAATTTGTAACTATTACTAATTTGTAACTATTACTATTACCTGTAATAGCTACCTAATTTGAGGATAACTGGTGGTCTTCCTTTCTTCTTTGCACAATATGGTTTCCCTAAAATTACTTAGAATGAGATTATGTGGAGTAGAGAAAAGAAGCCTGCCCCTAAAAATGTGTTTCTTCTCACCTACCAATATATATTTTGCTCCGATTCTACCTAGCTGTAGCCCAGGCACACCAAGTACATCTCATTACTATTATTACTGTAAGTCATAGCTATTGTGGATCTTTCAAACTTTTCAAATGTAGTTATAACTACTGAAAAAGATGCTGTTTTGTGATTATTATAGCAAAGGAAAAAGTCTTAAATCCAACATCAGTGCATTAATCAAGTAAAACTAGATGTTGCAAGACACATTAAAGATAAGAGTGCTGGAAGAAGGGGAATGGGTGTACCTTAAACAATGCTTTAGGACAGACACAGACCTTAAATTATTATTTTCAGAAGATAACCTCTATATATTTTGCAGTATGAAGCAAACAAGTATAACTTATAGAGTTCCACAGGCAGTGCTTTATTTATGACTGACTGAAGTACATGAGTCTCAGCTTCATCTCCAAAATCTCCCTTTCTCAGAATATTTAATCAAATGCAAATCACTCACTTGAGAGACAAATCAGCATAGATAGGAGCAAATGACTGACATTCATTCGACCAGTTAGCAAAGAATTCCACAATCCAGGTCACTCGCTTGTCCCGGGCTAGTTCCTCCTATAAAAGAGGGATCTTGCTGATAGCCTGCTCATCACGCAGAAATGAACACTCCACATGATACATTCTGATAGCTGAAAGAAGTCAGAAATTTACCCAACTCTTCCCAAAACAAGTGGTCTTCCAAAAACCAAAATACTCACATCTATGGTTTTATCACTGAAATATTTGATGTGTTCTGGACCCAAGTACAAAGGGGGCTTGCAAGTCATCAGGAACACTGAAAACGCACAAGAAGCAGATCTGAGCACTAGCTACGATGAGGAAGTCACACATCTTGATAGCCATGCTCCACAAGTGGACACAGTCGTTTTATTTAATTTTTAAAAACATTTTCATTTTTTAAATTTTGCACACTGTATCTGCATGCAAGGTTTTTGCTGCATTAAAGAGTGGTATTTTTTCAAACTTATAATATCTTTTATTAATAAAAGTCTTGCATTTGCTGAGAGGGTGGGTTGGAAGCAATAGAAGATGCTAGAGGTAAATGAGTGAAATTGGAAAAGAAATATTAAAAAGGCTGAAAGTGAATGGGCAGGAAGGCAGTTAGGGAACAAAAAAAGCAAAGCATGTGGAATCAACAGGGAAGCAATAGAAAGGGAGGGTTGGTGAAACAAAGGTTGTGTTTCTTTTTATATAATATAGGTTGACAATATCTGGATATTTTAGACAGAGTAATCAGGGAAAGTTTATCCTATTGTCACCAGGAATCATGATAGAAACTCAGAGAGAGAAACAAAGTGAAAAACCAGAATAATGTTTTACAATCAAAATCCCATGCATTAGATCAGGGTGCTAAGAACATTTTTTTAAGCTCAAGCCCAGTTATTTCTGGGATCAATCCCTACCCAAAGAATGTAAGTAGAGCCTCATCCCAGAGACCTCACCTAAGCAGAGTGTGAGATACAGTAGCCCCATCCGGATATCAAGACGAAAGAAAAGGATGACATTGGCTACTTTGCTGAACATAAAGATGTTCCCCACGTGCTGGTCCACAGTGACTTGTGAAACAGAGATAAAAAACAGATGATTAGCAGGATATTATAAAACACTCCTGGGTCAAGTAATGACCTATGGTAAGCTGGAACAACCTGAAAGTCAATTTATCACATCATATTTTTATAATTTTTGACAATTGAGATCCTCAAATTTTGCACTGCTATAACTCACAATAATGATAAATTAATTTGTACAACCTCCACTGCCAAGAAAAAAATTAAGGACTTCGCTGGGCGGTGGACTAAGTAAAAATTTAGCACATGTCTTTATATTGTTCCTACCTATACATGAAGCAAATTCCTTTTAAAGCCCTTCCTCTAATAGGAATGCACCGAGAAAATTAAGGCACTGTGTTCTGAGAGCAGGTGCCTTGCAGCTTTTTGTCTTATTTACTGTACAAAGATAAGACCATGTCATAAAGTTTCCACATGCATTCCATTCTGCAACAGCTGTTTACTCAGCAGTCTGATTATCCATTAGAACAACTTCTAATACAAATAAACCTACCTTTGAAGTTTTTTCTAAATATTTCAAAAATGTCAATTTAAAATTCATCTGCTGTATAATAAAAATATGTTTAGAATTGCAGATTCATATTCTAAGTGCACATCCCCCCCCCTATTCTAACCAGTTGTACATTCCTCCCCAGTTCATAGAAGAGTCATGAGTAAGGGGACTGAAAAAGTCTTCATCTAATAACCTGGGAGATTAAATTCATTTGAAAGGAAGAAAACAATCCAGCTAAGATTTCTATAACGTCATCTTATTGTCTTTGAATAATTCTTAAAATTCTAGATCTAAAATCCTTGCTTCTGTGGAGATAGAAAGACCAAGAATCTGAGATACAGGTGAATGGTAGATATTCTCCCTATCCACGAATAGCATTACTTACTGGATCGGCGATTCTTCATCATCACAATGGCACTCAGAAACATTAAGATCTCCACTTCCCGCTAAAAAGAAAGCAAAACTGGGTACTCAGGGAATAAATAGGAGTAAAGGGAAGAGTTAAAAAAAACCTACCTAGACACAAAAACAGAATTAAATGCAAACCTTTTTTCAACATCATAGTATAGCAACTGCAAATTGATCTCTGGTATCATTACACAGCTGTCCATTTTTGGGGGGAAAGGCCACAAAGCAAGCAGATGGATGTGTAAATCTTTCAGTGTGTGAATATAGCTGCAATATCATATATTGGAATCTAAATATATTTGGGGTATTTATTAAATTGTTTACATAATCTGGATGCAATTTTGAGACATTTCTGTTTTTACAGTAACTACAAGGTTTATTAAATCATACAATTTATCTCAATAATGTTCCTACACATTACACCACTTATTCAGCAATTGCAGAGTAAAATATTATGTTTACAGAAACATCCAGATCATAAAATGTTTCATGAGAAATCATGTTAGCTTACTTCTGCAGCCTCTTAAGCATGATATGAATTTTAGAATATAAACTGTTGGATTAGATTTCTGTTCCAACTAATTCAGCAATCCGATCTCACATTGCCAACTATCTGCACAAACAAATCTATTACTCTATCAGCAGATGGTCTTCAGAGACACTCACACTACTATCAAAGTTAAATCATTGATCCCCATGACATCCATGAATTGAGCAAACACTTTTTTTGAAATCAGCCAAGCTAATAGTAGCAGCCACTTTTGATGATAATGAAATCCAAAGTTTAATTGCCCATTGAATAAACAAAATATTGTTGGTCCCGATTCTTCCAAGATTATTTCATTGGGTGACTGCTAGTTCTAGTATTTTGAGAGAGAAAGTAGCTTGTCCTCCACTTTATCCCTAAATGTTTTAATGTTTTAAATATGTTGACTAAACCAAAAAGTCCCATATGTTGCAACTTTTCCTCATAGAGATGCTCCCGCTCTTTAATAGATAGTCCCTTGATAACTGCCCAGTGACCTTATAGGGAGATGGGTGGCATAAAAATTTAACAAATAAAAGTCCTCTGTACCTTCTCCACCTCCATTATTCCAGATGTGGCCTTATCATTAATCTATATAAGGGTATTATGATATTGGTATTGTTTTCAAGACTTTATTGTTCATAATAGGCTGATTTTTTTAGCAGATGCATGCCTTGTGTATATCGAACCTTTCACTATGAACTTTCAAAATGTTCTTAACATGACAAAGGTTAGACTTCAATTAATTTTTGAAGATACTGAAAAGATATGGTTTTGCTTTTACAAACAGAAACCATTAGCTGGTTCCTGTACAAGTCAGAGCTTCTTCACAATATATTGATCACATTGATTTATGTGTCAAAGTAACTCATGTATGGCTCTTCACATGGACATGTATATACAGAATTATAGAGATGATCTGTCTACTCCAAACCTGAGATTAAACAAACCTTTTAAAGCACTCCCAAAGACATTTTTTAAAACTTTTGTAGACATGCAGCGATAAGCCTCCTCAACCAAATATCTGCAATCTCACTAGGGATGATGGAAACTTATTTTTTCCACACATTTAGACAAAATCCACTTGAAGAAAGCCAATTTGAATGAATTGCACAATAGGTCTCCGTTTACTATGGTGTACAAAGAGGGAAGACCACACTCACATCCCAAAATCTAAACACAGTACTAGAAATTTAAAACAGGTGAAAATCTCCACCACTACATTAGCTTAAGGATCACATCTCTGGAGGTGAGAAGCGAAAACTGTCCGATTCTACAGAGGAACTTCTCAGAGGCAGAGCATTATTTCTGCACTCATGCTTAAAGACTGCATGACCTTTAAAGATGTTGGAAAATTCTTCTCATAAGAAATAAATTTAAAGCGATAGGTTTTTTTGATTAAACATTGCTAACACAGAAAGCATCAGCTGCTTGGATTCTGCTTGTGTCCCTAAGAAGGTTGGTGGGGGGGGGGTGAAGTCCAGGGGTGAAATTCAGCAGGTTCTGGAGAATCAGTAGCGAAAATTTTGAGTAGTTGGGAGAACCGGCAAATACCACCTCTGGCTGGCTCAAGGAGTGGGGCGGGAATGGGGATTTTGCAATATCCTTCCCCTGCCACTCCCACCAAGCCACGCCCACAGAACCGGTAGTAAAAAATTGAATTTCACCACTGGGGAAGTCCCTCCCGTTTACCCCTCCTGGGTGAAATATTGAGGGAGCCCCGGGAATCCGAAGCATGAAAAAGCCTGCAGGAGGCACATGCCGAAGAAGGGGCACAAGAACCGATGGAACCCACAAGGAGGAACGGCCCTGGGTCTCCGCAGGCCGATCTTACCCAGTCGAAGTCGCAGGAGTTCCCGTCCTCCCGCTGGCTAGGCAGTCCGTGGCATAGCGGCGGCACCTTCCGCACCAACAAGAAGGCTGCCGAAAGGAGGAGGGAGAGAGGGTAATAAGGCTGCGCCAGCCAGCGGCAGAGCCCGGGCACCGAATAGAATAGGGCTAACAAAGGGGCCAAAACCGCCATCTTCACCTCACGCCGACCGAGATCCCGTCGCAAGACGGCCTCCCGCCCACCCACCGAGTCCCCTTCTTTTGCTTTTGACTGAGCGGTGGGTGACAACGTCAATCAAAGGGAAGGCGGAGCCACGTGGACAACGCGGCGTCCTTATTGGCTAGGAGAATATCGCACTGAAACTCTTCAGAATGGCAACCAAGGGACTGCTTTCGCTCTCTGACGTGACGCATTGACGTAATTCCGCCATTTAAAAATGTGTCGTTCTGCTAAGCAACCTATCATATCATATAGTCGAATTCCAGGTAAGTTAGCCAATCCTACGCAGAGGATGGGTCTCCGCCTTCCAATGACGCCAGAGCAAACGTAGAAAAGCGTCGGATGCGAAGCCAATAGGAGGAGACTGCGCAAAGCACGCCGGGATGATGGAGAATTTTTCTGCTCTCTTCGGAGGGACAGAACCTCCTCCGTCGACAACAGCTGCCGCGCTAGGCTTTGGCCCTGGAAAACCAGGAGGACCCGGTACTGGACAGCCTCCTGTACCAACTGTGACTCCGGTCGGAGAAGAGACAGCACGCAAAGCGGCGGCAGCCAGCGGTCCTTTCTACCTAATGCGCGAGTTACCAGGTAGTGGCTTGTAGGGGCGGGGCTTCAGGAGCTCTGTAACCAACCGCCGCCTAGAGGCGGGCATTGCTTTTTTTGGTCAGTGCTGCTTGACGGATTTTAAACGTCACGACGGAATGTGCCAATGGAATGGCTCGCTGCGACTGATGGGCAGTTGCCCCGCCTTTGCGGGAACTCGGGCCCAGCCGCTGTAGAGGCTTGACGGCTGGGCTGAAGTGCCAAGTGGGTGGTAACTCGCGCGACTGGCAGTTGCTCGGGCCACTGAACGAGCCGCGATGGCCTCGTTTGCATATCTTCGGCGTCCTCGAGTTAAAAGCCATCGAGGTTTCTTGTGGGAACCGTGGCGGGAGAGTTTTGTGTCATTTGAGGGAGGGTAAAAGCAGAGTGTGGCCGTTTGGTTCCTCCTACAACTGTTGCTTCTTTGTGACTCATTAGGCTACAAGATTGCGTGGCCCATCAAGAATCTGCCCTCCTAAATTGTACAATCCACCTTAAATGCTATGCCTGGTAGGCAGGCGTGACACCATGAAATTTTCTAGCACTGAAAGTAAATGTGCATTGGGTTGCCAAGTTAGTCATTTTCTCGGGATGCATCCACTTATGTAAGCAGGACTACAGGTAGCCCTCAATTTACAACAGTTCACTTAGTGACCGTTACAAAGTTACAACGGCATTGAAAAAAGTGACTTAGGACTGTTTTCCGCACTTAGGACCGTTGCAGCATCCCCATGGTCACATAATCAAAACTTGACTTGGCCACTGGCTCATATTTATGACGGTTGCAGTGTCTTGGGGTCCTGTGATCCCCTTTTGCAACCTTTCTGACAAGCAAAGTCAACAGGGAAGCCGGATTGACAATTCTATGACTAACTTAGCAACTGCAGTCATTCACTTGACAACTGTGGCAAGAAAAGTCGTAAAATGGGGTAAAATTCACTTAACAAATGTCTCAGCAACATAGATATTGGGGTCAATTATGGGTTGTGCAGTGGGAAGCAGGTTCATTGTCCCAGGGCTGTGGGGGAGACTTCTTTAAAATGGATTTGGCTTTAGAAGTTCCCCAGACATCATCCACCCATTTTTAACTCTGGGATTTGGGTCGTAATTGCTAACTGGACTAGACCATTTATTTCTAGAGTGCTTTTCTGTCATTGCCACTTTTTTATGCAGCCACTTATTTAAGTGACTACCTCAGCGACCTTTTGCAAATATGATGGCAATTAAAAAAAAAAATCCAACCAAATTTTGTGTGCCTGACAACAATGCATTCCAGAGTGAGATTACCATTGGCATTGCTTCACAGGAGAGCTTTATCTAAACGATATGGTAGCCACTGGAGATCTTCACAGCATCTCTCTTTAAGTCACATTCTCACTTAGTAAGCATTTTGCTTCCAATTTGAGAAACAGGTTAGCCTCACTAAATGAGGAAGGTGGTGTATGTTTTACTTGGGTTTTTTTTTAGCTTTAATTTTTTATTTTTATTGATTATAATGCATCAAACGATCTTATGGATAAGGCCAGACTGTAAATATTTTAAATAATTCCATTCTCACTGCTAATATTTCAGACATATAAAATATGATTTGTATCATTATTGTTGTTAGAAAGGATCTGGTTTCAAAATCAGCTTCTATCGAACTTTAGGAGTTTCTTAAAAGAAATATCTGTGCTGTTAATTTAAGCAAAATAATCAGTAACATTGTTATTTTATAATGTTCATTTCTTGCCAGGTACCACAGAACTAACGGGAAGCACAAATTTGATCACCCACTACAACTTAGAGCATGCCTACAATAAATTCTGTGGCAAAAAGGTGAAAGAGAAACTCAGCAACTTTCTGCCTGACCTGCCAGGAATGATTGATTTGCCAGGCTCACATGATAACAGCAGTTTGCGTTCTTTAATTGAAAAACCTCCCATCTGTGGTAGCTCATTCAACCCCATCACTGGTACCATGCTAACAGGGTTTCGTCTCCATGCTGGCCCGGTGAGTTATGCTTTGGATGAAAGACATGTTGTACTAAAGAAGATTTTTAATTATTATAAACAAAACACACAGTGATGCCTCGAATGAAAAAGAAACTTGCCAAACTAGTAACTAAGAATATTACAGGTTTATAGGTTAAGGTCTGACAATTATCAAGTTTAGAACCTGAATATAAATTCACCAAGCATATTGATTATCAACCATATGGTAGTGGACATCTTTGTGGAATTACATTACAACCTAGATGCAGATAAGTAATTTAAATGACAGAAAGAGACTACAGTGCAGAAATCTTGAATACGTTGTCTACTTTATGAGATATTGACTATGTTGTACATTTTTAAAAAAGGAATTCAGCATGGATATGTTGCCAGCCTCCAAAAACAAGTGAACTGGAATCTTTTAGAATATGGCATACAGCCATGATGGCGAACCTATGGCACACGTGCCAGAGGTGGCATACACAGCCTTCTCTGTGTGGGCATACACGATGTCACCAGCTGGTCTTCCGGGTTCCATTGGGTGCATGCGCACCAGCCAGCTGCTCTTTTCCGGATACCGGCACTCCTGCACGCATGTGCACTCCACTTTTGGCACTCGGTGCCAAAAAGGTTACCCATCACTGGCTTATAGCATGTGACTATTGATTATGGTACTGACTAGGAACGAGGAAGCCTGAATTCTCCTTCTACCCTAGTTGTGGAAGCAAGTTGGGACCACTCAATCCTAGGAAAAAGGCAACAATAATCAACTTCTGAAAATGTTGCCAGAAAATATGTATAGAATATCTATATATTTACCAGGAATAAAGACTGACTTAAAGGTAACCACTGTCCACCCTCCCAAAAAATAACGGGTTATAACTTCTCTATCAGAATAGACTTTTAAGTAAGGTTGGAGATAGGAAGAAGTTTCAGGCAAAGGATAAAACAGATTATCCTTAAAAAGGAATTCTTGAATCTTTCTTTCACCTGTTGCAAAGTTGGTATCAAGTAAAAATTTCTAGCTAAACTCCAAGGTAAATTTATATTTATAGAATCTACATATTTATATTTCTTATTTCTAAACCCTATTTCCCTCAAAGAGGGTCTCAGCATATGATATACTGAGCCATCAAGTTTGTACAGTACAGTGAAACAGTAACCACAGTGGCTATATTAGCACAACATGTCTAGTTGTGGTTCACAATAGAAGCAATAGAAAATGATAAATCCTTGTTAAAATTGTCATCTCAAACAACCAGCAAATCTTTCTTTGTTGATATATTTGTCATAGCAATTGGATTGGTCAAAAATGGTAATTCTCTGTGGTAAGTATTCCTAAGAGTTTATGAGAGATCTGATCATAAGAGGATTCGTGTCTGCATTTCATGTATTTATTCATTAGATTTATATCCTGATTTTCTCTATTCTCAGAACAATCTGAAAAGTTTGGGTCGAGGAAAAGCGATTAGTCTAAGGTCACCCAAGTAAATTTATCTAGCTGAGGGGGGAGGTTCTCATCAGAGTCTTCCTCGCTCTATTTCAATATTGGACTGCTATACTGTGCTGGTTCTCATTTTGAAGCCAGAAGGCTTTGCAGTGCTGCATTTGTATTTTTGGAAGCAACAAAAATCTAGATTAGGGATAATTTTGCTTTAGCACAGAAGTCCTTAATTTGCAATAGACACAAACACTAAACAAAGTGAACATCCAGGTGGTCCTTGCTTAATGACCATTCCTTCAATACCAGTTCAAATTTATGATGATGCTGAATGAGTGCTACTTACAACTGGTCCTCATACTTATATTTATAGTGTCCGACACGTCATGGCCCCCAGCTCACAATTATGACATCAGAATGTCCCACAGTACGTGATTGCCATTTGCAACCTTCACTGCCATCTTCTAACAAGCGAAGTCAATGGAGAAGCTGGCAGAAAGTTGCAAATGGCGACCCAGTGATAACAGCAATCAGAAGTGCCAGAATTGCTGTCATGTTTTACAAACACGTCACTTAGCAATGGAAATTCTGGTCCCAATTACCATTGTGAAGGGAGGACTGTTGTGTATTATCTGTAGTAGAAATTATTCTAATGGAAATTTTGATGGGGAATATTATTTGTCTTGCAAAAAAATATACACCTGTAAGTCTATTATATATGTTTTCTTCATAAGTTCATGTATTGACGTGCCTTTCTGTTTCTGTTACACCAGTTGCCAGAACAATGTCGCTTAATGCACATCCAGCCACCTAAGAAAAAAAATAAGCATAAACATAAGCAGAGCCGAACCCAAGACCCTGTTCCTCCAGGTGAGAAGTCTATTTCTTAGGACATATAATAATAATGCCCCCACAAACATCTTGCCGATATAGAATTTTTCAGTCTGATAGCTTAAATTAAGTCACTCCTTGCTTCTAGAGCAGGAGTGTCAAACTCACGTCGTCATGGCGGCGTCAGATGGCGTATCAGGACATTTCCCGTCTTTGCTAAACTGGGCATGTGCGTGGCCAGCACATGACACATCCAGCCTGTGGGGCCGGAGTTTGAAAGCCCTGTTCTAGAGCAAATATTTTTTTTAATTGTTCTCTTATTTTACTAGAAACACCCTCAGATTCTGATCATAAGAAAAAGAAGAAAAAGAAAGAAGATGATCCTGAACGGAAAAGAAAGAAAAAAGAGAAAAAGAAAAAGAAGGTAATTGGGAAATAGTTTTCAGCTGTTGATCTTGATATTTATAAGTTCATTGTAAAACAACAAATTTAAGTACTTTGCTTAGAGTTTGGTGTCAGATCTAAGATAGCTTTTTGGGCCAAGAAAATCTACATGGCTATTTTTATTGCCTCGGGAATTTCTTATTTGTGTCTTGGTGTTTTTTTTTAATAGAACCGCCATAGCCCTGAACATCCAGGTGTGGGCAGCTCACAAGCCAGTAGCAGTAGCAGCCTCCGGTAGGATCCTACCCAAGATTATATTAAAGAGAGTTCTCCATGAAATGCTACAGACATGTTGAGAAAAGGAGGAGAAACAAGGATGGGAAAACCACAGCTTCCTTGTATATCTCCTTTTCACCTTTTGGAGCAGTATATAAAAGATTATATTGGATGGAGCTTCAGGACTTCATAGCTTCCTCTACAAAGAACACAGACTTTGCTTGGGACATGGAGGCTGATGCCTTTATATGGAAATTATGTGTATTGTTTTGTGTTTTGTAAAAAAATATGATCCTGACTAAGTTGGGATATGTTTGTCTCATATTTGAATTAAATCTCTGTTGGAGGAGATGCTAATGATTTGAAGGAATCTTGACTACTGGACTTTTCCTGTGTTGTATTGCAAACAGTTCTGAATTATTTTGCAGTTAATAAATTGGGGGTAGAAATTCCAGAATTTTCTTGCGATGTAGGATGGGTAAGTAGTCTGATAAAAAAATACCTTATGTGATTTAAGCTATTTTGGCTAGATGAAAAGGCAACATTTTAAATTGGCAGGAGAGACAATATAAGGTTGGATTTCACTTCCATGTTATTAGTTTTGTGAGGAGTAGATCTGAGCAGCTAACACAAAGTATTGACCAAAATATATGATACAGTAAAAGATGTCAATAGGAAATGATCATCTGTGAATTAGAGGACAAGATTGTTGCAAAACTCTTTTCTTCAAGAATCACTTACTAGGTAGAGATTTTTCCTTCACATCCCCTTGTTTAATTAAAGAACTAGATTTAATTTTTGCTAGGAGGAAGGAGAAATATGTTGGGAGATTTAAATTGAATATATAAAGCCATTTCTAGGAATCTCATTTTTCTTTCCTTCTGTTAACATCCTTTGCTCTCTTTGACCTCACTACCTCATTACAAATATGCTGGCAAAATTTGTGATTTAAAACCATCTAATTTTCTTCTTTGTTGGTTCTAAACATCATAGAGAATTATAATCTGGCTTTTTTTGGAAACAATGGGGGAAAATAAGCAAAAGGATCATGGTTGGGAAAGATTTGCTCTTTGTTGCCTCGTCTTGCTTGCAAAAGAATAGTAAGGCTTTCAGCAATGTCTCTTGATCAATTTAGTGTAATATGGGAGAACCCTACTAAAATGACCCTGTAATTTCCTTCAAATAAAATTTGTGAGTGGGCATTTAAAAGGGACAGAACGTGTATGGGCAACTAGGCAGCAGCTTTTCATAGGATTCTGTTTTGAGCAAAAAGACAGGTGGGCATTTTCATCTCTTTCCACATCTATAGCTGATTTTGTTTTAGAGAAATCACAAAACTATCATAAAAATAGATGGGATGAACTTTCCCCCAATATTGTGGCCTTGATTTAAAAAAAAAAAACTATTTTTAACCAAAGAAAAGGGTTAGAAAATACTTTCAGGGACCTTCCCTATCATATTTGGTTATTGAAAAATTGGTCGGAACGGCTGTCCGTGCTGGGAACTTCAAACTGCCTTGTGCAGGACAAAGTAGGTCTCTCCCACTCTGCTCTAAGTTTTGTTTGATTTAATCTTATCACGAGCTGAATCCGTTTACTGCGAGGACAATAATTGCTTATCAACATTTTAGTTTCTTCTCTTTTTCTCCTCCGAAAAATTATTTACTCAGAGGCTTTTAAAATGGCGCCGAGCAGGCTGGTTTCTCCGGTAATAACGAACACTTTTTGCTAATCTTCACAAGACTTCAAAAGAATTCAAAACAAAAGAGATAGCTTATCAAATGTTTTGGTTTCACAATAGAAGAATTTTACTCCTTCATTAACTTTGTTATTTGGAAGTTAAATGGTGATGAATCTGTTGAACGGTCTTGTTACAATGTTTACTCACTGAAAGTTTTGCCAAGCCTTAAACTTCAAAATAAAAGCCTCTTTACTTAAAGCTGCATATTTAGGCGATAGAGTTTTATTAACTGCAGGCAGACAAATTTTGAAATGGCCTCAAAACCAAATATTAACTTGAAGTCTTCACCCTCTACTTCCAGGGGTACACCCTCAGTGCCTGGCACAAAGCTGCAGCCTCCGCTTCCTACGCCCCCTGCTGGGGATGTATTAACGAAAGAATTTTTTCTGAGTAATCTAAGCGAGGCTCTTAATGCACAGACAATTAAAATGGAAGATAAATTTAGAGATAATAGAGAGGAGAGAAAAGAGGAAATAAAAGAAATGAAAGAAGAAATTAAAAGTGAAATTAAAAGTGAAATAAAAGGACTTAAACAGGAGTTGTATGAGAAATTTGAGGCTAAGGTTGATAAAATTAGAGACGACATGCTGAGTCTTGTAACTGTATTAACAGAACATATTTCTGGAGTGGAAGATACTCTAGAGGTTCTTAATGATGCCAATGCTAACTTGACATTGAAAACAGAGGTGGTGGAACAAAAAGTGGAAAATGCTGAAAAAGAAATTATTATGATACAGTACCGACAAATGGAGCTTGCATTAAGAGTAAGGGGGCTGCGTGAGGAGAAACAGGAGAACCTGAAACAGATCCTATCGGAAGCTTTTGACCGCCTGATGGGAAGACCAGGGACCAACCAAGGCTGGCAAATTGACAAAGCTTACCGCGTTAACTCCTGGCTGGCAAAGCAGAAGCAGCTTCCTCGAGACATCGTTATATATTTTACTACAAGAGAGTTCAGAAATATGGTACTGCAAGCGTCTTATAACACTAAGCTTCAAATTGGCGGTCAAGACCTGGCTGTTTTGAAAGAGATACCACCTCAAATGTTAAGAGCCAGAAGAGACTACGCTTTTTTGGTCGAAGAACTCAGAAACCGTCAGATACAGTATAGATGGGATGCACCATTCGGCATCATATTTACATTTGATAAGCAAAGGTACCGCCTCAACTCTGTATGGAAAGCCCGAGATTTTTATTATAATATATTGAAGGCTGGACACCCTGCACCATCTGGACCTAGAGAAAGACCACAAGAAGGACAGGATAGACAGCAAACTACACAACCACCAGACAAGATGGAGCATCTCTCTTCTCTAGAAGTGCAAGGTGCTATGGAACCAAGACCTAGCCGCATGACTACTAGACGTATGGAGAAACAAGCTAAGAAGCAACAGTATCAACAATTATCGGCCATCGATCAAGGAACTACAACAACAAATCTGGAAGCAGTGGGAGGAGCTAAACCTAAGGTTAAACAGGCCGTGCAGGAAGCTCTAAAAATGCTTCAACCAACCAAAGATGACAACTAAGATTTTAACATGGAATGTCAACGGACTGAACTCTCCACAGAAGAGGAAGAAAATATTTCATTATCTTAAACAGTTTAAGAACGATGTAATTTGTTTGCAAGAAACTCATATCAAGTCAACTGATCAAAAATATCTGATCAACTCAAAACTTGGTCAACATTTTGCAGCTTCTGCTATGGAAAAGAAGAATGGTATAGTTGTATACTTAAGAAAAGATATGAAAGCTGAATTAATAGAAGCAGATCCCTTCGGAAGATATATTGCTTTAGACTTGATCTTAGAAGGGAAAAAGACATTACTTTTGGGAATTTATGCACCCAATCAACAGCAAGATAGATTCTATAGAAATCTTCATGCTAAATTAGTACAGTGGGACTATAGTTCCTGTATACTATTGGGTGACTGGAATGGAGTGATAGACACTAAGAGAGATAAGAAGATTTCCCGCCTAAATACCAAGATGCGAGCAAAGTTACCCAAATCCTTCTTTGACATTATGGATGATTTTGAATTGAGAGATATCTGGCGAGAAAGAAATGCAGAGGAATATGACTTCACTTTCTTCTCGGACAGGCATCAATCCCTTTCAAGGATTGATTTTATTCTAACTACTAATGATTTGCTTTCTAGGGTCAAGAAAACAAAGATTGCAGCTAGAGTCCTTTCGGACCATAACCCAGTTTGGATGGAGTTGGGAAGGGTAGTGCAGGCAAGAAGGTTTTGGAGACTGAATGAAAATTTATTTAGATATGAAAACTATATTAATGATTGTAAAAAATTACTATCTGAATATTTTGTTTTGAATATGAATAAGGGTACATCTATGGAATTTGTATGGGATGCAAGCAAAGCGTATATGAGAGGAGTTTTGATGAATATAAATAAAACACATAGAAATAAGCAAGGGTTAAAACGAACAGAACTGGAAGAGGAAATTAAGAGAAAAGAGCTGGAGTTAACAAGGAAACCAGACGATACAAAGGTTAAGGAAACTATTAACATATTAAAATCTCAATTTGACATGTTGATCTCTGACCAGGTAGCTACTAATTTATTATATGCAAAACACAATACTTTTTGTAATGCAAACAAACCTGGCAGATGGTTAGCTTATCAGATTAGGAAAAAAAGGAAAACTCGAAATATATCTAAAATGATTTACAGAGGGAAGGAGGTGTTCCAACAGGAAGAGATTCAAAAGGCTTTCTGGGAATTTTTTACAGAACTGTATAAAGGGGATAAAATTAATGGTTTAGACATAGACAAATATTTAGACAAGGAGAAAATACCTTCAGTTAGAGAAGAACACAGGCAAAAATTGAATCAACCAATAACCTCGGGGGAAATCCTGCAGGTAATTAAGCAATTAAAGCCAGGGAAAGCACCAGGTACAGATGGCTTGACAGCGGTTTACTATAAAAACTTACAGTTAGAAATGGTAGAACCTCTTAGAGAATTATTTAATATGATTCAAACGGAAGGTAAAGTCCCTCCATCTTGGAAGACAGCGTTTATATCTTTGATACCCAAAGAAGATCAAGATACTACTCAACCCAAAAATTATAGACCCATTTCATTACTGAATGTAGATTATAAAATTTTTACTAAAATATTAGCAAATAGGTTAATGTTGGTCATTCAACAATTGATACATACGGACCAAACAGGTTTTATACAAGGGAGACAGATGAAAAGTAATGTCAGATTAATTATTAATGCATTAGAATATTTGGGAAAGAACAACCAGATCCCTGCTGCGTTTATATTTTTGGATGCTGAGAAGGCCTTTGATCGAGTTAACTGGCAATTTCTGTTGAAGATATTGCAAAAAATGCAGATAGGAGATAATTTTTTACAGTCAATTAAAGCAATATACCAACAGCAAACAGCACAAATCATAGTCAATGGAAGTTTAACAGACTCTATTCAAATTGGAAAAGGTACAAGACAGGGTTGTCCTTTGTCCCCATTATTGTTTATTATAACTTTGGAAGTATTGTTGAATAAAATACGGGGCTTGGATGGTTTAAAAGGGATCAAGATTAGGCAGCAAGAATATAGAGTCCGCGCTTTTGCGGATGATTTGGTCATAATATTGGAACAACCGCAGGAATCCAGTATGGTTTTAATGAATACGATTAATCAATATGGTCAAGTGTCTGGCTTTAAAATAAACTTAGGAAAAACCAAAACATTAGCTATAAATATGAATATTAAACAAAAGGAAGAATTAGGAGTGATGCTAGGATGTGAGGTAGTTAAAAAAGTCAAATATCTTGGAGTTAACATTTTAACTTCAAATGGGAAGTTATATAAGCATAATTATGAACCACTTTGGCATAGCATACAGACAGAGATGAAAAAATGGGAGAAATTGCACTTATCTTTGCTGGGCAGGATAGCGGCAGTGAAAATGAACATTTTACCAAAATTTTTATTTCTTTTCCAAATGTTACCTATACTTAAAAAAGATGCGAACCTTTTAGAATGGCAGAAGGGTATCAACAAATTTGTGTGGGCAGGAAAGAAGCCGAGGGTAAAGATGAAAATAATGCAAGATGTACGTGAGAGAGGAGGACTGAAACTACCTAATTTAAAACTATATTATGATGCAGTGGTATTATCTGTAATTAGTGATTGGATTCATTTAACCAATGATAGAATATTGAACATTGAGGGACACGATCTGGTATTTGGTTGGCACGCTTACCTGTTATTCAACAAAAAATTGGATAAGAACTTTAAAAGTCATATTTTAAGAAATGCTTTATTGCGGGTTTGGAAGAAATACCAATATAAATTAAATGACAAGATACCCATGTGGGCAATTCCTAGACATGCAATTGAAAATATGAATACAGCACAAAAACAGGACAGATTTACTTACAGACAGCTTCTTACCTCGGAAAGGGGGGTATTACAATTAAAATCTTTAGAGGTATTAAAAGAGGAGAAGGTAATTCAAACATGGTTCCAGTATGGGCAATTACAGGCTAGGTGGAAAATAGATCAAAAAATTGGTTTTATTCAAGTTGAGGATAATCTGTTTAAACAAATAAGAGATCAAAGCTTAATGCATATAAAGAGGATATATAATGTATTAATACAGATGGATTCGGAAACAGAATTAGTTAAAGATTGTATGATAAAATGGGCTCAAAATATTGAGGAACCAATAATGTTGGATACATGGGAAAGAATCTGGGTAAGAAATGTGAAATTTACACAAGCTCAAAATCTGAGAGAAAATTTTTACAAGATGTTCTATAGATGGCATTTAGATCCTAAAAAGTTGGCTTCTATGTATCCGAATGTACAGCCTAAATGTTGGAGATGTGGTTCTCTCGATGCTACATATTATCATATATGGTGGACCTGCCAAAAGGTTAAAGCATTTTGGATAAAAATATGGTGGGTCATGCAAAATGTTTTTAAAAGAAGGATAAAGTTTAGTCCTCAGTTATTTTTACTAGGTATATGTACTGACTTTACAGTGGTAGAGACCAAGTTGACTCTGCACCTGATAACTGCAGCAAGACTGTTGGTGGCGCAATATTGGAAGAAGGAAGACTTGCCTACAATTCAAGAATGGACATTGAAAGTAACAAACTTAGCTGAAATGGCTAAAATATCGGCATATCTCAAAGATCATTCAAATGAGAGATATAAACGAGACTGGAAAAAATGGATTGACTATATACAAAATAAATACGGGACTAAGAAATTCCAGTTAGCCTATGCTTAAGATCAGAAATGATTTAAATTGTTTAAAGTTAGTTCAGTAAGAAGAAGCTAAGGTCAATCTAGAATGTTATTAATTTCTTTATTTCTTTTTTCTCAATAGATTTTAGACTGTGTTAGTTAAAATTCTATACCGTGTACGGGTTCTGGGAAGTCGGGGGGGGGGGGAAGGAGGAGGGGGGGTGGGGGGTGGAGGGAGGGAGGGGTATACACACAAAAAAAATTGTACTTCAATGTTTTAATGATTGACAAATGATGACATATTTGTGTTTTTTTTTTTAAAGAAAAATAAGAAAAATTGGTCGTTGAAAAAGTTTCTTTTATAGCACTTGAAAAGCAGATGGAGATGCTTGGGTTTACAATATTTAAAAGTTTTCTAATGGTTGATTCTATATTCTAAGAGACTTTTATGCTCCTAGCTTGTACAGAGCAGCTTGCTTCATCCCAAAATAAATATGTTCCATGAAGTAGAGAAATTGTTACACCAATTCCATGTGCAAACTGTTCTTCCTTGACTAATTGACTTAAAGGGTCAAAGAAGGTAGATTTAGCAACTGATGTATCTTATGCAACAGCCTTAAACATGGTTATTTATGCTCATTCTTGTATCCTTCATTAATTCAGATAGGAAGGGAGGAAGTAAAATAATAGAAATATAGTTTATTGCTGGATATAAGAGGAGAAAGAAGGAGTTGAGTTCCTTCCTGTTCCCTCTTGAGTAAGCTATTTAAGCAACTAGAAGGTTAATTTAAATTTATAATGACAAAACCAGTGATAGCCAATTGTGAACAGCAGTTGCTATACTTTTTGTAACAACTGTTGTAAATTGTTGAGAGTCTGCTTGGGCAGGGAGGGGTTTGTGCTATGTGAACTATAAAAGCTGAATGAAAAGTAGTGCCTTCAGTGTTATAAAGCACTTATGGATGACAGTATCACTATGCTAAAAACTGGCGTTTTCTTTAGCATCTGTTATTTCACTTGCTGTGAAGTTGCTGTGAGAAAAAATGAGTGAGCATTGTTTATGAAATGAAAACTCGAAGTGGGTAAACATAAGTGAATTTAAGCAACACACCATGGTTAAATTTTCACTAGTTGAAAGAGTCCCTCCAGTTAAAATTCACCACCGAATTAGGTTGTTTATGGCAATCAGCATGTTGATGTGAATACTGTGCATTGCTGACACCTCACCTCCCCCAAATGTAAAGATAATGCTGGGAATAGCTGATTTGTGTGATCCAGAATGAAGCAGATGACCTGTCAGCAACCTAAGAGTTTCAGGTGCAAAACATTGATAAACTTATTGGGTCAAAGGAAATTGCTATTAAGCTTGGCATTTCTCACAAGAATGTATGGGACACATTGCTGTATTGGTGTTTTCCAGTATCAAAAGGTGTGTGCATGACAGATTCCTTGCAAGTTGAGGGAGAGATGAAAGCTTTGAGTTGTAATTTACTGGCAATTATCACATGAGAATAAAACTAAATTTCTTTACAGTTGATGAAACATGGGTCATCTTTAGGACCAGGATTTGCCGGGTCAATCCATGTAATATCATACTGGAGGTTCAAAATTTTAAATCCAGGCTTCAATAGGAAAGTTTACAGTACTGTGAACCACCCAGATCTGCTTAAGATGGGTGGCCATATAAATCTTTTTAAGAATTATCTTCTTACCCCTATGGATATGTCTTCCTCAATCTCAGGTTCTCTACCAGAGAGCTCTGATGTTGTTCATGGGGTCTGTTTGAGCCATTCTTTGGCCTTAGGAGTCACAATCTTGAGTGCTCTTACCATCCCTGGGGCCACTTTTGGCCCTTATTTTCCACATTATCTCTAGTTTCTTCTAAAGGCCTGGTACTTTTTCAGCTTCTCATACTCCTTCTGATGTTGCTGTCACTTAGCATTGCTACATCTATCACAGTGGTGGGATTCAGCCAGTTTGCACCACTTCGAGAGAACCATTTGTTAAGTTTCTGAGCAGTTTGGTGAACTGGTTGTTGGTAGAAATCATTACTCAGTTGCCTCTTAGAACAAAAGCCATGCCAGTCAGAAGAAGGGTATAAGAAAATTTCCAAAGCATTGGATAAACATGGAACACAGTGAAGACATTCAACAACAAGTAGAGAGAAAATGGCACAATGGTGATACTACCACGAACTGACTGCCCCTCCAAAATTGATGAAAAAAACAGAAAGAAAAATGGTCAGAGAGGCTGCCAAGAGACCAATAGCTATATTAAAGGAGACGCAGGAATTTCTGGAACATACTGGCTGTGTACTACATGCATCATACTCTTCACATGTCTGGTCTGTGAGGTAGAGTGGGAAGATGAAAGCCATTTCTTATAAATATAAATATCTGAACCTAGTTACATTTTGCAAAACATCAAGCCTGATAAAAGCATGTGGGAAAATGTGTTATGGTCTGGTGAGTCCAAGTTTTTGACTAAATTCCAAAACTATGGCGCAAAAACTTGCATCACCAAATGTACAATATACCCACAGTGAAGAATTGTGGTGGCAGCATTATATTTTAGGACAGCTTTTCTTCAACTAGAAATGGAAGTGCAGGAATTATGAACAGTTCCAAATAGTCCATTTAAGCACAAAATCTTCAGGCCTCTGCTAAAATGCTGAAGATGACAAATTTCACCTTTCAACAAGACAATGACCCAAAGCACACCTCCAAATCAACACAAGAATGGCTTCAATAAAAGATCAAAGTTTTGGAATGGCCCAGCCAGAGCCTGGACCTGAACAATTGAAAATATATGGGGTCACCTTAAGAGGGTTGTACATAGGAGATGTCTTTGTAACCTGAGAGATTTGGGGTGCTTTTGCAAGGAATACTGCACAAAGATTCCCAAGGCAAGATGCACCATGCTAAGAGGCTCCTACTGCCAAAGAATGAATGCTGTCATAAACCAAAAGGTGCTTCAACGAAGTTTAAGAGTGGTGCATCTTTATGCAGCCATCTTATTCTAGTTTCTTACTATTTTTCTCCCTAAAAAAAAACTGTTTGTCTTTCAATTTAATTGCTTATATTAAAGATGGAAAAAAAATTCTGATTTAACTTGGTCTGTTTTTTTAACATCTCAAAAACCTAGCATTTTAACAAGGGTGTGTAGACTTTCTATATCCAATGTTTATGTATATACAGTATATGTATGTAATATTGATTGATAAAGAGATAAAGATACAGATACCAATGTCCTTCAATATGGCACATATTGGATTACTACATTTTTTAATTATTCAAAACATTACACCAGAGCTATTGTTGAGAAACTTACAAAAATATGCTCACTCTCCTGTTAATTCACCTAGTTGGGAAAGCTATAATTGAAGTATGCACTAGGAAGTTATGCATAGTAATAGACTGGTAATAGAAAAAACAATTCTGAAGGTTATTATAAAAGCATGACAGTTACCGAAGTGTAATGTATTAGAACTATGTACCTAAATATTAGCAATGCTATAATTATTTTTAATAATGAGATCCTCTGCCAAATTTGTTAAGCCTAATAGCAGGTTACAGTAGTGCAAACTATGCAAATGATTTCCAACTCAGCAATATACCAGAACTGCCCTTTGAAATGGTTTCGCTAAAGTAATGGCGATTTCAATGTCTCTTGCAAAATAGCCTGACTTATTCACCAGGTATACTTTGATAGTCATGAAAGTTGCTGTGCTACTTACTGTACTTCATCAGCAAGCAGAACTTGGTTACACCTAGTGCAATCAAACCATTTTTCTCACTGGCTGGATTTCATTTTTTGTGATGTGATATACAGGTAGTCCTCGACCTACGACCACAATTGAGCCCAACATTTATGTTATTGAGGGAGACATTTGTTAAGTGAGTTTTGTCCCATTTTACGACTTTTCTTGCCTCAGTTGTTAAGTGAATCACTGCAGTTGATACATTAGTAACCCAGTTGTTAAGTGAATCTGGCTTCCCCATTGACTTTGCTGGTCAGAAGGTCACAAAAGGTGATCACAAGCTCATGGGACACAGCAAGTCATAAATATGAACCAGTTGCTAAGCATCTGAATTTTGATCAATGATGATGGGGATGCCACAAAGGTTGTAACTGTGAAAAAATGGCAATAAGTAGCTTTTTTCAGTGCCATTGCAACTTTGAACGGTCACTAAATGAACTATTGTAAGTCAAGGACTACCTGTACTTTTCACTCCCATTACTGTGTCTAGGCTGTTTGTGCTGAACTATCTAGCAAACGTACTTCTAGCTCATGAAAATATGTGCTGGAGTACAAGTACCTTTAAGTATATTAAAATATTGTAGTAAACATCTCTTAAGGTATATTATAATGTACATTCTCCATACAAATACTATTATGTATTTTACACAGGTACTATGCTATGATCAGCATATTTTCATGAGTTGCAATGCTGTGCTAATTTCAGAAAAGTGTTTCTTTTTCTCTTTAATCCATCGAATAACTTGACTACTTCCTTAGCACTCATCTTTTCTTGATGTGTCACAGACTGATAGGCAACCTAAGCTCTTAGAACAGTCAGAGCCATGCTGATTATGCCCAGGAACCATTTTAAATAAACATCTTCTCTACTAATTACCAATAATTTGTCTCAAATCTTCAGAAATGAATGACAAACAGCCATTTTCTTCTTCTTGTTCCTCAGCAAATGGCATTTAGTAGCACAAGGCCTCTGAGGAAAGAAAATGCATAGCAGTATTGATAAATTTACTCTCCGCTATCTAAAATAGTCATTTCTGGAACAATGAAATCCATATATTTAGCAATGCATAATATGATGGATAATTATATATTTTCAGAAACCATCCTTTCTGCTTAACATTTTCGATACTATTTTTGGTAACCCTGTTCAATAGTTTAAGTAAAAGCAACCAAATGTCATCATAGTTTAAATATAGCCATTTTCCATTTTTATATAAGCATTACAATATTGGTCAATTTTTCTACCAACCCATTCCTAATTATTTTTGTCATGGATGTTGCCTTTTTTTATCCCTTTCTGGGTTGATCATTTTACTTAGGCTGTCATCAACACTTCCAGCTTTGCTTGCCTTTTTGGGATATATTGGTTCATATATCATCAATGAGTATATTCATGATGTATCATTTTAAATTTACATTTGATCATTTAACAGATTAGACAGCTTGCACTTTTCCCTTTCTTCTGAACTCAGTAGCACCATCAGCCGCAAACGGAAAGCTTTGTTCCTTCAGCCATGTCGGGATGAATTAGATAGATCAGTGGTTTCCAAACTTGGCAACTTTAAGACTTGTGGACTTCAACTCTGCTGGCTGGAGAATTCTGGGAGTTGAAGTCCACAAGTCTTAAAGTTGCCAAGTTTGGGAACCACTGAGATAGATGCTGTCTAGCTATCCTTGTCTATAGATGCTGCGTAGGCAGCTTCTCTACTCTTTGTGAAAGAAGCTCACTTCAACTCTACCACAGACATACAATGGAATTATTATGATGTATAGTTTCTCCTGTGTCGTCTTCTTCTGATGATCTTATGCTTTCCTGTAGGAAAGAGTCAGCAAAGCAATGGCTATCAAATATTGAAATGTTTTCAGAATGCCACAGGCTTTATGTTGTGGGAAATTATTTTTGTATCATGGTCTTGTTAACACTTCTAGCTGCAATTTACTTTTAGGTAAATTTGACAGGACATTCATGACAATGAAAGAAAATATTCATTGAACACTCTGTGAAATTTCTAATGAGAAACATATTTTTTTTAACGGATCCAACTGTTAGTACTGTATTTTCAAATCAGAGAATATTATGAAGTGGGATATTAATGTTGTTGGGTTTTTTTTGACAGAACTAAAGCTGACACAAGGCAGGAAAAAACATCATATTCTCTGTGGTCTACCCTTTAATTTAAAGAAGAGACCCTAAGCCCAATATATTTTAATGAACTGCTCTATTATAACAGATGTTCTAATGAAGATCTGTTATGATGTTTTGGATAAGCAAGAGATTGTGGCTGTTGAAAAGTTGTTTGAAGCTTTTATATGTATTTAAAACAAACTATTCTGGTTTCTACTTTTGGCTCTTTTGTTACATTTGGTGTATTTAATTTTTTGATCTTTGAAGACTTGTAATCTGTATTAGAAAACTCCTCAAATTTACAGCAGTCCATTAAAATGATTTGAACCATTAAAAAAAAACCTGAAAGGTTAGCAGAAGAATTTATGACTGAAGTCAAATACTTACCAGATGCTGAAAATATGACTTGACTGGCTTGTAAAAATGTACTTGTGTTGTCCAGATAGGTATCAGAGAATGCTAGCCATAAAAAACAACAACACTAAAGACAACTGTCTTGTGTGTCACAATATACTATTCAATTTTAAAAAGGAGTCAAACTGAAGTCAGGAACTATTTCTCAAATAAGGTAGCGGAAGGTGTTGGTTTTGGTGTCCCTATGGAGCTCCTAACCTTCTTACTTACTCATTAACAGTTTGACCATCTAGCCATAATTAAAAGGTTGGGAGTATTTTTTAGCATTTTTTTAGCATTTTATTATGCATTTATAGGCCGCCCTTTTCCCTGAGGGGACTCAGGGCGGCTTACAATAAAAGGGGAAGGGGAGTGTAGGACAAATACAAAAAGAAATGTGAGCGAGAATAAATTAGACAATAAAACACAACATTCACTCGACATTCGGGAGGGGCTAAAGTAAAGACTTATCCCCAGGCCTGACGGGCGAGCCAGATCTTGAGGGCTGTGCGGAAGGCCTGGACGGTGGTGTCCAGGCCTTCCGTAATTCATGAAGAATGAATTAATGAATTATGAAATGAATTATGAATGAGTTAATGAAATGAAGACATTAATATAATTCCTCAGAATCAGGACTTGATTCTGGCAACAATATTAATTTCTTCATTTGGTTACAATAATATATCAAAATCATACATGTTATTCACTCTTTATAGCTTTCTTTAACACCATGGATGGCACTTTTTATACTTAAACTTTTCCAGAGGAAAAGATTAGCGGTATGTATAGCAACACTTCTATGTTTTTACTAATAAACAAAGTGTGTCATTGTGCTCCCCTCCAAAGTTTCAGTACTGTACTAGAATCCTGTAAAGCATTCAGCTATATTTTATGTACATACTATGCCCAATAGAGAAGGTAAGCAATAGTCAAAGCATGAAATTATCTGATAAACTGAAGAATTAAGAAGAGACACAAAACACAAGTCATATAAATAGCAGTAGAAGAATATAGATATCTTTAGCCTATCAAATTACTGTAAGGCAGGAACATGCAGATATCTCTTTTGGCTAATGGACACATTTTATTTTGAAGGTGTGGCATGGGTGATCTCACAAAATAATTGCCATAAAAGGAGGCATAGCTTGTTGCAGAAAGTTAACATGATCAATTGTGAGGACTCTCTAACCTCAAATTTCTTGCCCGTCTTTTGCACAGGTGGACACATTTCCAAACAGGACATTTGGGCTGTGGTCATCCATCATTTGTGTTGCTTAAGTGAGCATTTCTTAAACTTTTTTCCTCTCTGGGTTTTAGATCCATTCTTGTAAATGAAAATGCTAGAGGTACACTTTGCTTTACAGCCTGCCAACTACTCATTTCTTATGTTAATTTTAATTAAAAGAATCTACTGTCAGATAAAGCTGGCGCCAAGGGTGATGTCTGGAAACAGACTGATGCCCACAGGCACCACAATGCCTACTTCTGGAAACGCTGTGGGTAATGCTCAATGATTTCATGTGTATAGCTGGCATTATCAAAGAAATAAACTTACAAGTAAAGAGAAATTGCCTTAAGGGGAAGAACCATTGAGCAATTTAACCAGTTGTTCAAGAAAGTTGGAGAACCTTAAATATAGCCAAGGAAATATTATACAGAAGAAAGTGTAACCCCAAATGCCAGCAGGCGCTTCAAGAGTTACAATATTGAAATTTATGTTATATAGAACCAGTTATGTACATACATTTAATGAAGGATTGATTTAATAGCCCTCTGTCCCAAAGAGACTTACAGTTTGCACAAATGCACACACGTAGCAAACAGAAAGGAGGTAGAGAACAAATGTGAAAGGATATGCCGTAATTTCCAGCATCTTTGACTTAGAAAGAAGAGACAAATCAGATATACCAAATCAGTCAGCCAGTAGTAGAGATGACCATTCCAAACAATGAAAGGAAGGCACATTCTGCAGGAAGGACTCACCATCATCTCCTGTCCTAACTGTGGGAAGAAATAGTATACATGTTTTGCTTTCCTGGTGTTGTATCCTCAATACGTGCATTCTGTTGAAATTGCACTGGTGCATCTTTTCACACACATTAGCAATTTAGGTCAATAATGTATTCATTTAGATATAGGCTGCTTTTTTTTTTCAAACCTAGGAAATCAGGTAAGTTAGCCATATGTCATATGGAAGCCTCCCACAGCAAACTGGCCTAAGAGGGAAAGCCAATAATGAATAAATTTCAAAATTCAAAAGCGGTCTAAAGATTTCATGCACCTCTTAAGTGGCTCCATTTCCTGTAAGTCTGGATAAGATCTTCCTCTTCCTCCTCCTCCCCTTTACAGATTGCTGCCATGGGTTTATATCAGCTTTTTATGAAAGCATTAGAAAAGAGTGTCTACTGTAATTTCCTTCACTTACTAGGTCCTTGTTCATCTTCTCCATTACTTTGCTTACTGGAGCTCCTCCCAACATGCCAGCATCATTTCAAAGCTTTAGTACACATTGATCGAGCACTGAACTTTTGTATTTTGTTCATGAAGACTTGCCCATTAACATATCAATAGTTTTTCAAGCTATTATGTTAAGCATTAAGCCAAAATAGACATTCACATTGTTGGAATATTATGTTGTAATATATTGTAATGTTGGAGTTAAAATTAAAATTAGGCATGTTTTAATCCTCTGAATTTAAGGCACTTGTAAAGTGCTTAAATTTGGCTGGATTGTATCCAACATACTGTATTGTATACTATAGCTATATCGTACCACAAAAATTATTAAATTATTTTCTCACAAGCCTTTAGATTGAGAAATTCTACTATGTTAACCTACCTAGGTAATAATTCCTGGGTTTAGCTGAACCACATGTCTTTTAAAAGTTTTTTTTTAAAGATCCATAACATATGCCGGATGTTATCCTATTGGGCTGCTATATTGAATTATTTGAGCAATGTTATTATGTCAAAGCTGAGGGAACAGAGCTACACACAATATGACAGTCATTTGTGGCAATGTGCAAATTTTATAGACACCAAAGCTTTATGAAAAAAATTGGAAAATGAATTAAGAATCAGGAAAAAATAGATTCAGAAGTAGCAGATTTCTCTACTATTGTAACCAATGTCTACAAATGGTTTGTGGAGCCATTCTGTGGGAACTGTACCTGCCCAAAGTACAGTAATTTAGAATCAGCAATGAAAGCATTTCTAGCTGTTACACTTTTATAGAGAAACTATATTGTGTTACAAATTTTGAAAATGGAGTAGTATCTCTTACAATTGGTTTCTGATATGAAACTTTCTGCAGATGTCTGTTGTTTTCTACAGCACAATTTTTTCCTTAGTATAATCTTCTTCTATTATGTTGTTGTTTTGATCATCTCTCATCTGCTCATTCAACATTTCTGAAAATAATTTTTCTCATGTATAAATTTCATAGGTGTGCCTGCACAAAAATCATAATACCAATTTCTGACTTCATTTTTTAAAATTAAGGTGCATCCATAATGAAAAAAGTAGAATCAGTAGATAAACATAATTTTGTCTATTAAGTATCCAAAATTATCTGGAAATTTACACATCCCCCTTTTAAAAATCAGTTTGACTTTAATCATAGGTTACCTTTACATGCCACTTGTAAACTATTCTATATAATATATAATGTAATATATTTTCATCAAAATATGTAGAAAATAAAATGAGAACAGCCATGCAAAAAAAAATCCATTTGAAATAATTTATAGTTACATTCTGTTTAGGTGGAAAACATACTGCTCTCTATATAGCCATAATGTTTGATCAAGTAGAAAATACATTAAAAAGTAGCAAATGGAATGGAGAAGTATTATAAACTTTTGCACTTAAAGGCATTTAAATATTTGTTGAATTATTTTGCTCTATTAATTATTTTGAATTGGTAAATGTTTAAGAGCAGAATTTCAGATGAAAGAGTGGAATTTCAGTTTACTGCGAAGAGTTTCAGTTTTGAGATCAGACATTTTTAATTAGGAGTGATTCCTTAAATCATTAAAGAATTTCACTCTAGCTTGAAGTTTAGTTATTTAATGAAATTAATCATTAATCAAATTCAAGTTCCCATATTTCATGCTTTCTAGGATGACACTAAATTAAATATATAAGGATGATGAAATAATATGACACATTTGTCAGGATTAGTTCCAGTGGAATTTTAATAAGACAGTGATCTGTCTTTTCAAGAAACCAATGTTGAACTGAATTGTATTGGTTTAGCAGTTTACCAGTTCTCAATCTTAGGGAAAGTTATAGAGAAGGTAATCTGGCTACAGCTTTAGAAGGCCCTGGAAGAAATAAATTGTCTGGATTTCTTTCAATCAGGTTTCAGGCCTGGGCACAATATTGAAATAGCATTGACTGTACTTGTGGGTGACCTCTGGGGGCGTGGGCTGGCCTTTCTTGAGTTGGTGGGTTTTGGTACCACTGGGCCTTCTGGACCAACTCAAGGGGTTGGGAATGAGGAGCATAGTATTTAATAACTCTCCTTCCTTTCTTCAAGCTTACTTCCAATCTGGAGAATGGGGAAAAGATTGAGCCATAGATTGCTGATATATGGAGTGCCTCCATGAATGACATTCTTTGTATTTCCTATTTAACACAGAGTTATGAAGCTTTTGGACAAGGTCAGGGATTGGGTTGGTATCATCAGCATCAGTAGTGGGTTGTCAATTTTTTTTACTACTGGTTCAGGCATGCTCCTGCATGTGTGCGTTTTGCACAAGCGCAAAGCATCCGGGTGGGTGGGTGCAGCCTCCTGATGCCGCTAATACCGGTTCAGCTGATCCGGGCTGAACCGGGACCAACCCATCTCTGATCACCATGCTGATGATTGCCAGTTGTTTATCTCAACGTATGTATGTATGTATGTATGTATGTATGTATGTATGTATGTATGTATGTATGTATGTATATCGTCACTTACCTCACTAATGCAACTATGGATAGCTAGTAAGTTTTAAAATACAATATAAAATTACCTATCATGACCAACTAAAGCACCTAGCTGCCAAAGATATTATATACCAATAGAGGCTGCCCTACTGTTCTGACCCCATGCCTGGGAAACAGCAAAATCTTCAAAGCTTTCCAACAGATGGTTGGAGTCAGGGCCAACCTACAGTATATGCTGGCAGTATGTTCCAGAAGGCTCAAGCAGTTCTGGATAAGGCATGCTTCCAGGGTCCAGCTATACAACAATCCCTTGATCGTAAGAATTCAGAGCATGCCTATCTTGTCCAAACTAATGGGATGGGTAGAAGCAAGGCAGTCTTCCAAGTCTCTTGGCATCATGCCATCTAGGGTTTTGTAGGTAGTAACCAGCACCCTAGCAGCATAGAGTTAACATAGCTCACAGAAAAACGGTGCAACATGGTGTAATGATTTGATACATGGCCATAGCATGGCTCATTTATAATTGTCCATGCAACCACATTTTGGACCAATTGCAGTTTCTGGATATTCTTCATGAGCAGATTTATGTATATGGCACTGCAGTAATTCACTTGGAAAGTGACCAGAGCATGAGTGACTAGACCCAGTGCCTCCTGATTCAGGAGAGATGCAATTAAGGTAGTTCAAATCCCTCCTGCCCTTCCCCCTTGCCATCACTATTCCCTACTCTTCAAACAGGAATTGTGAGCCAGGATAACCTGAAATTGTATACTGGTTCTGGAGTACTGCAACTATCCAGAACTACTATAAATATACAGTAGCAATAGATCAAATTCAAGAGGCCCTAAAATACAAAGCCATTCCATTTTGCTAGGGTTGAATTGAAGCCTGTTCTTCCAGATTCCCGTAGCCTCCAGTTACTGGAACCAAACCTTTACAGCAGAGGTGTCCAAATGTGGCAACTTTCAAAATTGTGGATTTCGGTTCCCAGAATTCTGGGAGTTGAAATCCATAAATCTTAAAACTGCTGAAGTTGGACACCTCTGCTTTACAGCGTTTGACTAGCAAAAGACAGAGATGCATACAGAGCATTATCAACATATTGATGATTCCTTACCTACCCTTCATGTAGATGTGAGGATAGAGTCGATCTCTAAAGCATCCAACACAAGAGACCCATGGAGCAAATGCATCCTCCCCATCAACAACTGACTTCAAAGGAGAAGCAACATCATTGTGCCCCCAACTCCTAACCCTTGGAACCAGAAAGATGTCTGTTGGTATCAAAATGCACTGAGACAAAGAAGAGCAAGGACAGCTGCACTTCCCCCATAGGTCATCCATGTGCTATTTTACTCTCATACTCTGGATTGAAACCAAGCTGAAACCGGTTTGGATAATCTGCTTCATCCATTGGCCTCTGAAGCTGCAAGATAGCCACCTTCTCAATAACTTTCCCTAAAAAGGGAAGGTTAATAACAGAAAATGAATCTACGGTCTCGGGATGGTTTCTGAAGAAAATAATGTAGGAACTGCCTCCTTGAGGATGCACCTCTCCTGGACAGCCTTGGCTAGCCAAGATCTATATTAATCTAATATCAAGGCAATTAAAGTTCAAGAAGTTGCATCAAGGTGGCTAAAGTTACAGCCCTTTAGCTAGGATATCCTTAATTCAACTCTATGGAGTCTGCACCAAAGCCAGAGTCCAATGTGAAATGAATTATCAGTATATGAATGCAGTGGCAGACTGAAAGAATCAAACAGGCTTAGGCTCAATACTAGAAAAGCCAAGTTGATTTGGGGGCTACCAGGCTTCAGAGAGATTTTGTTAGTTCTAGATGAATATGTAATACAAAGACAGAATTTGTGCACAATTCAAGAGTCCTTATATATGCCTAGCTCCCATTTGTCAGCTTCTGTGCAAAATAATATTGTGCTTGTTCCTGGACTGGGGTATTGTATTTAGTCACTCACATCTTCAGTATTTCTCATTTAGTCTACTTCAACATGCTGTCTACGAGACTGTCCAGAATGCAGCAGAACAACTATTTATGAGTACATCTCTGTACATTCATGTAACATAGCTACAGAGTTGCATTACCATGTTTCCCCGAAAATAAGGGGAAAATTATATTTTTTGTTCTAAAAGATGCATTAGGGCTTATTTTCCAGAAATACAGTACTAAATGCATCCACCTGAATGACGATTTTAACTGGGGCTTATTTTTGGGGTGGGGCTTATATTACAAACATCTTGAAAAGTCATGGTATGGCTTATTTTCCAGTTGGGTCTTACTTTGGGGGAAACGCAGTATTTACCAATGGGCTTCTGGCTTCAGTTCAAGGTCTTAATAATCACCTATAAAACCCTGTTGGAACAGGATGGGTCATGAGTTTTTATGGGACTGCTTCTCCTGTAAGAACCAATAGGGTTTGCATTCTGTAGATCCCATAAAAATACATTATGGGATCCAATAGGGGTGTTTTCTATGGCAGCTCCTTCTCTGAAATTCAGTTGTCTCAACCCTTGACAATCTTTAAAAAGGATCTTAAGTTCTGATTCACTGGCTCATTTGTAAACATATGAGTTGGGCATCTTGCCCCACCATTATATGCTTTATTTTTCCCTTTGTTAGATGTCTTTAACCCTTGCTGATCACTCAGCCACCTAGGAAGTGGACAGTCATATCAATGAAATAATAAATTAGCAATTTTTTATTGTTCTGAAAGACAGTTCAAACTGTTATATTAGAAGACAAAATATATAACAATTTTATTGAATTTTAATGATCTTAAAAACTTAATAGCTTTTACAACATCATCTACTTTCATAGTTCCGTTTCTCTAGCCTGTGACATGGTCCAGTGCATTAAATAGGGTGGAAGCATTTTTATTGATTCTTGGTCAATCAAATTATACATGCACATTCCCTTCCTCTATGTTTCTGCAATCATTCACCAAATCATTCAAGGAAAATTCATTCCATTTTAGCACTTTTCTCTGTCTCACATTACCTAGTTAATCACTTTTTAAAGATGTCTGGTGAATGAGGTTATACAACGTTTGATTAACTCAAGTTCACATTTTTAGTATTCTGAGTGAATTTGGCTCTCAACAGAAATTGTGCTTTCAAAACCTGTTTTTTCATTTGCAATGTATCATTAGTTAACCCTTGGTTCAGAACTAAGGTTAAATTACACTAATAATCAGAAATTCCTAATCAAAAGATTTGCATGTTTTTCCAGGTGTAAATAGCCACAGTGGAATCAAAAATATGCCTGCACTGTAAGGAAACCTAATTATTTTTTATTTATGGCTCCAACAAAAATAGTTTAGCCCACACATTGTTTAAATTAGAAGATAAAATCTCACTGGTGTCAGTGGGAAGGCTGTACAGGTGTACAGTTAAGTCCTTGTCTTATGATGGCAAGTGGGACCAGAATTTCTGTTGAACAATGCAGCTGTTAAAGTATGACATCACTTAGGGATGGAAATCCCTAGTCACAGCTGATGTCATTAACTGAATCCCATGATCATTAAGTGAGGCAACTTCCTGCCGGTTCCCACAACCAAAGTCAGTAGGAAATCTGGCAGGAAAGGAAGTTGCAAGTCTCAGGCCTGCAGGGTGGAGGAAGGTGCAAGAGAATGTGCAAGGATATGGGGAGTGGTTGGGGAAGATACACTAGAGTCATACATGTGGGTTGAGAACAATGCATGAGTGGGTGAGAGGCACCCCGCAGATTGCATGTGCAAGAGGCACAGTGCTGATCATGGAGGGTGCATGGGGCACATCCAATGAGAGTCAAACAAGGGTGTGAAAGAATGCTAAGATGTGTGGGTCAGAGAAGGTGCATGGGTGGAGACTTATCCCAGAGACTTTGGACCTTCCCCGTCAACTTCACGACTGGCTCACAACTAGCAGAGCAGTTTGCAAATAGCAATTATGTGATCATGGAGTGCTTGGCAACCAGTTGTAAGTATGAACAGATTGACAAGCATCCAGATCATAAGAGCACAAATGGACGTGCTACTGACAGTCAGAACTCTACCGACTGGTTGAGGACTACTTGCAGTGTTTAAAGTGCCGCCACAGGATCAGAGAACTCCATACAGTATGCATTCATGTTCACCATCCATGAGCTGCCGTGGGGTGACTTTAGGACAAAACATTCACAAATTTGCTGGTGTGGATTCAGAGGAATGTAATACATATCACCTTGAGTTCCTGGAAAAAAGATAGGCCTTAAAGCAAGAAAGTTTTCACTGGCACCAAAAAAATAGACTGGGGGAGAAATTATAGATTCTTCCATAATCTTTTTTTGCTTCTCCCCTTTTCTACTGGGGTTGCTTAGTTTTATCCTCAACTTGATTTGGATTTGAAAAAATGCCTTCTAACCTTATGTCACAAGAGATTTGTTATTTGAATGTGCCATAAGACTCTTTGGTATTATCTCATTTGTATTCTAAAGTCTCAAAAACTTACTTGGGTGAGCAAGGTTCCTCTCCTACATATAAATTAGCATTATATTTTCCTAACAGAAATAACCTCTAAATAGGATTAGAGTCTGAAGTGAGGTGACACCAGACTTAATAATAAATTAGAGAAGTATCTTTATCAGTGTTTGACAGGTTTTCTCACTGGGAGTTAGAAAGGCATTTTTAGGCGTAGAGGGTGAATGGTCTTGTACCAAAGCTGCGTCCCCCAACCTAAATCCCTAATCATTATAATTAAGTGCTATGCTCTCTAGGGATGAATGTAATAAATCTAGAAACACTAAGCTGGCAAAACGTATTACCTGAAAAATACACATTAGGGGGCATAACCCCTGAGGCAATTAGAAACTAACTGAACCAAGATCTGTAATCTGGATTATAAATCCCGGGCTACATCATAATTGTGTAATTCTTGGGTTGTAAATGCTACAATGCATAGTCCTCACTTACCTGTTCAAGAAAACCATTTGAATTAGCAGAATGGTTGCAGTTAAAATGGTCAAACTCCAGAAGCTAGTGATCTACTGAACAATTCTGGGCCTACTGCTAGCAACACTGATGACCACCATCTACAATGTTCCAGTTAATAGAATAAAAACTACACAAGAATAGAGGAAGTGGCTCATTGTATTCTTTTATTCCTCATTTTAAAATGGCTAGTCATAATAAAAATAAAAGTGTGGCTTAACGGAGGCCACAGTTTAGATATTGCCGTAGAGAAAGATTCAGTAGAGACTTAGACTGTTGGATTCTTGGATTACTGATTTCTACTGACATGGGCTTTTACAAGTGATGAGAGATTTTTGGCATATGAAAAAATATTGCTTTTTGGTTAGTTTTTCTCTCTCTCTTCTTTCTCTTGCCCAGTTTGGGAATAAAGAACTGTGACACCACAAGTAATTCATATGGAGCATTTCATAAAAGCAAGGTAAAAAAACACAGGAAACCACTTGGGAGGATTTACCAAATGCAAATAATATCTCCACACAAGGGACTCAGGCCCATTGCTACCCTTTCATTTAGCACCTCAATCCAAGGCTGCAATGATACATAATGAGTATTTCACATGCTTCTTGGTTTAGAGAGAACAGTGTTTGCTCTCTGGGCATCATTCAAAAAGAGATCTGTCTGGATACTGAAAAAGTATGAACCAAAATTCTCCCCTAGTTTTCCTAAATCTTCCGAAATCTTCATGAAAAAAGAATATTTGTGGGAAAATTTTCAACACCAAAACCCAAAGATAATAGAAATGGTGCCTTCGTATGCTCCCTCCTGGAACAAATCCGGCTGCACATGCTTGGCCAGAGGCAGAGAAAACCAGGTCAGATCAAATGTTCTACTGGCATTTTTTCAGCCCTATTGGGGTAGTGGTATTCCAGTGGCTTTCACTGAAAGTGAACCAAATGGCTATTCTGCTCTATCCCACCTGATTCTCCGGAACGTGGTTTAGACGTGGTTTCCTCAGGCCCAGCTGATGAAGTTTTGACCAGGCTTGCCTCCCTTACTTATGGGTAGATATAATTTCTTTTTCTTTTTATATTTATATATTTATAGATATTTATATATACACACACCCAGTAACTCAGAAGAGGAAAAATATAGAATCCGTAGTAATAATAAAAAAAAATTAAAAATGATCAACCCCTACCGCACTAGGCGAGCGATTGCACAAGGTCCACAAGTTTTAACTGTTCTGTTGATAGCAAGACAGGCTACAGCCGGCACTCTCTTCTGTGCGAGGAGGCTGATACTAAGTCCTTCCCTTCACTCTCGGCAGTGTGCGACAAACTGCAGTCTCTTGGTGACTGAGAGGGAAGAGTGCAGGCTGTGGAGGTGAGCAAGGCCGAGATCCCATTGTAGTGTTTAGAAACTCTCTTTGATAGTTTAGTTTTAAAAGGTAATTTGTCCCCTCTGTTCTCCCCACCCACTGAAACCTGGATTTATTTCTTTATTTTTAAAAGTCCATGCATGTGATGGAGCAACCATTTGCTGAGCAACATCCAAGTCTCCTGCTCATCAGGGACAGGACGCTTGGAAATCAGCCAAAGAGGAGTAGACAGTGGGGAGATCAGCTCCTCATACAGAAATCTCATATGTGGTCCCCCCCACTCCAGAGACTTTCTTGACTCCTCCTCGAGTGGGACTGTTGAGAGGTGGCTGGCCAGGGATAGGTGAGGTTGAGCCCAGAGTCCTGGGCTGTCCATTAGACTTGCTGTAAGAGGGTCTCATCTGCACCTCGTCTCTGGGAAAAAGGAAGGATACAAGGGCATCAGGAAGTGAGCACTCATTCAATGGCAATGGAAATGGAGGATGCCTCACACGCAGATAGCTTAAGGGAAGGAAAATTTGGAATACATATTGGCATTGCCTGGGATGCAAAGGGAAATACAATAGCAGCAGATTGTCAGTCCACAAAGAACTGACAAGGCAGTAGAAATATTTTAGCGTCCTAAGACGATGAAGCTAAACACAGAAGAGAATAGGACTCTACACACTGGGAATTCCACATTTAGCCAAAATGCAGCACTGTATGGAAGGGATAAACGAAAGTATACTACAGACCAAGAAAGGGTTGCAGGAAAGGGCACATATATCAAAAGGACTATTTCTTATAACCTGTTCCATCTGCTTATTGAGTATGGTCTCAAAAGTATCATAAGAATACACAAGAAATAGGGAAGAGGAACACAGAAAAATAGGAAGATGGATTGTATCACTTATAGTGTTTTTATATATGAGGTAGTAATCAGGCAGGCAATATAAAGATTCAAGCATCTCATATGAAAGCCAATGACCATCTCACAGACCCACACAGCTCACAAAAAGGAATGTGATACTATGCAATGTACCCTGCATTATAGAGCTAAGGGTGAGGAAATGGATTGGTTCACACACTGGAGAATGGGAAGGAAAAGGGAGGGAAAGAAAGGGACAGACGAGAGCAGACACTATCTGTAGATCACTCCCAGCCGTTTCTTTCAGATGTTGCTGGAAGGAATCACAATTATCTTGGAATCCTTTGCCAGAGCAGTGGTGGGGCAGATCTAAATGTGGTTCATCCTCCACTAAGTCAAGGAACACTTAAAGAATGAGACAAGTGTCACTTGTACTTACTTTGGTGCCAGTAAAGGCTGCAAGGCCACCTCCTCAGTCTCTGGGACGACAGCCTGAAGCGACTGTTTTTGGCTGCTGTAAGACATAGATTTGCCCATGTGGGAGGATGAAAGCTGGTCTGGTGAGCCCAGTGCGCGCACTCTAAGTGCATGTGGTGCTTCTGGTTTTCCAAAGCGAGGTGCCACTGGGCGGGTGAGTGGGTTTTTGCCCAAAGGTGAACGTTTTGAATCGTCCGAAGAGGAACTTGTTCGTGGGGCATTGCTGGACCCTGGTGTGGATTGTATCCCAGAGTCCCCTAGGCCTGTATCTTCCTCTTTGGCCAGGGGCGGTGGCATAGATGACTGCTGTAGCAACTTCTCCCGTTCCTGCATAGAAGCCACAATATGGCGCGAAAGATTGTCATAGCGGACGGGTGAAGAATCACGAGGCTGCTGGTGCTTGGGTGAACCAGAGCTTGGAAAACGACTGTGCAAGTCAGCCTCCCGCTGTTGAGCAATGCGGGCTGAAAGAAAAGGAGAAGTGTATCCCATGAGCGGGTCTGGTTCTGAACCTGCCTGCACCGACTCAAAATCAGGGCTATCAGATGGTGTGAGAAGACTGTCATACGACAAACTCCCATTGCGTGTCTGGTTCACCAAGCTCTTGTAAGATGTGGAAGTAGTGCCTTCGGAGCGGATTGACTGAAGATGGCCCATTTCAAAGCCTGTGCCTTGAGCTGACTTGAGGCTGGAAGAGCGGGAACCACTGGATAGAGGATCAAAATGGAAACTCTTGCCAAAGGTGGGTGATCGAAAACTTTCTGGTTCCAAACTTGGTTCAGAGCGGTAGCTGGGGTTTCGGCTGCTTTCAACAATAGGTGTTGGCTCCTTCAAACTGTCTCCTCGACTTAGCTGTTATAGGGAACAAAAGATAAATAAAATAATCATTCGATAGCTTCCTAGGCTCTGCGTAAGAACTGAAAAAGAAAGTATGTTATCTGCTTCTTCAAGGCATCCTATGGGCACATCAGAAGGAAAATAATTTTCTCAATAGAGAGATTGAAAATTTGCAAGTTATTCAAGCTACACATTATAGTAATTCACTTACTGAAAACCAGCATAATGTGACACAAGCCTGAATATGGATCTAGGATACATATATTTAAATTCTACCTCAGCTATAAATGCTGTGGATGAGATGGGTTCGTTTATATTTCTAAGCCGTCTGCTATAATTATTTAATCAATTCATAGGGCATCCAAATTGTATGTTAAGCCAGAATGCAATAATTTTTTACAAAACTGTTAAATACATAATAAATCATACAACAGCTTAACGTATTTTGTTGTGGCCTGACAGATAGTGAGGAGGTTGGGGAGAAACATGGGCCAGTCCTGAGTCTGGAGAAGGCTTTCACAAGTGCTCTGCGTTGCAGGCAGAGATGAGGCCAGGGCTGTCTGACAGTTATCAGCTACTTTCAGAGTTGGACATCAGTGGGGCAGAAAAACAGCTGGAGCCTGTTCCCAGTGTGCGCATGCGCAGAGCTGACACAAGAAGTGAACAGCTAAGGAACAAGGGTCGACTCAGGAGTAAAGCCACAAGTAGACGGTGAATGGCTCCTCTCATAGGGAATAAAGAGGAGCAAAAAGGGAGTGGAGTTTGCAGGAGACAATTAGTTCAATTAATTAGGGTGATGTTCTGTTCCTGACTTCTTGCCAAGTATTGTCTGCTACAGAGTGGCATTTGGAAGATATCAGCCTAGCAGCTCTCCAAGCCTGATAAAGGTCTGTAGTTGTGAAATCTGTTGAAATACTGTTGGCTGGGACTTTGCTGGAGAGGAATTAACTTTAAACTAAATAAAAGGGGTTTTATCAGGACGAGGAGTCAACTTCGTGCTTTTGAGAAGCCTAGGTCAGAACATATTTCAAATGTTTTACATAGCTAATCTGAAGATGAGACATCCTATATTACCATTTGGGTGGAGGAGAAGATGGAAGAAAAGGGATGAGTGGACAATTAGGGGAGCAAAACTATGGAAATATAAAATACATTTTGGCTGCTACAGCCGAATTGCCTAATTTGGCTTTTGATGCAATCACGTAAACATAAATTTAAACTTGAGAAGGCAATGATTCTATAGTTGACAACAGCTGAAATTTTGTTAGATTTGTTTGTTAGATTTCTATCCCACTTTCATTCAGAAGCTTAAGGCGGACAGACAAGGTTTCCTCTTCCTTGGAAGTAAACTGCTAGAATTTAGTAGAATTTCCTTTTGATTTGCAGGAGTCACTATAAAAAGACCAACTTTAACAATATCACAATATTCCTGCTATTTTTTTCCTGCACATGTTAATGCAATTAACCCTCTTAAGGTTACTTATATGTAACACTTCGGGCAGTTTAGGTCACATGCAAGATACTGCAAACTAAAAATAGGAAGGAATGTTGGTAAATAGCTTTCCCATTGCCCTTACTTGTCAAAAGGATAGAAAAAATGATCACATGACCCCAGAAGAATGCAACTATCATAAATATGAGTCAGTTGCTAAGCGTATGAATTTTGATCACATGACCATGGGGATGCTGCAATGGTCATAAATGTGAAAAATGATCACAACTCACTCTTATGAGCCATGGGGGCACAGTGATTAGAGTGCAGTACTGCAGTCTACTTATACTGACTGCCAGGTGCTCAGCCTTCCATCCTTCTGAGGTGGGTAAAATGAGGCCCCAGATTGTTGGGGGCAATAGGCTGACTCTGTAAACTGCTTAGAGAGGGCTGTAAAGCACTATGGAGCGGTATAAAAGTCGAAATTTTATTGCTATTTCAGGGCCATTGTTACTTTGAACGGTCATTAAATAAACTATTGTTAAGTTGAGGACTACTTGTAAATATTTTTTTAGAATTCTGTATTTCTGGCATAAGAGTAAGTATTTTATAGAGCAGCAATGAGCATAAATATCTCTGGAAAATTTTAATGAATGCTCTCCAAAATGGAATGATTAAGCAAGTCTACTTCTCAGTTCTAATTAGATTAACAGTCCTGTTCTGAAATAAGAATCATATTTATATATGTAAAGTATTCCCCCTATACATTATTCAACAGATGACTTTCGATTCCTTGATCCATCATTTTTTCATCTGCTCCAATTAGTAGGTCTCAGAGCTCTAGCTTAAAGGCAGATCCAACAAGTCTGAAGTCTGACACACACACACACACACACACACACACACACACACACACACTTTAGTAAAATGTACATCAATCCAATTAAGGCATTATAGTCTCAAACCAAATTCCCTTTCCAACACCTCCCCCTGTATGTTCAGCTACCACAGTCTATTCTTCCTGGTAAGCAAGCTTATTTACCTTGGCACTGGTGGAGTGAGGCATTGCAGCTGAAGCACTGCTGCTACTATAGCCAGGTCGATACTTATACATGGTTGGAGTTGGAGGGCTGTCCTTACTTAGCAAACTGCTATCTGTAAAGAGAAAAGGAAAACAATGTTGATGTCCCAGTTGTTTCAACGTCACCCTTGAATCCTTGTCTCAAGTGCCATAGATAGCAAATGATTGAACTGTGAGAACCAAGTTACAGTAATCTCTCCTGAAGGTTAAGGAATCAACCAGGAACTAAAACGTGCACAAAGAGTGGAGATAAAAACAGGGTAACAGGAACGTTTTCCTTTCTATGAGATCACATCATAGATTGCAATTATAATGCAAATGCATACATTTTCAAAAAAACAACAACACATAAAGTGCTTGAAAACTGAAAAATTACAGGAGAAAAAAAAAGAATAATGTATGGCTATAATAACTAAATTTCACACACACATAGACACTCTTTGGGTTATATAAATGCATTAGAAATATTTATTTGTTTATCTGTCATGCCCTTCAATATTATATTTCTCTCTGTCCCTCAGTTTTCAGCATTGCTGGATAGGAGGCAGTAATACTGATCTGAGAACTCAAATGAAAACCTGCAAAACAAAGTGATGAATACATCCACTCATATTTTCCTATATATTATTATTAAACACACAGATGCATAATATAGACCAAATAACAACTAAGATCATATCTTCAATTTACTACAACAATTGAGCCCATAATTTTTTTTAAAGTTATGTTATGTTGCTACCGTGTTGCCCTGAAAATAAGACAGGGTCTTATTTTATTTTGACCCCTGAAATCAGCATTTGGTCTTGTTTTCGGGGAAGTCTTATTATTTTTGAGGTGCAGGAGGCTGGTCACCTCATGGCTGCTACGGTGTTGCAATATTTTTGGGGAGGGCTTATTTCAGCACATGCACTTAAAAGCCCGATTTGGCTTATTGTCTTTGGGGGGGGGGGGGGGTGTCTTATTTTCAGGAAAACAGGGTATGTTATGTTATATAAATTGTTGTTGTCATAAATCAAATCTCCACCTGACTGAACTTGATTTTACATCTGGTTTTATGACAGTCGCTAAATGAATTAAATGGTATTAAATGGTAAATGGTTATTAAGCAATCATGTGGCTGCTAGTATGAATTCAGATTGTCCAATGGGTGTTTTTTGATGGAAAATGGCAAAAAACTGTCACAAAATGCAATGTGACCATGGGATCCTGCAATCTGTCATAAATGAGATGTTTGCTCTCAATCATCAATGCAATCATGTGACTGCAAGGGCGACAGTCATAGTTGAGGACATTTGAGGTCTTAATTCTTTTTCTTTTGAGTGTGGCTATTGGAATTTAATTTTCATGTGTGCCATTGTGTACACAGAAAAGTGACAATAAAGATTGTCTTGTCTTATCAGACCTTGCCTCAGCAGCATTATCAGCTGACCCACTAATTACTTCAAAACTAATCATTACGTTTTAAGTTCAATAGCCTGGTTTTGCAGTGATGCAGACGGTATTTCCCTGATACAGACAATCACCCAGGCGCATAACTGACTGTGTCATTCAAGCAAATCCCTCTTACCCTCATTGGTGGCCAGGGTTAAATGTGTCCTCAGACCTGTATAGCGGCTGAGGTCTGGTTTGGGTGGCGGTGGTGGTTCAGCATCAGCAGATTGGCTCTCTGTTACTTCAAGGCTTCCTTTGGACTGCGGATGAAAAAAAGGAAAGCACACTGGTACAATTGGAAAAATGGCAGGAATCAATGTTATGAATATTGTCCTTGGTTGGATATACGTGGAATGCTCTTAAAATGACTAATTACTCCTCCAGCATTTCCACAAATGTTTTTGTAAACTGTATATGTATCTGTTGCTGGATGAGAAGTGAAAAGCAAAAACTAAATGATCTAAGACACAACTTTTATGTTGTATTGGTTACACAAAAAGGAAATGTAAGTTCAAGTTCAATGCCTGGAAAAGCAGAAGCAAGGAGTGACATTACTAAGAAACAATGCCTAAAGTAATCATTTGATAACTATTCACAGGCTGCCGAAACCCCGAGAATAATTTGAAGCCACTGCTTGTGCAGCATTTTCATTTCTTCCTCACCTTTGTTCTCTTCAGTTCAGCCTGGATACCATTATCCATTATCTTCATAGCAACCTGTCCGTCTGATATTTCTGGCCGTAAGAATGGAGGCCTCACTAATACAGTCTGTTCTCCCTTTGGCCGCCCAAGATACCTAATAAAAAGTGAAAAAGGATTTAAGTATTGTATAGTAAGATAGTGCTTTTAGTAAATTATTTATTTACCTGGCTTAGCAAGGCAATGTAATGTCAGAATAAGGTTTGAAATACATACATTTTGCAATTTGAAGACATTTGTATATAGGCAGACCAGTCATTTATCAACTATCAGAATTACAACAGCTGCCATAAAATGTGCCCAGCCCCAGGGCTTTTTGACAGTTCATGGCAAAAACTGCTTGTTTGGCAGATTGAGTTAACACTTGGCATCAGTTACCCACGCCCTGCTGTGCACACTCCATACCTCACCAGCCACCTGCAGAAAACTCTTGCTCCCTCTTCCACCCAATAGCAGCTCTTATCTACTTGCTGGCAAGTCACCTGGGACTTGCAATTTCCTCTTGGCTTCCCTTGGCTGAGTTTATTGTTTGAAGCTGGCAGAAAGTTGAGAGAAGACACTCACTTAAAGACCCATGATCTTTCTGTTGCCATCTTAATGATGGGATTGCTGTTGCTAAGTGATATGGTCACATGATATTGCCTTTATGACCATATCACTTAGTGACAGAAATTTCAGTACAACTGCTATGGCAACTCGAGGATTATCTTAATATTGTTTTAAAGATGTAGAAAATGATAGTAATCTATTAAATTTATATGCTGCCGGATTCCTAGCTGTACTGGTAGTTTACAGTTGTTAATTTTTTTTAGAAACAAAGAATAGTACAAAAGCACAAAAACAAAGGAACCAAGGTAGACAAAAAAAAAAAAAAAAAAACCACCCCGAAACTAAACTTCGCAGTTTCTAGAAGTAACTAGAAGTAATGAAGAAAGTAACAGATAAAATGCCTGCTATATAAAATTACCTTGTAATTCCAATAAAGGAATAACATACAAAACAGGATTACACAATAGGAAATGTGTTTTAACCTTTTGTCCTTCCTTCCTTTTGTAATTGATCTTCTGGAAATACATTGCTTTTCTGCACAATAGTTTATTTTAATATTTTATAAATGTGAAGAAATGAATACATGGAACTTTAGTATTGTTAGGCGGGGAAATGTAGTAACTGTAGATTCTGATTCAGTACAAAGTAGATGGGTGCAGAAAAATAATCTAAATACAGCTGCCCAGTTAAGCAACAAAATCATATGCCTACAGAAAGCTGCACTGTCCTAATATATTTTAGATAGTGACAGAGGTTGAAAGGGAAACTTGGTTTTATGGTAACTCATACAGTCTTCCTCTTTAATCATGCACAAAAATGTAACCAGTAAAAAAACAAGTTGCAACTGGAGGCCTGAGTAATAATATCACATATTTTTTAATTTGGAGCTAATTAGTGTTCCTTATTATCTAACGTGAGAGCCAGTGAATGCAGTTAAGGCATCAGGCGAAAAACTAAGAAGCTGAGTTCTAGTTCCATCTTAGGCATGAAGCTAGCTTGGTGATCTTGAGCCGGTCATCTTCTCTCAGCCTGAGGAAGCAACAGCAAACACTTCTGAAAAGCCTTGCCAAGAAAACTGCAGAGACTTATCCAGACAGTCTGGGAACTGGACATGACTGAATGGAGACTAATATAAATCAGAAAGGTATTTTTTTCCCAAAGAAGCAGAATGCTCGGAGCAGCAATTCATCTTCTGCTCCAGGAAAGTCTTAGTTTAGATGACCAGAATTTAGTTCCATTCATTAATTTGGGAAACAGGCCACAGGCACTTTGAAAGAGATCACTCAGTCAGCCTTTATACCAAATTAACACTCCTACATCTTTAGATACTGATCAGCATGCACCCCTTGCAATCTATAAGGGAGAGGAAAAATACAGCTGCTCTGTCAAACATCAGTTTCCCCAGGGAGAACCAGAGATCCTAATTCAGGAAAACAAATATGTGATAGGCATCACTGAAACTTGGTTGGATAATGCTTATGATTCATGCACAACATGGGAAGGGTGTAATTTATTCAAAAGAAGCAGACTGAATAGAAAGGGTGGTGGGCGTTGCACTGTGCATGAAGAAAAAGAATACATTGAACAAAAATTTGGCAAAGAATGGAAATCCTATAAAAAGTATCTGGGTAACAATACAAAGAAAAAGAGAAAGAAAAGTGACACCACTGTGGGAGTTTTTCACAGACCACCTGGGTAGAGAGGAGAAATGGATGAGGCCTTTCCATATCAGATAATCAGGCTTTCACAAAGGCATGCAACAGGGATAATAGGGGGTTTCAATTAGGTCTAATAAATTCTTATCTCTTGCTGATAATTTTGTCAAAAAGTAGAAGAAAGAGCAAGCTTCTTTCTGTTATTGTGGATTTAATCACAACCAACAGGAAGAATTGGTTGACAAGATGAAGGTAGCTGGTACCTCTTGTGAAAACAAACATGAAAATGGTAAGTGAGCACCTGTCTACCCTAGACAAGTTCAAATCACCAGGACCGGATGGATTACACCCCAGGGTTCTGAAGGAACTGGCAGATGAGATCTCAGAACTACTGAACTATATCTTTTAGAGATCCTGGAGCAGCGGGGAACTGCCAGAGGACTGGAAAAGAGCTGATGTGGTTCCCATCTTCAAAAAAAGGAAACAAAAATAGATCCAAGAAACTACAGACTTATCAGCCTGACCTCAATACCAAGAAAGATTCTGGAAAAGATAATCAAGCAATGAATTAGCGAACACCTAGAAATAAACAAAGTAATAGCGAAAAGAAAACATGGCTTTGTCAAAAACAGATCATGCCAGACTAATCTTATTGCATTATTTCACAAAGTGACAAAATTAGTGGACCAGAAGAATGCCGTCAATATAGTTTACTTGGACTTCAGTAAGGCATTTGACAAGGTAGACAATAACCTACTACCAGATAAAGTAGAAGAATGTGGGTTAAACAGCATCACTACCAGATGGATTCGTAACTGGTTGATCAACCACACTCAACTTGTAGTCTTCAATGGAACTGCATCTACATGGAGGGAAGTATGCAGTGGAGTACCCCAAGGTTCTGTTTTAGGCCCAGTACTCTTCAACATCTTCATCAATGATTTGGATGTGGGAATAAATGAGGAACTCATCAAATTTGCAGAATTTGCCAAGCTGGCAGGAATAGCCAACACTCCAGAAAGGCTTAAGATACAGAAGGATCTTGACAAACTTGAACATTGGGCACTAATAAAATGAAATTCAATGGTGAAAAGAGTAAGGTTCTACATTTAGGCAAGAAAAACGAAATGCACAGGTATAGTATAGGTGGTACCTTGCTCAATAGTAGTAACTGTGAGAGGGATCTTGGAGTCCTAGTGGGCAACCATTTAAATATGAGCCAGCAGTGTGCAGCAGCTGCCAAAAAAGCCAATACAGTTCTAGGCTACATAAACAGAGGGACAGAATCAAGATCACGTGAAGTGTTAATACCACTTTATAATGCCTTGGTAAGGCTACACTTGGAATACTGCATTCAGGTTTGGTCACCACGATGTAGAAAAGATGTGGAGACTCTAGAAAGAGTGCAGAGAAGAGCAACAAAGATGATTAGGGGACTGGAAACTAAAACATATGAAGAACAGTTGCAGGAAGTGGGTATGTCTAGTTTAATGAAAAGAAGGACTAGGGGAAACATGATAGCAGTATTCCAATATCTCAGGGGTTGCCACAAAGAAGAGTCAAACTATTCTCCAAAGCACCTGAGGGTAGAACAAGAAGCAATGGGTGGAAACTAATCAAGGAGAGAAGCAACTTAGAACTGAGGAGAAATTTCCTGACAATTAGAACAATTAATCAGTGGAATAACTTGCCTCCAGAAGTTTTGAATGCTCCAACATTGGAAGTCTTTAAGAAGATGTTGGATAGCCATTTGTCTGAAATGGTATAGGGTTTCCTGCCTAGGCAGGGGGTTGGACTAGAAGCCCTCCAAGATCCCTTCCAACTCTGCTATTGTATTGTATGTTATCCTTTATTTGTGATAGCCAGAAAAGAAAGAACTGAGAAGAGTCAGACTGCATACTATACCAAGGTATTAAATAAATTACAGGTAGTCTTTGACTTATGGCAATTGAATCCAAAATTTATGTAACTAAATGAGACTGTTGTTAAGTGAGTTGTGTCCCATTTTACAACCTTTCTTGCCAGGGTTGTTAAGTGAGTCATTGCATTTGCTAAGTTAGTAACATGGTTGTTAAGCGAAACTGGCTTCCCCTTTGACTTTGCTTGTCAAAAGGTCACAAAAGGTGATCACATGACACTGCGACTGTCATAAATATATGCCAGTTGCCAAGCATACGAATTTTCATTACCTGACCATGGGGATGCTGCAACAGTCATAAGCGTGCAAAATAGTCATAAGTCACTTTTTTCAGTGCTGTTGTAACTTCAAATGGTCACTAAAGTGATTGTTGTGTTGTAAGTCAAGGATTACCTGTAGTGCAATGACTTCAAAGCCATTTTCAACTCCTGGATGACCAGTGAGGTTCCAGAAAAGAGCAAAGGTTATCCTCAATTTCAAAAAAGAGGAAGGGGGCAGACTCACAAAATGACAAACTTGCCAATTTTAGCTCTGCTGGTTGCCAGATGGGGGTATTCCAGGCTGGAGGTGGCTGCTAGAGTGATGGCAGACTCCATCCCCCTGTTCTCTTGCTCTCTACCATCCCCTTTTTTTGTTGCTTACCATATTGAGGTATTATTCTCATTTTGTTCCTTTGTCACTGTTTACCCATTGTTCTATTATTTTACTTCTCTTCTGTTTATTATTATAAGCTACCTAGAGTAGCCTCATGGCAGGGGAAGCGGCAAATAAATTAAGAAACAAATACAATTTGTCATCAATACTAGGCACATTTCTCAAGCAGATGATCAAATAGCATGTTATGGGGGGAGGTTAATAATTAACCCAAGCTGGCTTTGTTACAACAGATCATTCTGTACCAATCTCATATCCTTCCTTGACAGAGTTACCACCTTTGCAGTTCAGGGAAATGCTATCAACATAGAATGGAAGCCAATCGAAAACCAATGCAGTGCTCAAACCTAAGATGCATTGTGGATCTTTGCTTTGGATGAATCAACCAAGGCTGAATCAATTGAAGCTTTCAAGTGGCAACTTTAAAAGCAACCCATGTTGTAATCTCGGTGAGAAATGGCAATGTCATGAATCACTGTAGTAAGATCCTCTTGCTCCAGTTAATGCTGCAACTGTTGTACCAGCTAAAGCTAGCCAAATGCTCTCCTGGCTTTCACCCACTCTTCAGGCAGAAATCACAGATCTGCTCCTTCAGGAGTACTTCTTTCAACTATCAGTGATACTTCTGGTATTGTCTGAGCATCCCAATGGATAAACAGTAACTTTCTTTTGCTAAAATTCAAGATTAGTTTGTTCTCTCCCATCCATATTGTGAAGGATGTGGAAAACAAAACCCTATGAAGAATATTAAAGGAGCTACAACAGGGGTGGGGTGCTGGGGGTTCACGGGGGTTCGGGAGAACGTCTAGCTAAGAGTCTGTGCAGTTTGGAGAATCTCCAAATCCCACTCCTGGCTGGCCCTGCCCACCCCTCCCCTCCCCTCCCAGGAGTCCCCACATGACCCATTTTGGATGCAGGTAAGTCCAGGGTGCACGCAGAGGCTTGGGGAGGGGGGAAAACGGACTACTAGATGTTCAGGAAGGCCAGAAATGGGTCCATTTCTTGGCCTCCAAAGGGCCTCTGAAGCCTGGGGAGGCCATTTTTGCCCTCCCAGAGGCTCGAGGAAAGCCTCCAGGAGAGCCCGGGGAGGACAAAAAGCCCCCCCCCTTGTGGTGCAGGAGTCTGACTAGGCCACACCTACCCAACCGGGCAGAGAACCCCTTGCTAAAATACCTGAAGAGTTGTCATACAGAAGAAAGCCAGATTTCTTCTGTTGTCACGAGCTGGATAATACAGGTAGCCCTTGGTTAACAACCACCTGTTCAGCAATGGTTTGAAGTTACAACAGCACTGAAGAGTGGTGGTTACAATCAGCCCTTGAAGTTCCAGTGGTTCCCAGCATTTAGCACTTAGGTGCTTACAGCATCTTGTGGTAATGTGGTTGCAAATGGCAACTTTCCCTGCCAGTTTCCCACAAGCAAAGTTAATGGGGAAGTGGGCAGACAAGGTTGAAAGTTGATTGGGTAACTCCCCCACCCATGTACCTTCCCCCAGCCCTTCTGCAGTTATGCCTTCCAACCACCCACACACACTCACCAAGCTTTACTGTGCTTGTGCCACACCTCCTTGTCGTCTTGTGCATCCTTGCATGCTCTTCCCAAGCCTTGCTGAGATTGTGCCTTTCTGGCCACTTGCACAACTCTGTGTGCTCCCTCTCTCCCTGGCAGCAGCCACTTACCTGCCTGCCGGCTTGTTTACAAGATATCTGAGACTTACAACTTTCTGCCAGCTTCTCCACTAATTTTGGTTGCTGGAAGCCTGCAAGAAGTTGTGATGAGGCTATAGCTTAAGAAACCACAATTCTTGCTTAATTATGGTAACAAGAGACTGAAGAAATTGCTGTCACTGAAACCTTAGTAACATGCGGTTGCACTTTATGACCACATCGCTTAGTGACAGAAATTCCAATCTCAATTGCCATTGTAACTCATGGACTACCTGTATGTTTAAATTGCAAGGAAGGAAGTTCAACCTAGACAACATGAGGAAACTTTCTGCCCATACAAGATATCAGCCAACACATTGCCACATAGAATGGTGAGTCCTTCTTCAGAAGTCTTCAGATAAAGACTAGGTGGTCATATGTCAGAGATACTCTAAAACCTCCTGTACCAAGCAAGGAAATTACTTTGATGAATCCTACAGTTTCCCATTCTAAGAGTCTATGATTAAGAACTAAAATGATTGTTAGCAATTGCTTTCTGCAACCCAGCACCTCCTTGCTGAATCATTCATACAATTAACCGTGTCTATGGAGATTCTCAGTCATCCAGATCATGGTTGCCCCAAAGGTGCTTTTTCAAGAGGCAACCAGACCAATTTTGTTGTATTTAACTACAATGACAATAAAGATTATACTTATACTTTCTGGTCCAGAAAGTCCAGTTGCCTCTTGAGAAAGCACCTTTGGGACAGTTAGCCGTAAGAAACTTCCTCTCAATTTTCACGGTAACAATGAAGACAGTAATTCTCATTTCTCCTCTTCACCATTGTATTTTGGTGGAACAGAATTTACCTGGGAGCTGGAGAGCTGCAGAGGACACGACTGACATTCTTACAGCAGCCATTGGTAAATGGGTTTACCCCACCTCGGAACTTGCCTGTAACCTGCAAAGACGAAAAACTGGTTAGGCAAAATTCAGTGAAATGAACAACAAAACAAAATAGGAGATACGTACTTGTTCATTGGTTGTGCGACCTCTGGCTACTAGTACCACATGGAATCCTGTAAGGCCAGCTACAGGAATAAAGAACAAACCAGCCACACACATCACGGCCATACTGCAGCAAAGTCAAGGAACAATACTGAAGGATCACAATTCATTTCTTATGTGGAGATTCCTTTCCCACCTGATAGATGACACTGTCTTAAGCAGATCTAGAAATTCCTTGCAGGGTTCATTTTTACCAAGGAGCTCCTTCTTTTTTTCTTTTTTTTGGAAAAAATTAAAGGATACGTAACAGCCATGCGGATTCCAGAGAGCTCTTCCACTTGATATAGAACATACAGTAAACCGAAACCAAAAACACCCATGATGTGCGCTGTAAGTGAGAGCAGGAACAGGAAGAAGTAGCGGTAATTGCGTCTTCCTATGCAGTTGTTCACCCATGGACAGTGATGGTCAAATTCCTTCCATTAAAAAAAAAAAATGTTAGGAGAATAATCTCTCTAAAAAAGCCAGTTCACAGTTTTACATTATTCATAAAACCATTCTAAACTACAGCACATCTGACTACAATTCAAGTATTTATTTCCATTCATGATAGAATGTAAAACATAACTCCTGTAAGAATGGTATAACCACAATGAATTCGTAGATCTTGATCTGATTGACCTTATGCCCTTCCTCTCTTTTCATGTATTCTCTGTGTTTGTGTGTGTATGTGTGTATAGACAGACAGATGAGTTTTGACATAAAGAATGTCAGGATATGCATTCTTTTATAACCACTCTCTATATGGTTTGTAACATCTCGCCAATTTCCCAGGCCTCACAAGCAGAAATAACAAAGTTACTGAACATGTTCCCAAACATTACTGTTGAATTGCTCAGCAGAGAAAATCCGATTCAATTAGTTTGCTTCATCTAACTTTTTCTTCCTTAACTCCAGAGTGGAATTCTGAAACATAAAAATGTTCTGCCTACACTGACTAGGATGAAACAACTGGGGAAGAGTAGCCACACTTTTTGTCAAAGCCTCTTGGAATGCTTCCCTCCTTGGCAGATGAATAACTTCCTTCAGACACTGTTTTAAGAACTGTATTCCCCTTCCCACCCCCATATTAGCCAGTGAAAATATTAATGTCTCCCTAGGTTTACATCTGAGGCAACCTATTTTCCATCTCTGTTTCTCCAATATGCCTTGGCAAGTCCCTCCCCATCATTTTGGCAAATGGATTTTTGCAACTCCTTCCAAGATGCTTTTAATCTTCAGAGCTACCCTGCTATGCACTTTTAAAACAATCCTTTTTTGGCCCTGCCAGTCTAAACTGTACTCTGAACGTCCACAAATTCTCAATGCTATCATTCCTATCTTTAGAGTAGCCCCAGTATTTACAAGGAGCATCTTGTGGCATCCGAGAACTTTGGTGTTGAGCTTGGATAATTAATATGTGGTGGCCTATATGAATTGGGATTGCCTGAAGACAAGAAAAATAACCCTATATTCAATGACTGGTTATATGTATCCTGTGACTAAGGTGTAATCTGAAAACAGGTGAAACTCCAATTCTACTGAAGCTAAGCATGTCTGGGGCTGTTCAAACGCTGGGTGAGAGGAATCGGAAAAGCTTATTTCAAGATAAAAGGTGACATAAAAGGAAAAAAGGAACAGCAAATTTAACACCACCATCCCTTCTGAAAGTCCTGTGAGTTCCCATATTCCCTTCTCCTTCCTTTTTTCTTTCTCAAGATTACATTATAAAACCTGATGTTCAATACTCAAGCTCTGGAATTAATCAAAAGGAGCCCAGGTTATGCCAAACAACATCCCATGTAGAAAAAGCATTTCCAATCTCTTTAGTCGGGCTCTTTTTTCATTTTATTTTCTTACCTCTACACAATTGTCACAGACACTACAATGGGAGCAGCGTGGGGGGCGGTAGAATCTGCATGTTGCACACCATTTCATGCGCACTTGAATACCCTTTATTTCCACAGTTTTGTATAAGGGAGCTCGGAAATCATCCTCCTTGTCCTCATCTTCTTCAGCTAAAGCAGAAGAAAGCCATAGAAGAGGGAAAAAAACCAAAAACCAGAATCAATATATTTCCAACTTCCAGATTTGTAATGATAAATAAGTTATATTGATGGCAAGACAGATTTTTTTCAGAATGCTGAAACCAAAATTTATTACCGGTAGTCTTCTATTTATAACTGTTTAGTGACCATTCGAAGTTACAACAGCATTGAAAAAAATTACTTGTCAGGTTCCGGTTTGGCAAACAAGGAATAAACAAACCAACACATAGTTCAAAGTGTAGATTGTTCTCGACACACCGGCACGTTCTAACCATCACCCAGTAAAACACCAGAGTGAATTGAATTCAGAGCCACTGCTGAGTGCTCCCCTCCACCTTTGAAGTGTTACTGGGGCTCCCCACCACCACCCTGGCACGCCCCCAAAAATGCCTGCAAGACTGAATGGAATGTAGGCTTCAGTGACGTGTGGTCAGCTTTAGGGCTGGTGAGGCACTTTTTAGACTTGTGGACTTCAACTCCCAGAATTCCACAGCCAGGCATGCTCAGTTCCAATTTAAAGCGACAGCATTTTTCCCCTTGCAAAATAAGTTTTCCCATTTTTTTCCTTCTCCCTCCCCCTCCTTCCTCCCTCTCTCCCTCCCTCCCCCCTCTCTCAAACAGACACACACACACAGAGAAATTGGATCCCTCACTCACTCTCAAACAAACACAAACACAGAAGTTGGATTGGATATATTTTCCAAAGGCTTGAAAGCAGCTCCTCTGCCATACCTCCCCCCCTTCCCCTGCTGCCTTCCAATCAAACTTTTTGAATTCCTCCCCCCTCCCCACACACAGACCTTTTCCAGCTGTTTCAGAGACTATTTCAACTCTGCTTCTGCCTGCCCTGCCCTCCCCTCATGAAAGGCCAGAACTCTGAGTCAGACTGAGATAGTTGCTCCCAGAGAACTCTAAAAAGCCTCTAAAAATGCCCTCTACAGGAGGCGAGAGAACCACATGCCTCCTTTGCATATGAAATTTTTTGCTTGTTAACCCTTGCTTAACTCTTAAAAGGCAAAAAATTGCTTATGCACAGGAGGCCCCTATTTCTCTGGCCTCCTCCTATGGTTAACACAAAGCACTGTTCCAAGTCACTGTGAATCTGGTAGCAACTACCTTGGCTTTAATTATTTTTAAAAAATTCTTTCCTTTTCCTCATGACTGGTGAGGCCACGCCTCCCCCGCCTCTAATGACTGCACGTCCCTGGTAGGCTTGTCCCATGTGCAAACTCTGAGAGCAGCCCAATGCACATGCTCCGATCGGGCGTCTGGCCCGGCAGTAGATAGTAGTAACCCGCTCTGCTTGTGTGCAACGCTGGGGGGGATCGATCGACGAGCGCTCCTGCGCAGGACATGGGAGATTGCTAGGCAGCGGCCCTGCTCTGAATGATGTGGGCAAATGTTTGGTGGTGGGCCCTGGACTGGTGTGCAGGTACCCAATTACCTGTCATCGTTGTTGTCCCCGCCCCCCGAGTGAATGGCAGGCTGACATGATTTATAGTTGGTTCTTATACTTATGAAGATTGCAACATCTCTATGGTCATGTGATCAAAATTTGGGTGCTTAGTAACTGGCATGTATTTATGACTGCACTGTCCCAGGGTCATGTGACCAAAATCTGCAACCTTCCCAGCCAGCTTCTAATAAGTGAAGTCAATGGTGGAAGCCAGATTTGTTTAAGGTCTGCGTGATTCACTAAACAACTGTGGCAAAAAGGTTGTAAAATGGAAAGTAACTCGCTAAACAACTGCCTTCCTTAGCAATGGAAATGTTGGGCTCCCTTGTGGTCGTACATCGAAGACTAATTTTATAAGCTGTTGACTGAAGCAGACAAGGCAACAGGGATTATATAATGTAAGCAATATACCAATAATCATAATCAAGACTGTAAGTCAGACTCCCTGGCAAAAGAAACCAGGCAATAAAGGAAAAGAGCAATGCTATGTGTTCACTGCTAAAACTGAGAAATTCCAACTTAGGCAAATATGGTCATGGAGTCTAATAATGCTGACCAAATATTTAAAATTCTCAATATTCACTCTTGGGCTTATACTAGAAAGGCAAATATTTGCATTTTTACAGGTAGTAATTGTGTCACAGGTAACCCAATTTCCATTACTAAGCAAGGCAGTTATTAGGTGAACTGCACCCAATTTTATGACCCTTTTGCCATATTTGTTAAGTGAATGATGGCAGTTGTAAATTGTGTGGTCATTAAGCAAATCCAGCTTCCCCCACTAACTTTGCTTGTCAGCTGTGAAAGTCACAAACTGTGATCATGTGACCTGGGGACACTGCTACCATCACAAATACATGGCAGTTGCCAAGCACCCATATTTTGATCATGAGACTGTGGGGAACGTCACAACAATCGTAAGTCTGAGAAACGATTGTAAATCACTTTTTTTTAGTGTCGTTATAACTTCTAACAAGTTGTAAATTGAAGACTACCTGTATTGTGATAAAAAAAATAGTATACAGATGTAAAATAGAAAATGCCTCACAGCTGAAAAATTGAAATAACCATAACCATAATCCCCATTTTTAAATTTATGATTTGCTAGAAACCGGAACAATGCTTACCTCTAGGGAATATGCCAGGATCCATGAAAGTGGCCATACTGAAGTTGGCCAGCACAAAAAGGAAGACCACAGCATTGTAAATGGGTATGATTGGGGAGATGTAAATGCTGAGTCCTGGACACCTGTACAAGAAAAAGCAATCCAAAACAAAAAGAATCACTCTCTCAACTTTATTAACTGCATTTGACATCCAAACCTTTTCCTTAATAACTATATACTTGCACTTTGTCATTTCAAATTTGTTCAGAAGCTCATGGAACCAATTAGCAGTGAGAAAGTATTGTTCTACTCAATTAAAAAAATTACCTAAATATGTAACATCTAATCTGAAACAGAAGATGAATTACTTGAATTCAACCTCATTGGACAATTGGTAGATAACCTATCTCATAAGTGAACCTTCAAATTTATAGTAGACCTACAGTACATAGAGTAGACAATTTCAAGGTGATACTTCTTCAACATGCATTACTGGAGTGTATATTACATCTACTATGTAGAATAATCTCTTCTCTCATAAGAGAAGCTGTGTAGGAACACTATTTAGATTAACACAAACATACTGCAGCAACCCTGAACATCAGGAAAAGGAAATAGAACGTTTATACAACATCTTGCAACAAAATGGATCCCATGTAAATTTATTAAAAAGCGCCTAACCATTCAACCCTCTACAGCACAACCAACATAAGCTGTGAAAAAGATAGCACTGCTATACATCAAAAACATATGAGAAACAATCAACAAACTATTGCAACCACATGGCTTCATAGTAACACGCCAACCAAATAAAGCCCTCCAAAATATTTTAAGTAAATCAAAAGACCCTGTAGCCAGAAGAACATGAATAATCTACAATCTAAGGATTGTAATACAGCCACTATGTAGGACAGACGGGCAGAAGACTAGCAGACTGCATCCATGACACCAGTTAGTAGTCAGAAGACATGATGAAAACTCCTTAATTGCATAACACATGAACAGTCTTAACCACAGTTTCAACTGGAAAACGATGATAATCCTAGACCAAGCTACCCCCCCCACCGCCCCAAAAAAGCTAGAGAATTCCTGGAAGCCTGGTACTGAGACAAATCAGCCATCAGCAGGCACATAGAGATAAGCAATATTTACATATCAATCAAAAATGACAATCAAAAAGCTACAAAGGAAACAAAAGATCAAAAATACTTCACCAGCAACGGAACACTCAGATAGGCAGGGATTAATACCAAAATTAATAGCAGACCAACAGTCAAGAGGTAACCAATTCCCCAATCAAGGGACTACCAACCCAGACAAACAATCAAACAGTAAACAAGACCCACTTTTAGCATTGAAGATGTTGCTTGCTTGGCTAACAAAATTTCTGCAAAAAACAACAATTAAACACAGAGAGCACCAAGGATTCCTCAGTTCAATCCTGAGCTATAAATGTTCTCTTCTTAGTATTAAAAACCCCTTATCTGTATCTTTACATAATATTTCATAATACTATAAAGTAACAATTTCCCACATACAGATTCAGATTCCTTAGTCATGAGAAGATCTCATGCAAAAATGCATTACCTACTGAGATAGTTCTTTATATCCAGATTTCTAAACTTAGTATTCATTCAGGGATGAGCATAACAGAATGAAATGATTCTCTATTCCAACTGACAAAAAAGCTCCTCGATAATGCTGATGTTACATTCAGCTCAAAAGAGGAAATATCCATTTGCATTTTTTTTATTAAATGCAATTACATGCCATCATTGACAATAAATTTCTACAGAAGAATGTGCACCTTGGATGAGATGGATTGGGCTGCAAAAAATAATAAAGGTATTATACCCTACTATCCCCATTCCTGGGAAGAGCCATTCTGATAATAGTGCCACCAGTCATTTTTTTTCTGGAGAAATCCCTTTGTCTTGGTTTACTCAGGAGGAGGAAAATAGCAACCTATTTATATCAGGAAGGGGGTATTTTAAACACTTCCCACAAAATAATTGTCTTAATTAGGTATAAAATTAGAACAAGGTTTATTGTAAAAACTGCAAAAGAAAGGAAAAAATGATTTCCAGAAAGATTGATTTCTGCCGTTATCTCTTCACTCATCCCTTACCTGGTTCTATAATTCCCTATTTTTCTTCATGGATTTCTGGGTATTGGGGTTTCCTTTCTTACCTAGCTTTTTCAATATTCTCCTTTTAAATAAAAACCCATCTGATGGGCTCTTCCATAACTGATTAACTCAGGTCCCTATTTGGATTGATTAGTCAGCTCATTTTTCTTTGTGTACTTTTTCCTGCAAGTCTAGAACACAATAAATGTTGAACCAATCAATCTGACCTTCACGAAAACAGAGTTCCATCTCAGGAGTGCTTCTAAGAGACCACATCTTATATACCTGTGGTGGCGAACCTATGGCACGCATGCCACAGGTGGCATTCAGCACCCTCTCTGTGGGCACATGAGCCATCGCCCTAGTTCAGCTCCATCACGCATGCATGCACGCCTCCCGCCGGCCAGCTGTTGTTGGGTTGCTGGTGCACATGCATGGGGTGCGTACACACATGCAGGGGGGGGGCGTCTGCACATGCAGAGGGTGGGGCTCATGCAGGAGGGGCCACGCGCACATTGATTTTTGGGGATTTGTGCACGCACATTTTGGCACTTGCTCCGGAAAGGGTTTGCTATCACTGTTATATACATACCCACTAGGCTAACTTCACAGTGATGAAGACTACAGATCATTTCAAAAGGGGGTGTTATTCCAATTACACAGCATCAGAAATTGCAGTGAATGAGATAAATCCCATTCAAAGAAGTTCAGACACTGTCAGTTGAGCAAAAATTAGCTGATGTATAGATCCAGATAATGGCCAGAGACAATTGAAGCCTTAGAAAAATCAGAGGCTGAGAACCAACAAATGAGGTTTAACTTGAGCCGAAGACAGCCTCCATTTTCTTTCTGTCTCCTTTTCATCTATCTCTCAGAAGAAGTGGAAGTATCTTTTCAAAAAGGTTGAATTGAAAAGCATTTTTAAAAAAGAAAAAGAAATACCAGTCCGTTGTGATGTGAGTTACAAATCAGGGAATTATACTGCATGCTGGGGGAATAATGAAAGCTAGAAGTAGATCAGATTATTCTATTGTTTGATAATGGTTTTCATTGCAGAACAGTGTCCCTGTGTGATTCTGACTGAAGAAACAAAAGCGAAAATCAATCTTTAAAAAAGTCATTCTTCATTTTTTTATTTTTTTTATTTGTCTCTTTTCAATTTCTTCTTTAATCTGTATTATGTTAATGTACCATAACATATTCTTGAATTCTTAATGGATAGATAAAATTAACTTTAGCACACATTTTTCCTTCCCCAGTCAAGCTAGACAGTAGGGGAGCATTGCGGTGGTGGTGAAGCATCCGCATTTTTATTACAAGGCCCTGAAACATCTTTAACGTCAAGGACTGTTTGAAACTACTATTTGTTCAGCACCATTGTAAATTCAAATGGTTACAGAATGAGTGGTTGTTAAGGGACTACATTCTTCCTCAACTTACTCAATTCTGTGACACTGTGATCACTATTAATTTTTTAATGTAAAGAATAACACTTGGGTACCTAGTCAAAATACTTCATCTATAAGGCTGGATATCTTGAACTTTCTAAAAGCAATTGCAATTTGCTTTGTCAAGGAAGAGGACTTAGCAAGAAAGGAAAACAAGACAAGCTAGTCTGACTAGAGATGGATAGCAACAAGAGTGTTGCACTAAATATAATGCTAATGACTGGAAGAGAAGCATAGCAAAAGCTCACTTAGAATCAAGCTAGATAATCCTTAAATGTTTACTAATGTACTGAAGATATTAATGGAACAGAGATAAAACTATATTAGAGCTAACTCATTTTAATTTTTAATGGAACAGAAAAAAAACTCATGCTTTAATGAAATACGGGAATAGCCTCAGGATCCAAGCTACCTCAATGTAGATATAATGAATGAAATTTTATCATAGACAATGACTTCAGATTTATCGTTAATAATTAAGTTCAACATTGCTTCCCTCATAACTGAATATAAAGAACACCTGCCTGCTTTTGAAGCTGATACAAATGATTCAACACAGGATGGTTGCACATAACTACTACCTTCTATAGTGAAAGGATGAAAAGGGTATAATTTTTCAAGCCTTCTAGAGCATAATAAATTTGGTTTAACAATTAAAAAAAATACAAAATAAGGATCTGCAGGTTATTATTCTAATTTAACTGGTTCAAAGTAAGAGTATGTTAATGAGTACAATATATCAAGCAAGGATGAACAAATAACAACAAAGACTCAAATGTATTTAATGTTAATCATCTGGCATCATAACAGAGACTAGACCTCTTTGGGCTCACAGCTTCATCACAGAAATGGACAAGACCTAAGATAAACTTTAAATGATTAGCCTAGAAAACGACAGGAATTATACCTCAAAATAGTTCTGCAGCTAATTCTATGCACCAGTCTTGTTCTCAAGCCCATATAATAAAATTGTCATTACTTTACATCTTTGTATCAGATGAAATAAAGCTGAGATAATAGGCCAAGAGAAGTACCATTTTTTAAAATGCTGCCTTGGTATAAGACAGCAAACAATATTATTAAATACAACCTGATCAATCCTAGCAAAGTGTCAAAGAGATTTTCAAGCAACTTGGTAATTCAATAGCTATTTTATTACCCTTCCTATAAACTAGTGAACGCCTACAGAGGTTTGGCTTCAGTGGTGGGGCCTGTAGGTGCTTCTTCTCGTTGTAGTGCTGGTCCTTTTGAATTAATTCTCAGTGGGAATCAGGTTCATTCCCATTTTAACTGTCTAGAATTAGCTTAAAACAGATCTCTTCTCGAGGATGTTTGGATTATGATGTTGTCTTAGCTGAAATTTACAGATTATTGACTGCTGGGGGTTCTTTGTGCTTTATTCATTTATGTCTTTTTATTTTAAACTCAGGGTGGATGTTTCATTTGTAATTGCACAATACCTGTGAACCAGTGAGAGCCCTTTAGGATTATCTCGAGTTACAAAGTAATAGTAAAAATGTTATGGTGGAACAACTGGAGAGAAAGGATCAAGCTGCCCTGGATCATGGGAGAAATGTCACTAATATTCTCATATGTTGGATAATTATCAAGAGATAGTAGACACATTTGATAATTAGTAAGAGATGGTAAATATGTCTTTAGAGACACCAATCTAATATAATAATTACAAGAATGGTGTATGATCTTACAGTAGGGTCTCCCAAAGGTCGATAGGATTATTCAAAGGTTAATAAATGTCTGAGGGTCAAATGGGGGGGGGCAGTAAATATCTGGGGATCAATAGGTGGTCAATAAATGACAGAAGTTTGATTGGGGTTAATTAATCTATTGGGTTTTCTGTAGAACTCCACGCTAGTCGCTCATCCTGAAGGTGAGATGACTAATGGCAATATAGTGTTTCTCAGGGTTAGATGGCCAGCTGCCAGTGACAACGGCTTTGAGTTGTCATTATTATCATAGTACTATTAAAGTAGCATTTATTATTTTCATATAATTGTTTGGGAGTTGATGAACAATCTGAAACTTCATGAAGGGATGGTTAGCTTACAATTTTGAGAACCCCTATGTTCCAGTGACCAACAGAGTTTAGATGGGAGTACAACTATGGGATGAAATATTATACCAGATTGGAAAGAAATATTTCTCTGGACCCAGAATTTCTTATGTTATTTATGGATGAGAGGCCTTGAATGAAATTGATTATTTCAATGCAATTTTTAATTTTGTTTGGAGATAGATAACTTTCAGTTGCTTGTCTATACAGGAATTGGAGAGTTATCCTAATCGACGCAAGAGTAAGATAGTCATCTATATTTCTCAATGATTCTATAGTTTTTCCAGGAGCTTCATTATGCTAATGACATAAGATTTAGTATAAATTCAACTTCCAAAGATCAGCTTTTTCTTTTTAATATTTAAATCAACTGTTTGAGGAAATCTCTTAGACCTTTTAAGTGTGTGACTCCTGTGAAATAATTACCATTCATATGTTTCAACATATAAAGAGCTAGATGAAAGTCAGCAAATTAAAATTTAATCAAAACAAGAAACAAATGTCTCTTAATTAGGAGAGGCCCCTTTTTCTCCATCTGGGGATAAAGATTTATCTCACTTTAGATGAAACAACCTTTCCTTGAAACAAAATTGTGTGAAATCCTGGATTTCCAGATAGCTATGATCAGGAAAAATTTTATGCAGTACATATTGATACATGCTAGTTGCATATCTTCTAGGACAGTGATGGCGAACCTTTTTTTGGCTCCCATGCCAAAAGCAGGGGGACTGCAGGGGGGCCGTGAGCAGGGGTGCCATAGCCATAATATTATGCATGCAATCCCCCCCCCCCGCGTGCATGCATGTGTGACCGACACCCCTCCACTTTTGACGGTTTTTTCGCCCTCCCCAGGCTCCAGAGGCTTTCTAGGAGCCCAGGGAGGGCAAAAACACCCTCAGGAGCTTCCCTGTAGGTGTCAGCCCTCAGGCTGCCATCCAGGGGGAACCTGTCCATCACCATGCCCGCTCGGCCATGCTTACATGCCACTAACGCTGCTACGTTGAGGTTGCCTCTTGGATGTCGATTGAGCCTGTAGCTGCATGTGGCTCTTCTACTCGGGTGCAACTGCCTACTCTGATGTAACTTTTTTGCTCAAGGGCAAGGTGGCGCAGTGGTTAAATGCAGCACTGCAGGCTACTGCTAGATCAGCAGGTCAGCGGTTCAAATCTCACCGGCTCAGGGTTGACTCAGCCTTCCATCCTTCCGAGGTGGGTAAAATGAGGACCCAGATTGTTGGGGGCAATATGCTGACTCTCTGTAAACCGCTTAGAGAGGCCTGAAAGGCCTATGAAGCGGTATATAAGTCTACTGCTATTGCTCAGATACGGCTAACCAGGAAAGAGGCTATGATGACAATGAGTGGGGTTGTGGCTGAGGGTGTGGGTCATGGTGATTGGTGATGGTGGGTGGGTGTCATCTGGGTGGAGTTGTGGGTGAAGCTGGGTGGGGTAATGGTATAATATATATGGGGGTTGGTGTTAACTTGGTTAGAACTGACTTGGATTTGATTACCTTTGTATCATTGTCATTTAGTGCTGGTTATCACGTAGTTTATTAGATAGAGATAAAAGTTTTTCACCAAACTGAATCTCTGTTTGTATGCAACGTGAACGCTGGAACGTGATAGTAGGCTCCAGAGGGCGAAAAAGGATCTACGGACAACTCGGAAGTCACTTCTGGTTTGCTCATAGGGCTGGTTTTTGCCCTCTGGAGCCTTTAAGGGAAGCCTCCTGAAGGCTCCGGAGGGCAAAAAAGGAACTATGGGGAAACCGAAAGTTCGGGAATTGTGACTTTCAGTTTGCTCGTAGGCCGGTTTTTGCCCTCCGGAGCCTTCAGGGGCCTTCAGGAGGCCTTCCTTGAAGCCTCCTGAAGGAACCTGAAGGCTCCAGAGGGTGAAAAATGGCCCTACGGCCAAACAGGAAGTCCATTCCTGAACTTCTAGTTTGCCCGTAGGGAAGGGTTTTTTGCGCTCCGGAGGCTTGGAAGCCTCCTGAGTGTGAAAAACGGCCTCAAAAGAAGGCCGAAGTCAGCTGGCCAGCGCATACATGCACAAATGTACGCATGCCATAGGTTCGCCATCATGGTTCTAGGAAGATCAGGCCTGGTCAATCAACATGTATCTTAGTTAGAAGCTGTACCACTTCTTTCAATGTGCTCTTTGGTGCTGTCTCATAAAAGACTCTAGAAATTTTAGAAATATCCAGATATGACAGTAAGAATCTCTGGAAGCACACAAGAACAATTCTCGTGTAGCTGTATTGCCCTCCACTTTATTTTCAGGTTCTTTTTGTCATCTTAAATATTCTCTTTTTCCATGACAGCATTTTCACACAGCACAATTTCCCTTTTATTTCCACACCAAATCCCACACAAACCAGTCTGAAGCTGACCTTCAATTGTTTCAATTCTGCTATTCTTGAAACTGTGAAACAGTTAGGGAACAACTAATGAGCCAGTTTTGTTTCTAACTGACCAATAAAATAGGTCTCAAATAGCATCTCTCCCTGATCTGGCAGCCACAGCTGCTAAGTAAGAAACATTGCTTATTCTCCATCATACATAAAAATACTAAATGGTTTATTGTGCTCTGCTTCAGTTTTTCAATTTGAGTTGTAAAGTATCTGTCTGACTATTTGTAAAAGGAAAAAAAGGGCAATTGTAATGAGGAAACCATTATGTGGTGAAGATAACATCTTCTGCTTTTAATAAAAGTCTGCTAGCAATACTGCTGAAAGAATACAGTAGAACCTCTGGTCACGAATACTTCTGACCACGATCAAATCGGGTTCCAACCAAAAAATTCATAATTTTTTTCCAAGACCAATTTCCCCCTTCCCTGCCATTTTTTTGGGTAAACTCCAAATTTCCAAAATTAGGTTCAGGTCATGACCAAAGTTATGGAACGAATTATGGTCATGACCAGAGGTACTACCAGAGGTACACGGCACCATTTTTGCAGCTTTTCACAATAGTTGTAAACATAGTTACAGTGGGGCAAAAAAGTATTTAGTCAGCCACCAATTGTGCAAGTTCTCCCACTTAAAAAAGATGAGAGAGGCCTGTAATTGACATCATAGATAGACCTTAATTATGAGAGACAAAATGAGAAAACAAATCCAGACAATCACATTGTCTGATTTGGAAAGAATTTTTTTGCAAATTATGGTGAAAAATAAGTATTTGGTCAATATCAAAAGTTCATCTCAATACTTTGTTATATATCCTTTGTTGGCAATGAAAGAGGTCAAACGTTTTCTGTAAGTCTTCACAAGGTTGGCACACATTGTTGCTGGTATGTTGGCCCATTCCTCCATGCAGATCTCCTCTAGAGCAGTGATGTTTTGGGGCTGTCGCTGGGCAACATAGACTTTTAATTCCCTCCAAAGATTTTCTACGGGGTTGAGATCTGGAGACTGGCTACGCCACTCCAGGACCTTGAAATGCTTCTTACAAAGCCACTCCTTTGTTACCTGGGCGGTGTGTTTGGGATCATTGTCTTGCTGAAAGACCCAGCCACGTTTCATCTTCAATGCCCTTGCTGATGGAAGGAGGTTTGCACTCAAAATCTCATGATACATGGCCCCATTCATTCTTTCCTGTACACGGATCAGTCGTCCTGGTCCCTTTGCAGAGAAACAGCCCCAAAGCATGATGTTGCCACCCCCGTGCTTCACAGTAGGTATGGTGTTCTTTGGATGCAACTCAGCATTCTCTCTCCTCCAAACACGACAAGTTGTGTTTCTACCAAACAGTTCTACTTTGGTTTCATCTGACCATATGACAGCCTCCCAATCCTCTTCTGGATCATCCAAATGCTCTCTAGCAAACTTCAGATGGGCCCGGCCATGTACTGGCTTAAACAGGGGGACACTTCTGGCACTGCAGGATCTGACGGCTTAGTGTATTACTGATAGTAGCCTTTGTTACGTTGGTCCCAGCTCTCGGCAGGTCATTCGCTAGGTCCCCCCGTGTAGTTCTGGGATTTTTGCTCACCGTTCTTGCGATCATTTTGACCCCACAGGGTGAGATCTTGCGTGGAGCCCCAGATCGAGGGAGATTATCAGTATGTCTTCCATTTTCTAATTATTGCTCCCACAGTTGATTTCTTCACACCAAGCTGCTTGCCTATTGCAGATTCAGTCTTCCCAGCCTGGTGCAGGTCTACAGTTTTGTTTCTGGTGTCCTTCACAACTCTTTGGTCTTCACCATAGTGGAGTTTGGAGTGTGACTGTTTGAGGTTGTGGACAGGTGTCTTTTATACTGATAACAAGTTCAAACAGGTGCCATTAATACAGGTAATGAGTGGAGAACAGAGGAGCCTCTTAAGGAAGATGTTACAGGTCTGTGAGAGCCAGAAATCTTGCTTGTTTGTAGGTGACCAAATACTTATTTTCCACCATAATTTGCAAAAAAATTCTTTCCAAATCAGACAATGTGATTGTCTGGATTTGTTTTCTCATTTTGTCTCTCATAGTTGAGGTCTACCTATTATGTCAATTACAGGCCTCTCTCATCTTTTTAAGTGGGAGAACTTGCACAATTGGTGGCTGACTAAATACTTTTTTGCCCCACTGTATAGGCTGCAGTATAAGGCTTTTTATGTGGCTCTGGAAGTGGGCAAAGGGAAAGGGGTTTGCTCCAGTTTGCTTACTTGAGCCCAGAGACTAAGTGAAGAAAATGTCTGTATGCGGTATATATATCAACATGGAAATTATGCTGAACAATTGAATTTGTAAATTGTGGAACAGACTAGAGGAAATGTGATAGGATTACAACACTACTTATATAAGCAAGAAAATCAAGTTTCATTAGTAAGGTTTTTTTGAAGTCCTTTGCTAGGACAGTTAGTTTACATTAAGCACTGAATAAGAGCTTACTTGTGCTAAAAATTGGAAGGTATGATGAAACAAGAGCAAAGTCAATTTAAAAATAGCTTAGCAACCCCAATATTGAAAAGAAAATCTAATTTTGTTTGGTTTTAGAAAAGGACCATTGGCTTACCTGAACGGTCATTCTCGGGGCGCTGCGAGGAGAGTTAACACATGGGTTAACACAGTCTATCTGTCCTAGGACTGAGTGAGTTTTTTCTCTCTTTGGCCATGCCTTCCTTTGCCTCCATAGTTTCAGTTTTAAAACGAAGAAGCAACGGTGCAGGAAGCCCGTTTCACAGTCATGTCCAGTCAATAGTCCCAATGCCAGAATCCGGATGGGATTGGACTCTCCTTGCAGCGCCCAAAGAACGACCATTCAGGTAAGCCAACGGTCCTTCTCCAGTGCGCTGCTTGGAGAGTCCAAACGTGGGACATACCCATGCTATAATGTCCCGGGTGAGGCAGAGACCAGATTCTCTGGAGCCTCTGCTACCTTCTGTAGAATTCTCCTCCCAAAAGAGGCTTCGGCCGAGGCAAAGGTGTCAATTTTATAGTTCCTGATAAACGCAGTGGGAGATGCCCACATGGCCGCTCTACATATGTCGAGAATGGAAGCCTGGGTTGCCCAAACCGCCGAAGTCGCTGCGCTCCTTGTTGAGTGCGCGGTGCAGTCTTGCCCTGATGTTCGTAAGCAAGCTTGATGCAGGCCCGCAACCAGCGACCAACTGTATGAGAAGACGCCTTGTGACCTAGCGACCCAGAGTGAAAAGACACAAAAAATGATTCGGAACGCCAAAATTCCTTGGTTCTTTTGATGTATATCCGAACCACATGTCGCACATCCAACTTGTGCCAATCACGCTCCCTGGGGTGTTTAGGTTTCAGACAGAAATTCGAGAGGATCACCTCCTGCGATCTATGAAAGATGGTGATGACCTTAGGGACAAACATGGGATCCAACCTCAGAATAACCCTGTCAGAATGAACAATGCAAAGATCTGCCTTGACAGACAAGGCCACCAACTCTGACACCCTCCAAGCAGACGTGATGGCCACGAGGAATGTCGTCTTCAGAGTCAGATGGTGAAGACTCACTTGACGGAGAGGTCCAAACGGTGCCCCCGTTCAAGGCACAAAGCACCAGAGGCAAGTCCCAAGATGGGTAACAGTGAACTGGACGAGGGCTGACATTAGAGGCCCCCTTCAGGAAGCTCTTACCCTGCGGACGCTGATTCAAGTAACAGGAGGACCCCTTGCCGAGAATCGTGGACAAGGCAGCAACCTGGCGATGGAGGGTGTTTGGAGCTAACCACTTCTCCAATCCCTCCTGCAGAAAGTCCAGCAACTCAGGGACAGATGCTGAAATGTCGTTCACACCCACCTTCCTGCACCAGGCTGAGAAGGCAGCCCAGGTGGCATCGTATATTCTGGTGGTGGACGGTCTCCTGGACGCCTGGATAGTACGGATGACCTTTTCTGAGAGCTTCTGCTTCCTCAGGAGCTCCCCCTCAAGTGCCAGATGGCCAACTGCAACCACTGGGGGTCCGGCTGGCTGACGGCGCCCTGGCAGAGGGAGATCTGATCTCGAAGGATTATCCACCGTCTCTGTACCGAGGGACCTACCACGTCCGCATACCAGGACCTCCTGGGCCAGTAGGGCACGACCAGGAGGACCTCCGCCCCCTCCACCAGGATCTTGGTCACAACCTGTGGAAGTAGCGGCAGAGGAGGGAACGCGTACAAAAGTCCTGGGGGCCATCTGCACCTTAGTGCATCCATCCCCTCCGCCAAAGGTGAATGGTATCAGGCAAAGAACCATGGCAGATGAGTATTGGAATGTGTGGCAAAGAGGTCTACTTGCGGTTTGCCGAACCTCCTCACGATCTGCTGGAACAGGTCCAGATGCAGCTGCCATTCGGTGTGGTCGATCTGCTGTCTGCTCAGCCAATCCGCCTCTTGATTGCTGGTCCCGGAAATGTGGTCCACTCTTAAGGATGCCAGGTGGCGCGCTGCCCACCTTCCCAGTGCCTCTGCCTCTGCCATGAGCTTCCTGGAGTGAGTTCTGCCCTGCCTGTTCACGTGGGCTTTGGTGGCCACGTTGTCCGTCAGCAAGAGGACATGCTGACCCATGACTAGGTGGGAGAACCTTCGTAACACGAGGTGGGAGGCCCTCAGCTCCAGCCAGTTGATGCTCTGGGTGGCCTTCCCCTGGCTCCACAGACCCTGAGCAAGCTGGCCCTGACAGTGGCCCCCCTAGCCGGCCAGACTGGTGTCCATGGTCACCACGACCCTTTCAGGCTCCTTAAAAAGACTTCCCTACTTGACCGCCGTCATCCTCCACCAGGAGAGGGACTGGATGACGGTGGGGAGGCTCACCTTTCTCGAGGAATTGCTGGTCTTGGCGCTCTGCATTGGCAAGAGGAACCACTGGAGTTCCCTGGCATGGAGACGTGCCCAGGGAACACATTCAGGCAGATCATGATCCCGAGAAGCTGTGAAAGTGAGACGATCAGGACGGATCTGGACCTTCGACACTGCAGCACCCTGCGCCTGAGGTTCTGCAGCCTTTCCGGAAAGAGGAAGACTTGACAAGCGACCGAGTCTATGACCGCGCCGAGATGCTGGAGGCACGTGATAGGGACCAGGTGGCTTTTCTCCATGTTCACGGAGAAGCCGTGCTGCTACAACGGGAGTATGGTAAACTGAACGTCCTGCCTGGATTGGCTCCAGCTGCTGGAATGTATGATTATGTCATCCAGATAGCACTCCAGACAGACGAGGTGGCCCGCCACCACAGCCAGGATCTTTGTGAACATTCTAGGTGCGGATGAGAGGCCGAAGGGAAGGGCCCTGTACTGGTAGTGCCCCTCGTCGTAGAAGAACCTCAGGAACTGTCTGTGAGCCACGTGGATCAGAACCTGAAGGTAAGCCTCCTTCAGGTCTATTGACGTGAGTAGATCCCCCTGTCTGACACACCCCAGGATTGACTGGAGGGGCTGCATTTTGAATTTTCTGTAGGCCAGATGCCGATTTAGCCTTTTCAGATCTAATATGGCATTCCACCTGCCGGAGTTTTTGGGCACCAAAAAGAGGATGGAGTAAAATCCCTGCCTCTCCTGCCCCTGGGGTACGGATTCCACGGCCCTGATCTGCAGAAGGTAGCGGATCTCTGCCTGCATGAGCTCCCTCTTCAGGCGGCTTTTTGGAGTGCAGCACCGAATGAATGCTCTCTGGGGAAAAGACAGAAACTCTAACACTAGGCCCTTCCTGATCATGCTGAGGACCCAGGAGTCTGTGGTGATCTCCTCCCACATGTCGGTGTACACCTGGAGCCGACCCCCTATGGGAGGACCTCTGTGATGGTCATTTGCCCCTGCGGAGTCCCCCCCGTAGGGTTTCCGAAAGGACTGCTGTCTACCACGGGACCCATAGGAGCCCCTGTCCTGATTCCTGTCCCCTCCTTCAGAATAGGGTCTATGGTAAGTAGATGAGGTAGATGGCTGGTTAGTCTCCTGGTTCCGAAAGGAACCAAAATTCTTATGCTTGTTCTTTTTCAAGGTGGCTGGGAGGACCTTCTGTTTGTCCTTCATTTCGATGACAAACTCGTCCAGGGCGTCCCCAAAAAGCTGCCCCCCTTTAAACGGGGCCGAAGCTAGCTTCCACTTAGCCTTCATGTCGGCTTGCCAGGGCGAAGCCACAGCAGCCGCCGCGAAGTAACATTGGATGCCAAAGCCCTAGAGGCAAACTTAGCAGCATTCAACGAGGCATCCACCGAATACTCAACCGCGGTGATAATCTTGCTGAGGTCATGCTTCCACCAGGATCCCCTGGCGGGAGGCTTGGCTCTCAACTGTCTCAACCATAGAAAGGACGCCCTGATGAAGAAGGAAGCCGAGGTGGATGCCCTTATAGCCCAGGCGGCCGCCTGGTGTGTCTTGTGGCACACCTTCTCAGATCGTTTATCCTCCGCCTTGAGGCCCTCAAGGAGGTCGGCTGGCAAATTAGATGTAGAAGTCAAGGAAACTATTGGGGCATCCACCTCGGGCAACTTCAACACATCCTCCATCTTACCCTCAACAGAGTAAAGGGATTTGTCTCCTCCACTAGGATTGGTCAATGTGCCAGGCTGGGCCCACTGACGTTGAACAACGTCCATAAATAGGTCCAGAACAGGAATGACCTCCTGAGTAGGAGTCGTTTCCTTGAACAGACCCTCCTTGGAGTCCCTGGAAGAGGAGGAAGGAGCCTTCACGTCCTTGATGGTGGGGCCCAAATCAGTAGCCGTCCTGGCCTTATGCAAAATAGACTTAAAAAAGGTCGGCTTGAAAAGGCCAGTGAAGGCCGGCTTGTCAGGGGGAAGATCCTCATCTTCCGATAACACAAAACCCTCAGATTCCACCCCCTCCTCTGAAACCGATTCTTCCATGGCCACTGAGGTGCCCGGAGAAACTGGTGCCTGTACAGTCACGGTCTGGGGCCTGCTTAGCCTTGGATGAGCCAGACTTACTGGCCTCCCTGTGCTTCATGCCCTCGGCTATGCCCTGGGAAATAGCAATCAAAATGACCTCCCTCATTTCAGCTGACAGGGCACGTGAGCCAGACCGAGCATGCCTGCTCCTGTGACTCCCAGCACTACTCCCCTCCTCATGTGGGAGCAGGCCCTGGAAGGACAAAATTAATTCTGATCATTCATTTTGAGTTTAATGTAAAGGGGTTTATCTAACAAAAATATAATTTCTATTATGAAATGATAGATTTATCAATATTAATATTTTATTGGAAGGGTTACTTTACAGATAATATAAAGTATATCCCCATGAGGCGTCTGGGGACGAGGCCCTGGACCGCTCCCCCATGGGAGATGGGGACCCGCTGTTCCAAGGGGAAGGGGAATCCTGTTCATCCCCCTGGGAGATGGGCAAGCCTGGCCCTTGCCCCGCTTGAACAGGGGATGGAGGCTGCTGTGGGGCCTTGGGCTGCACAGCTTCTTGTTTCTGGGGGCCCTCCCTGGTCTTGGTGGAGATCCCAGAAGGCCCCGGGGAGGCTTTCTTAGTGGCGCCCTTCCTCCCCTTACTGCCCTTGGGGGGAACCTCAATCCTGCTGCGCTGGGATCCCCCCACGGCAAGCTCAATCCCCCCACGGCAAGCTCCCAACGATCAGCTCCGCACGAGGGAAAATGGCGGGAACTACCAAAATGGCCACCACCGACTTTGGACTAAAGAGCACCACCACAGCCGTGGGGCACTCAGCCACCCGTGCGGCTTCCAAAAGCAGCGGTGGGGGACCCACACGGATCGGGAAGCCTCCCGCCCGTCCCCTTGCTCGCCAGCCACCACCGGACAAGCTACTCACTGTTTCCCGCCTCGCATGCAACCAGTGGGTGGCGAAACGAGCCGGCGCCTCCTTAGCAAATGCAAATCAATGGAAAACACAAAGGACTAGTAGATTAACTAAAGGGAAAAACCTTTTAGAGAGAAACTAAGCTTGGGGAGTCCAGCTATCTGCTCTAGGACTGGAACGCTCCCCAAAACAGTCTAAACGGGCGGACTGAGTTTTAAAACTGAAACTATGGAGGCAAAGGGAGGCGTGGCCAGAGAGAAAAAAACTCACTCAGTCCTAGGGCAGATAGACGGTGTTAACCCACGCTTGGACTCTCCAAGCAGTGCACTGGAGAACAGTATAGCACCAAAACAAAAATAAATTAAACTTTCAAACCAGTATCAAAGACATGGAAAGATCCAAAGTCAATCTGGAAGTGCACAGGGAGTAAATGCCATGAGCTTAAGATGCTATGGAGACAATAAGATTTTAAGGATAGAGGAGACAAGTCTGTATATTTACTAATTTGATAGAAATGAGATAGCACTATGGAGACTGGGGGTAACTTCTTTTCCAGTTAAGAGGAATGAAAAACAATACTGTACATTAAAATAATGAAAGAAAATAATCAATTACAATAGATTTTGCACTAGAGGGATAAACATTTATCACACATGCTACAGCAGAAGGCCTCCATCCTCACAAATCATCACCACAACCCCTTTGTAACATCCAGGTCTTAATAACATAAGGACACAAGCAGGGGTATGTTGGATCAAACCTCTGACTCATTTAGTCCACAAGTCTGTTCTCACAATAGCAAACCAACTGCACAAGGGAGCTTGCTAGTTTCCAAGAAGATGGTGTTCAGAGGCAGCCACACCATCATCAAGTAGCCACTGATTCCTGTGATATCTGTGAATTGATTCAACTTTTTCTTGAAGCTAGTCAAGCTGGTACTCAGCAGATCTTGTGGAAGCAAATTTCAAAGTTTAATTATACACGATGTAAAAAAAAAATCTCTTTGTCTATCCTGATTCTTCCAGTATTGAATGATCCTTATTTCTAGTATTTTAGGATAGGGAAAAGTTTCTCCTTGTCTATTTTATCCACACTTTGCATAATTTTGCACATCTCAATTTCGTTCCTTCTCGTTTCCCTTTCTAAAAAGCCCCAAGTATCACAACCTTTCCTCATAAGGAAGTTGCTTCAGCCCTTTGTTTATTTTAGTTGCCTTCCTCTGAACTTGTCCTAGCTTTACTACATTTTTTTCTGAAGCACTGCAATCAGATCTGCATACAATATTCCAGATGCAGTTGCATCAATGATTTACTGTACATAAGGCCATTAAGATATTAGCATCACTTTTTACTATACCATTTCTTATTAAAACCTAACATGCTGTTGGCCCCCTTTACAGCAGATTCACATTGTCTTGATAGCTTTTTAGAATATTAATAAGTCAAAGCTATTCTAATCTCAAATTGGAAACTGTTCCAAAGGGGGAGGAGGGATGTCTGAGAAGGCTCATCTCCAGGATTCCTACAAATCACATTCACTGAAAGAAGGATTCTGATTAGAGCCTATTCTTCCTGATCTTCTGAATGAGAATAAATCAGTGGGAGCCGGAGATCCCAAAAATATTCAGGCTCCAAGCTATGTAGGGCTTTATGGTATATATGCTAGGCAACATCTTGAATTTCATCTGAAACTAACTGGTAACCAGTACAGCCCCTAAAGCAAAGATGTTACATGAGGATGCTTAGTGGTAGCTGTTGTTATTGTGCTACAATATTCTGGACCATTTGAAGTTTCTGTATGATCTTCAAATGCAGCTCCATGTAGAATGCATTATAGTATTCCAAATAAGAAGTGACACAAGATGGAAATGATCATAAATAAGGCTTACATATCCAGATAAGGTCTTAACTGATGTAGCAACATGACCATCTTATGGTCTTATGGTCATGTGATCATATTTTGAGAGCTGTGCAGCCAGCTTGCATTTACAAATTTTTGCCATGTCACACAGTAATGTGACGGTGTTTTATAATGCTTTTTTGCCAGAAACTAATGTCTACTTCTGATTTCTGGCAAAAAGTGACCATTGGATACAATTGATTTGCTTGATGGCTGTGGCATTTATTTAACAATCACAATGTTTGCTTTGCCACTGCAAAAACAGTCATAAAATCAGGTGCAATCACATGGTGACCGGCATAAAAACTGCCATGACTTACCACCATAATTCTGGGTTCAATTATGGTTGTAAATCAAGGATTACTTGTATATTAAATTCTATATAACAGCATAGTAAAATGCTACAAAATAATATGAGGGCACTACCCTAAGATTACCAAGAAAACTGCACAGATACAAACAACAGAGCTAAACTAGATTGAAGGTTGTCATTATTATTATTTTTTAGACCATCCGTTATGATGCCCCAAAGTCATAAGGAAGCATTGGGAAGAGGTGGGGATTTATGCAGTGGATTTTTAATGTTGTAAGGCATCTGGAGTCACCTGTGAGTTGGGCAACCATATACATTTGTATAATAAATAAAACATAGATAGAATCTGGGCTACAAAGCTTAATTAAAAGATGGGAGGTGTCAATTAAGACTGCCTTCTGAAATAATGAGATTTAACTGAGAACAGAACAAAACAAAACAAAGAAACAGGGGCTAGACAATTATCTGACAGGGATGATGGTGTTATAAGAGGGGAAGTGGAAGAAAGAGTTAAACAGATTTGCTGAGAAAACTTCCCAGGTATCTTTTAACTCTAAATATTGATGATAAAGTTCATTAAATAGTCCTTTCTGCAGAAAAGCCTGGGCTCAAAGGCCAGCAGTTTTTCTCCTTGAAGCTGATGGTATAATACCCTAATCTGCTTTGTTGCTGAGAATTTAATCCCACAGATTTAGGGCAGCATCTGTCCCTCCTTCCCAAGTCAGAGCATTCTATGATAAACAAATAAATTTATACAGCATGAGCCAACAGTCAAGAAGATAAATGTATAGGTGGCTTGACAAAATGACTTATGTAGCAAACTAGGTAATTTTTTTAAGTTGCTTCTAAAACTGATAGGGAATTAGCAACGGTTATGTAAATAATCAGCAGACTCCTACTTCTTTGCATCATAAGATTGTAAAAAAGACTCAAAAAGTTTCTGCCCTAATGTATGTATAGATTTATTAGTTCTGAATAACATTAGTTCACATGACAGAATTCTTATCAATTGCCACCCGCATATAACTTGCTAAAGAGGGCTTGATGAACCTTCTGCTTGGGAAAAATCAGTTTAAGCAGCTCCCAAAAGTGTGACATGAAAGTTGGATCAGAACCCCAAAAAACCTGCCCAACATGTCACAATATTAGCAACGGGTATGAAACACTCCTCCCCATAGATTTTAAATTCTCCCCAGGATCAAACTATCTATAAGGCAAATGCTAACTTGCTAATTCAATTCCATTTTTTGTTATGAGTCAGTGGGAGGCAGAAAGCAATGGCAGAAACAAAGTATATTTAGTTTCTGCAATATTTAGATATTGTAGTAATATATACTCTGAACATGTATGACCAAGGTGCTTTGTACACCTCTCCTTGAGGTATTGAAGTATCTCTGGAGTATCATTCTAAATAGAAAAGAGACAGGAAAGGACCACAGAAACTTCCATCTTGATAAGTGAGAACAGCAAAATTTGAGTACCACATGTAATCATCAATCATGTTGTATTCTTTAAAAAAAAATCAAACAAAGATGGAACTTAAAATACAACAAGAATGAAGGTGCAAAATTTTAAAAAACCCTATTGTTTTATTCACCATTTAAGCGACCTCTACATCTATTTAATGATAAAGACTTCAATCATAGAAAAATAAAAGAAAATGAAAAAAGTAAGAAATGATAATGGCATATAACCTTCCAAAAACATTAATTACTGTCTAAACTAACTGTGTCCATTAGTAAAATAAATTTTGGGAAGTGAAGAACAAAGGCACTATCCGAAATATGTTTGCATTGATTACTAATACATATGAGAAAATTCATTTGCCAACCTTGGCATTCAACTTCTTTAGAATGCTGACAAGTACAGTAGTCCTTGGTTTATGAGGACTTAATGACGGAAGTTACCAAAGTTATCACTTAGCAATCAAGGTTATTATGCCTAGGGGACTTATGACTGTTGAAGTTCCAACAGTCAGACCCCCACCACAGTCATGTGACCAAACTCTGGACACTTGGCAGCACGACTGCATTTATGGCTGTTGCAACTGGGGCAAGGAAGGTTGCAAAATGAGGCAAAACTCACTTAACAACTGTCTCAGCTAAGCAACAAAAAAATTGACCACAATTGTGGTCGTAAATATGTAAGGAGTCATTTATAGAAATTAGAAATATTTTTGAAATTCCTTCTTGTAAAGTCATCAAAAATTTGGTTCTCAATTGATTATATGTCAGTATTGAATTAAACGTTTGTGAGCTATTTAAAAATACCCACTGGATTAAAAAAAAAAACCTTTCAATTAATCTAAAAGCACTGTTCAGTTTTGTAAGCAAGCAGTATAATAAAAATATACGCAAGTGATACAGTTGGTTCAAAATGCAAACACTGCCACAAACAATGCTATGATAAACTCTAACCAATAGAGTCAAGATAATAGTGAAAGTAAGTTAATAGTGAAAGTAAGTCTTCTAAGCTAAAGGTTTAATCTTTTAATACCAGACCTTTTTAAAAAAAACTGTGGTCTTGGGCCTTTATAATGGAGTGAAACATTAAAAATCTTACATTGTAATGCATAAATGGAAAGTTTAACACTATGGTTCAGCAGTGACATTATTACACAGCTCAAGTCACAAAAAAGCTATATGAACATATGTCTAATTTTTTTGTAAGTAACAGTAAGTTTAGATATAAATATTACTATGGAGTTTTGAAGCCTATTTGCATGCAGGATAACTGAAATTAAAAAGGTATACTGAACCAATCCATAAAACTAAATGGAGTTTTATTTCAATTACATATACACTGGTTTAATGTACAAACATTGTACAACATACAAGGTAGATATTACACATTTTGAACTCTCCTTTATATCCTGCTTCATTCCATAGATCTATTCTTGGAAACTACAATTGATTTCTATTTAGAACTTGTGTTGGGGACAAAATTAATTCTGATCATTCATTTTGAGTTTAATGTAAAGGGGTTTATCTAACAAAAATATAATTTCTATTATGAAATGATAGATTTATCAATATTAATATTTTATTGGAAGGGTTACTTTACAGATAATATAAAGGCATAACTAGAAAATATACTATTTTAAACTAGCCAACTCCATCATTGAATAGTCTGCTCATTTGAATATAAAATTCCTGAGCTAATAACTTTCTAAATTGTCTAGCCAGCCTAACCATAAAAGCTAAAATTAAACAACTATCAATACAGATTTCTACTAAATGGATACCCCATAGAAAGAATTTGTGTTTTGATAAATCAACCTCACATGTATGACAAATGTAAATAATTTGTTTAGACTTTTATCGTGATTTTTTGTCATATACAACTCAAGGCAGTGAACACTCCTTCCTCCTATTTTCTCTACAGCAGCCTGTGAAGTGATTTGGGCTGAAAAAGACTGGCCCAAAGTCACCCAGCTGGTTTTTTATGCCTAAGGCAAGATTAGAACTCACAATCTATTGGTTTCTATTCCAGCACCTTAACCACTATATCAGTCTTTGTTAATGTAGGTGCCTATGGATTTTTGTGAATTCTTATCAATGTATATTCTAGCAAACCAGATCAAATGCACATGGCATTAATCTTCGCCATTTGCTTTTTCTCCATATCTTCCCTCCCTCATTCATTTATCCTTCATTCTTTTCATCTAACATTTTATCTGACTACTCAATATGTTGTGTGCCTTGCTCAAAAACAGTAGCCCACTTTGTTTTTCCTTTATTTTCTCTCTTTTTTGCTTCTTTTGTACACCTTAAGAAAGTGTGAAGATTTTTCTTCAGGTTGGCACATCTTTTCCGATCTCCCTTAAATATCAAAATCCTTTTTACTGCTTAATGAGAATTGACAGTATAGGTCATATCATCTATAGTACCAACTATCTTCAATGGGGAACACTTATGATGCCACATATTTTACCTCTCTGAGTTATACTGTAAAATTCATGCATTTTTTATCTGACACAAAATTATGTGACTAAGGCCTTGAAAATGGAAAGAACATACGATTTTTCACATATTGAATATGACCTGGTGGCAACAGTTAGCAATTCTGACAATAGCATCACATGGGGGTCATATAAATCACCTTTTACAAGCTTCTGACAAGCAAAGTCAATGGAAAAGCCAGATTCATTTAACTACCATGTTAAATGAATCTGCAAGAAAGATTGTAAAATGGGGCAAAATTCACTTAACAAATATTTCACTTAGCAATAAAAATTTTGGGCTCAATTGTGGTCTTAAGTTAAGGACTACCTGCATAATCTTCCCTACCCCATGAATAAAACTCATGATTCATTACCCCATGAATAAAACTCATGATTTAGCCTCGGGTGCCAAAAGCATGTGCACACTATGGTGCATGCACACATGCCCATCTACATAATTTAATGCCCTGCGCATGTGCGTGTGACCTCCCCCCACTGCCCTGTGCACGGCTTTCTTGGAGCCTGGGGAGGGAGAAAACGGCCTCCCCCGCCCCTCTGGAGGCTGGAAACTGCCTGTTTTCCAACTTCCAGTAGGTCTGTTTTTCGCCATCCCCAGGCTCCAGAGGCTTTCTAGGAGCCTGGGGAGGGTGAAAAAGGCCCCACATGTAAACCAGAAGTTCGAGAACAGACTTCCAGGTTGCCTGTTGGGCCATTTTTCTCCCTCCGGAGCTTCAGGATTCTGTTCCAGAACTTCTGGTTTGCGCGTTGGGCCGCTTTTCGCCCAACGTGAAAAATCAAGGGCGAAAAACAGCCAAAAATCAGCTGGAGCTGACAGGGCAACGCCTCATGTGCCATCAGAAATGGCTCCATCAATTAAGCAATGTCATTGTATGGGCCTCAGAAGGCATGCTTTTTTTTGCTGTTGTCACTTGCCCTTTAGAACAGTATTTTCCCTGAGATCTGTACAGCCCTCTTTAGGAAGACAATTAATTAAGACCTGGTTCTTCCAAAGCCTCCTTGCAAAACATTGAGAATGTGGGGTTTTGGGGATTGATTGATTTTCCTTTTTAGCACTGTCACCTTTTAAAATGTAATATTTGATTTTAATTGCTTTTAACTTTGTAAGCTGCCCAGAATTGTTTGGCAAGTGGCTGGCCTTAGAAGTGTATTAAATCAAATAAAATGATACTGTTTTAACAGCTTTTGAAAAAATGGATAAAAATGATGAACTTTACTAACATGTACACTTCTACAGACACCCCAGAAACAACGGACATTAGAAACCATGCCACGAATACATACTTTTGAGAGAATCCATACCTGATTTTTGAGGTCAGCGCTAACCAATTATGAGCATAAGCTTTTGTGAGCTACAATTCATCAGATACAGTGTGGCTAGATTGATGTAGGATTTAAATTGGGGAGAGATGGGGGGGAATTGAGGGAGGGGAAGAAGAGCTCGGTTAGCTACATGTGAAAAAGATTATCAATTAACAATTATAATGTGTTAAAAGTCAGAGTTTTTAACACAGTAATTGTTAAACAAGGTGCTTTTAATCTGTCTCCGAGGTAACCTATACTTGCATAACTAACCTGTCTTATTCTCCCTTCCCCCATCTCATCCCAACTTAAATCCTAAATCAATCTAGCCACTTGATGCATCTGAGGAAGTGAGCTGCAGCTCATGAAAGCTTATGTGTCTTAATAAAACTGTTAGTCAGAAGCTACCAGAGTCCTGTTCCCCTCCCCCAACAGTCTAACACTGCTCTCCTCCAAGTGACTGTCTGTTATAATAGTTTATAACACAATCAATAGATGGCAATTGTTATACTCAGCAGAAATTTTGTCCATTTCACAAATACTTTAAACAAGTTTGTCTTCCAACTTCAGGTTGTTTGCAATATCTTGGTTTAAGAACCCTTCTTCTAAAGCTTAATATCCCTGGTTGTGCTTAAGTTCAGGAATAAGTACCCGTAGTTTTCATCCTTCTCACGTTTGCTGAAAATACTGAAAAAGGGATTAGGTTATCTTTCTCTACAAAATAAACTACTGAATCAATTCAGGGAAAAAAAATCAGCAATTTTTTTACTAAAAATTCAATGGGGCAATGCATTCTACATTTAACCCTCTGAAGGGTTTTTAAAAATAAAATTCTGTAAAAGTTGCACTATGTAACTATTATTCAGACTATAAAACACCCCCAAAAGGGGGTGAAAATGTCTCTATGTCTTATAGACCGAATACTGCTGAAGCCCCGCCCACACATCAGCCCTTTTTTGCCTCTTCATGCCCCATTTTCGCCCCCTTTTTCAGAGCTTTTTTTGCCCCCCAAAAAAACGGGCCAAAAAAAGCCAAAAAGGGGGGGCAAAAAGCCCCCAAAACAAGCCCAAAAGCCTCAAAAATGGATAGAAAAAAGGTTCAAAGGGTTAAATAAAAGGGCTGAAAATGTGGTGCGCAGAGGCCAAAAAGCTTTTTTGCTTGTTTTCCTTTTCTAAATTTAGGTGCATCTTATATTCAGGTGTGTCTTATAAGTCAAAAATATGGTATTCACTAATATGCCTTTTCTTTTTCCTTGAAAGATGGGGGGGGGGGAGCCCCACCCCTGTAAACTTAACATGAAATAGCCAGAATTTCAGGATTACAACAGAAACAAGAATGATTCCAACATGAAACTATCTGTGACTGAAAAATATATTCTCAGAATTAGTAAAATTGTTTACTGGAAATATAACGATGTTCCGGTTTTCTCATGAGCTCTAAAGTTTGATCTATAATTCTAGGATAGGTGTTTTAATTTCTCTCTTTTCATGATTATCCTGATTCACATATTCCACACCTTCCAGCCTGCTCTTTATTTTATTAGAAACAAGAAATTCTTTTTATAAAAAAAAAATAATTTGGAAAATAGCCCAAAGTTCTAAAATAAACCAGGAAGGCCAAAGCAGCAAAGTTGTCTAGAGTTCTTACAAAGGAATCACCATAACAAAGGGCAGTAGGAAAACAGCTCATACTAGTTAAAGTATCTAACTGACCTCATACAGACTGTTGGACTGGCAAAACTTGTTTAAGCTGTGACTATGTTCAAAATGATTTGCATTTGTCTGAACTAACAAAACAAAACAAAAAAACAGCCACAACAATATGAACAAAGCAGTAAAGGCACTCTTGCCCATTTCAGTCAGAATTTAATAGAGGCTTAAATTTAACTCAGGACAAACTCTTAAAGAGTTTGAGATGAAAACGTTTTCTTTTCACAATATGGAAGTTTAAACAAGTTTTGGGAAAATGTGACACTCTACTATAATCAGCTATGAACTACTATGTTAAAGGTAAAGATCAAGGTTTTCCTCACACATATGTGCTAGTTATTTCCAACTCTAGGGGGCGGTACTCATCTCCGTTTCAAAGCCAAAGAGCCAGCACTTTCCGAAGACGTCTCCATGGTCATGTGGCTGGCACAACTTAATGCCCTAGGTGCACAGAATGCTATTATCTTCCCAGCAAAGGTGGTTCCTATTTTTCTACTTGCATTTTTTTTTGCACGCTTTCAAATTGCTAGGTCAGCAGAATCTGGGACAAGTAACGGAAGCTCACTCCATTACGTGGTAATAGGGATTCGAACTGCAAAACTGCTGACCTTTCTGATCATTAAGCTTAGCATCTTAGCCACTGAGCCACTGCGCCCCCTTAATATGTATACAATACATATTATATACTATAAATATAAGGTAATACTAGTATATATTATATACTAGTATCACTTTAGGGGCACTACTTGTAATCTATCCATGCGAAGACTGCTTAACAACAGCATCTGGAATTGTCGCAACTGCCATTGTGGGCGTAATTATATAACATTGAGTTTCGTGTCCGTGTCATTTAGCAACAGAATTGCCAATCCCAATTACTGTCATTAAGATAGGATTATTGTACTTTAGTCTTATGTTGTCCCAATCAACGAATAGGTAGAGTTGAAATATTAGCAACCCAGAAGGGTAATAAATGTTCCTAGCCAGCTAGTAATAAGTGTTCTTATGCCTCCAGCAATAAAGATGGAGCCAGGCAAACTCTAGATTGCAAATCTCTTCTTCAGAAGTACTATATTATCAAAGAATCTACAATTATTCAACAATTGCCTCAGATTTACCGAAGTTAAGAAAGGTACTTTGGATCTGGCATGGGCATGCTTGCTGTATCTGTTGGAGTGTATGTAAACAAATGTTTTTCTTGGGTTCACATAGTAGTATATTATTCTTGCCTATTATGTGAAACCAGAAGAACATGTAGTTTCTCCAAAGCATGCACACTCAAGCCACATTTTAAAAATCTTTTCTGCTGTTAATTCAAATACCTACCCATGCCTTTAAGAGCTAGCCTCTAATTCGCAGGCCTAAGAATACCTTATAACACTTCTATCCTAAAATTTAATTTCAGATTAATTCTCATTCAGTCTGTTGCTTTTAATACCAGTTTAAGTCATTCTGATGTCATTAAGAAATAGGGCTAAATGTCATTAGCATCCTGGTATACTCTGCTCCAAATTACCCAGCGATGACAGCCAACAGCTTCATATAGAAATTAAATAGTATTGGAGACAAGATGGTGTCTGGGGCAGGGCAGTGTACAGAATGACTGCAGAGAGTCTGCCCTGCAAACGGAAGTAGAACTTCAGACACACCATAAAGGATGTATTTTAACAGTTTTGTGAATAATAGCAAATACTGTCTTTAATCTACAATTACCAGATTTACTGAGTTTGATACCAGACTTTATACAAGATTAGGTCATCCAATAATGGTAACTGGCAATCTATTGTAATTGCTAATTTATACACCTTTTTAAAAAGGATTACATAATCCCTGGAAGAACAAACTGAAGGACAGCACCCTCATTCCATGTAGCTTGCTGGCTCTTACCGTTGAATGAAATGCAGCCTTTTACCAGGTTTGCCTGGTACGTTAGTTGCGCCCCTTCCTGGATCGGGATGCTCTGTGTACAGTCACTCATGCCCTTGTCCTTTCTCGCCTGGACTACTGCATGGGGCTGCCCTTGAAGAGCACCCAGAGGCTTCAGCTGGTCCAGAATGCGGCCACGTGGGTTATCATGGGGGCACCTAGGTGCTCCCATGTTACACCCCTTTTAAGCAGCCTGCACTGGTTGCTGGTTGTTTTCCAGGTGCGATTCAAGGTACTAATTATGACCTTTAAAGCGCTCCATGGCTTAGGCCCAGGGTACCTGTGAGACCACCTACTACCACCAGTAGCCTCCCACTGTCCAGTGCGATCCCACAGTTGGCCTCTTCAGGGTTCCGTCGGCCAGACAGTGTGGGCTAGTGATCCCCGGGGGGAGAGCCTCCTCTGTGGGAGCGTATTCCCTCTGGAATGAGATGCCCCTGGAGCTTTGCATAATCGTCGACCTCCGGTCCTTCCAATGCGCCTTTAAAAGTTGGCTTTTCCAGCAAGCCGGCCTGGCCTCAACAGAATAAAATAATGATTAATTTAATTGTTAATTTTAATCTAATTTTTAAAATTTTATTGTTAATATTAATTGGGTTTGTTTTTGGATACTTTATTTAATTTCCTTTTTAACTTTTGTAATATGTGTTTTTATTTTTTATGTTATATGCCGCCCTGAGATCTTTGGGAGAAGGGCGGCATATAAATCCAAGAAAAATAAAAAAATAAAAAAAATAAAATAGAAAAATGAATGCAAGGCTCCATGAATTACTCTAATCAGGCTGCACTTATATGTAGAAAAGGCAATTCTCCACAGAACAAAAAGGACTTAAGAATTTTTTTGAGTTTTTCTTCTAATGAGTCCACTATGCCTAAAACTAAAGATTTTAATTTTAAAATTGGAAATGAAGATGCTTTGTAACATGCTAATTCAGTCAAAGCATGTCCTTAGATGGACATGTAGGACCTAGGCTCCTGCATAAATTTTCTTAGAAAATTAAAACATAATTTTCAATTTAAAATGTAAAGTAATTATAGTCCAATTCCTTGTTTGTAAATCTGTTCACTTGCACAGGAAAAAGCAAAGATAAGGTGGGAGTTGATAGCAAAACCCAAAGAACCAACAATCAAGCAAAAAAAAAAATAGCTTTGCACATTCTCAGCAGCCATTGGATATGATTAAACCATTTATTGTGCACCAATACTGCAGCATGATTGCAGTATTGGGTTTATTCATAGTTTTGCAATTTCAAAATTAAATATTCATACTTTGTAGGGTACAATCTGATATAAGCTTTTACACACACACACACACACACACACACACACACACACAACTTGTGTATTATTCACAGAAGAGGAGCTACCTAGAAAGATACTTACATCAAAGCAGAAACTGAACAGTATTTTAACAAATATCTCTAAAAATTTAATTCAGATGTCAAATAATATAATTTGATGTTAAATTGTACATAAATTGCTTTATTTTTATGTTCTATTTTTAAATACATATATATAATTTTTAAAATTTGTTTAATGACTTTTTTCAGCTTTGAAAGCATTTTTTAAAATATGTATTTGACAAGTCACATACATTTTTAAATTTTTGGTGAGCCTATTCATTTGTTCTTTAGCTTTTCCTATCATGTTCATTTTTCACTTCTGTAAGTTTTCCCCTTTTTCTTATGTTTAGAATAATATAAACATTTTATATTATTCAGTTTGGAAGTTTGGAGATTGCCTATTCTAAAACTTAAAATACACATGAAAATAAAACCTGTAAGGCATATTCATATGGATGATGAGGTGATGAGCTGCCCAATCATAGGGCAGCATGGGTGAGGCAGCCATAGCCTGTAAAGCTAGTGAAACCACTTACTATTAGTAAAGCTTTTCTTCAATATATGCACTATGCCAACAAGCAGTATATATCTAGCTATCAAGTAACATAATTTGTTAGAAGGCTGTGTCTCATCCATTCTCTTCAATTGTTATGCACTTAAGAAACAAGTTATGTAAACATGACTTCTAGAGTATATTTCTCAGCATAATCAGTTTTCAACAACTTTAACTTATGTGCAAGAGTGCATCACTCTTAATATTATATCATCATGCATCATGCATATATACACACCAATAATTCTTAAATGTTAGACTGGTACCAATGCAGCTTAAAACATTTGGGCTACATTAGAATATACTCAAAAGTTCATTAGAGATAAAGCGGCACATTAAACAATTGGACATTAAACAGGAAGTGGCTCATATTTCTAATTTCAAAGGTTAGTAGAAAGACCACTGTGATTTAAATTCAAAGGAAAACATACGTATCTACACTCATGCATCTCTTGACAACTTCTTTAAAAACACTGTTTCTCCTTGGATTCACAAAGTTACTGCAGTAGTAACCTCCCAAAAGATGTGCACAATTTAAAGGAGGGCAAATGTATATTCCATGTCTTTTTCCTTTGAATCCAAAAAGAATACACAGCCTCACTGTTTACATAAATGATGGATAAATAAGGCTAGCTATAAATCTGAAATTGTCCCCATCTTGTATGACTAAAAATAAAGTTAAGATTAAAAATGTCACCATATTATTTAATTAAATGCACAGAAATAGTACAGAGTTATTCTTTTAATTATGCCATCCATTATTTAATTTAAAGGAAAAAGTCACAATATTAATAAATAATAATCAAGGACAAAACTGAAAAGGATCACATTTGCAGCAGTTTTGCACACTATTAAATCCAGCAGCAATTCTGTTCCAAATAAAATGAAAATATTCCCTGTATTCTTTAATTATATACAACAATACTACCAATGTGTTTATCACATGTTTATCACACTTAGCACATTTTAGAATAAAATGGGCTCCTTTTCACTATTTATAGTCTTCAGTTACATTTTAAAGATAAGTGTCCTTGTAAAATTCTAGTAAAAACACTAATTATTATCCTAACAAGTTTCTTGTTGTTAGGACAGCACTTTTCCTACCAGAGGTTGCAGATAAAGATTTGTACCACGTGTTGCTGATTTTTGGCAAAGATTACCACCATTCTGCATTGCCTAAAACCACAAATCAAACATAAAGCCATCTAAGCACAATTACCAAAACTGGACTCTTTCATCCCTTACTACCAAAAGAAAGAATTTATGCTATACTAACATACATTTCAAAATTAATTTATCTTACATAAACTTTATATTCTTTTATTCTGCTTCAATCCTATCCTTATTTCTGCAAAGTTAACGGAATAGGACACACCTCTGTTTTTAATTACTCTTGTAATGGATGCTCAAAAACAAAGACACCAATATCGCATCATTGTTCCCCAGTCCATTCCATTGCAGATCCCAGTAATAGATATTTCTGACTCACGTAAAAGCGAAGAAGAGAGTGGTGGCTCCTACTAAGAAGATTGCAGCAGCTGATACTGGGACATACTTGCTAGGTTTGAATCTCTTTCCAGATGCTGCTGGCATGTTGGAGCTCTGGTGGATGATCTGCCCTGCAGCATAGCCCAGGCCCAACAGGAGTCAAGAAGGGTAAGAAAATTAGGGAAAGCAGCTTTCTCAAAACACAAAGCAAAACAAGAAATTAGGGGAAAGCTTAAAAGAGTATCCAAGTTCTCAAAGTTGTTTGTTAAGAGCCAGATCTTATTCACAATTATAAATCAAGATGGCATTGACAAAAAAGAATAAATCTGGGTAGAATTATTAAATTAACAGAACAGGATCCAATCAGGAGAATAATAAACCTAATCCCAAGATTCCTTTTGAAAAATAACAATGTAAAATTAAATTCTGGAAAAAGTAATGGTCATGCAGCTTCTGGAGAATATCATCTTCTGAAGGTGAAAAAAATAGTTCAATAAGGCCGAAAACTGCAGCTGGATTGGAATTTTTAGTGCAAGAAGACAAGATGGATTGGACAAAAATTCAAGGAAAATGATGTACTAGATATAAGCTTCCAATGGTTTTTGATGTATTATTACTTCATATTATTTTCAGAAATTGCACAATAATTTTCGAGGCAGAGTTTTTCTTCTCTAATCTGTTTTCAAGATAAAACAATGCATTGTGGGTTATGTTTGGGGATAGTTACATTATTAGCAAGTATGTTAGATTAGAACACATGTTTTTCTGCCTCCAGAATGCTCTTTTCTCCCAGGGCTAGAACCCTGCCCCCTGATTTCATCAGGAACTAGGGATGAGTGGCAGTTGCTTGCATTTATTTTTCTCTTGAATGCTAAATCCCAGTAACAGCTGGTAGAAGGCTGAGCTGAAAATCCTTTTCGTTCAAGAGGAATTGTGAGGAGCAAACTGGAGGATTGGTCCTGTTTTAGTCTTCTTAAACCCTTTATAAATATAGTTTTTACTTTTTAAAATAGAAAGTAAGTTTTGCTTCTTTAAAGATGCATCAATTGTACACAGAGTAAATCCAGCCTCGGAACCTCACAATTTTCAAAGGTTGTCATAAAAATAAAAAAATTGACAGAAAACAAAAATGCTGTCTTCTTCCACACTGTCCTACAACATTTTGTCTGCTCCAGTCTGATTCATTGTCACACATCTATCACATCTATCAGTCTTTATGCATATTTGCTTCAATAATCTTCACATCATTTAAAAAATTGACATCTGGAACTCTTCTCTTTATCTAGAAAAAAGAAAGAAAACATTTTTATTTGTAACATTTTTAAATGAAAGAATTATTTATGAACAACTCTCTTGTGCGATTTGGTTTCTGTAGCTACAAATCTGAAATAATTCTGACTTTGTGAGATATGACACATTTTGTTTTCAACCCTCAAACATTAATAATTATCTTAATTTGGCTAAGCTTAATGTTAATAAAAATACTAAAAGATTATGTTTAACATAAATGGAAGAACTTATTAAACTTCAAATCACTCATTTTTCACATGTTGAAGACTGAAATATAGTAAGCAATTATACAATACTACTCATCTGCATTTCCCCTCTTTCTTTCTCTCTATGCTGAAATCCAGTTTAAAAAGTTAAGGCTGTCACCCAAAGCAGATGTAAGGAATGTGCAGTAGGGAGTAGAAAGGAAAAATATTCTGCTAACTTCTTTCTTCTATTAGCAGACAGAAAGCATTGGCTAAGCACTGTACTTCCAAACTACCTATTCAAAGAAAAACTAAAACCTTGTTGGTCAGAAATTCCATAACACATCTTGAAACATAAATTCATTGTTAAATCAACTTACTTTTGAAGCAGATGTGAATAATCTACTTCTTTCATCTGCTTCCTTTATATATACTTCCATATGCTTTCGGCAACTACTCTCCAGTTTCCATACTATATTTTCAGTTATAAACTCTTTTTTCCTCTAATCGGATTGTCCAGAAGTATAGAACCAAGAGGTAAGGAAGTCTGTGAATCCTTTAGAATTATCCATATTTCTTTAATATCATGAAGTACAATATGATCAGAGATTCATTTAAGCCTTATTAATGAAGAGATTTTAACAAAACAAAAAACCCAATGAGTTTAGTATCTTTATTGAACTCATGGAGCCACGAATTAGAAAAATATATAAACACCTAGATAATCAACTCTTTTAAGAGAATGAGTTGGATTAAATATTAATAAGATCAGATATTGGTGTGCCCCTCTCCAGAACAAAACCAGATTTAAAAAAAAATCCCCACAGTAAAAGTTATGGAAATTAATCCTATCCTGATCAAAATAGGAGTTGCAGATGTGAGGCCAGAAAAGACTATAAGACTACTGACAAAGATGTTGTCTTTCATCAATTCACGGTCCAGGAGAGTACAAAAATGGAAAAACGCAACACTGTTGCTACTCTTCCCAAAAATAGTCATCCAAAACCATTACCTTAAAAGAAAGTTATATAATACTACATGAATAAAGAAAAGGGGCTTGCAGGCCACTAAGTAATGGAACTTCATAGTTACAGCAAAGGATCTGCATTCTGCAGATCATTCTTAGAATGTCTCATGTCAAGAAAAACTAAAAAGAGAACATTCATGGGAGTAGCCAAGGATTCTGTCAAGTTTACTTGGCTAAACAGTAGGCTATGAATAAAGCTTTGAGGACAGTTGAAACAAATGTGCAAGTTGTTGGCATTAATGAGAAACGTTGTATTTGGAGAGAAAAACCCCCACTGCATTTCAACAAAAGTTCATCCCAATTATGACACATAATGGTAGGATTATCATCATTTGGAAGTACTTTGCAAGTTCAGGATCTAGATGACTTACAATGAATTCTGAATTTACCAAGACTACAGAAAAAAGTCAGAAAATATATAATATACAACACGATAAGCTTAAATATTGAGAGAACAGAATAAATATTGAGTTTTGGAAAGGCCGAGTCAAAGTTCTAGCCTTAAAAGGTGAAATGTTGTAGAATATCCTAAAGCAAATAGTTCATGCATGAGAGATAAAAAAGATATGTCAGTTGAAGCAATTTTTCAAAGAGGAATGGGTCAAAATGGTAATGTGTGGAAGAAAATATTAGACCCCTCCCCTCCATAGTCATGTAACTTTAGGCAGTTGGTAACTGATTTGCATTTACAGGTTTCTGGCAAAAATGCCCGTAGAGAACAATGGGCTTGCTTAACAGCAGTGTTTGCTTAATGACCACCACATAAAAAAATTGTAAAATCGAGTGGTGGTCACATCGTGATCCAATTAAGGACTGTTGTGATTTGGGACCATAATTGCAGGATTAATTACAGTCATAAGTTGAAGACTTTCTGTAATACTAAAAGAAGAGGTCTACCAATCACTAAATCTTAAACTACAGTTTCAGAAACACATAACATACAACTAATATTGGCTTAATGTTTTTATTTTGTTTTTTAAATCATGATACATTTTTTTGTACTTTTTAATCATATATTTTCATCTATTAATAGGCCTTAGATAAAGTTCAGATCATATTGCAGGTAAAAATACTGAAATATTATGGATAATTCTAAAGAATTCACAAACTTTCTTTCACCGCTGCAATCTGCCTTCTTGTCTTGCTCTTGCAGGTTTGACAATCAAATATATCAGGGGCCTTATAATTTTTATTTATTTGTATTGTGCCTTTATTTCTACAAATAACTCAAGGTCACTAACACATCCAACACACCTTCCTCCTCCTATTTTCCCCACAACAACAATCTGATGACATGGTTTGGGTTGAGAGAATATGACTGCCCCAAAGTCATCCAGTTCACTTTAATAACTTGTTAGCCAAATTCTAACAATAAAATCCTATTTATTTTCCGGAGGAAATCGCAGGATGAGCCAGGAATGAGTATTGTGATATCCAATTGGCCTTGAGACAGAGTTAAATGAAGCCACACCTTTGTGCTCCTTGCTTCTGGCTCCCAGTTTCAACTGCGTCTGGCCTAAGAAGGACAAGTTGCTTTTGGCGCCTGCAAATCCAATTCTCTATCCAGACCCATCCTGCATCCTCTTCCTCCCTGCCTTCTCTCACCTGCCTCCATCTGGTCTGCCTGAAAGCCTTCCTTCGATGTGGCTGCTCCTGGCCACTGGTAAGGGTCCTGTGCTTCAGTGAGGGTTTTTTTTTTTTGAGGCCGGACACCATTACGGTGGCCATTTTGGCCTCGTTTTGTCGGCCATGTGGAATGAAGACAGAGGCTGCTGCGGCGCCTAGCACTCATTCCGTCTTGTCGGGGGGGGGGCAGACTTATAGCGGCAGCAGCAGCAGCAAGTCTCTGTGGGCCCAGGGCCAGGCCAGGAAGCTTTGGAATGGTGTGGGATGCTTTGGAGCCATGCAGCGAGCCTTGTGGTGCCACATGGCAGCTGCAAGCATCGAAGTCTTGGAAAGGGACGGAAAGGTCTACCAGCGGCTTGCAGTGATGTGTGGAGGCCATGAGTGCCCTTGGGAGTCTTTTATTTGACTGAGGTTGGGGGAAGCTGAGCCGGAGAAGCCCTGATGTTGAATCCAGTGCAGGGAGGCTTGTTGCTATGGCGGATGGCAAAGAGAGGCCCGATTCCCCCCATTGTCTCCAGGGGAGGGAAATTCCAGCAGGGCCGGATCCAGGCCCACAGCCTCTGCCAGATTGAGGAAGACCCTGGCTGCTGATAAGCCCTCCAGGGAGATGAGAAGAGGAGACACAGGGCCCTGGAGAAGCAAGTGTCCAGGGCTGAGCAGAGGGGAAGGCTTGACTCCTCTCATTTGAGATCTAGATCTCCCATTAGGTCTGCCTCTAGGCCTCCTTCTAGGGGGGATTCCTCAGAATATATTAGGGAATTTGCAAGGGATATTCCCCCTTCTCCTTGCCTTCCCATGGTGGAGCAGAGTCCTTATTTAAGAGATCCATTCCAGTGCAGGGATGCTGTGGAGGATAGGGCATCCATCACGCCTGCCTTGGGTGACTGTGAGCCAGAAAGGGGGGAGGATTCCTTTCTTAGGGACATGGAGCAGCTTCCTTCAAGTATACAGAGGTTTATCTCTTCTGCAATTTCACATGAAATTGCGACTGGATTACAGCAGGGGGCTGCAGTCCTTATGCCCGTGACGTAAGGGGGGGGGAATCCATGGTCCAAACCAGGCCTAGGGCCCTTCTCCCAGAGGTGCGCAGGCCAGTGTCACCTTCTATAGCTAGCGAAGGTTCCATGGCTGGGGATCTGATGCAGAGAGAAGTAGATATGTCTGATGATGAAGATAGCTTGAAGCCTGAACCACCAACTTTCTCAGGGTTATTCCCCCCTGATTTATTCAAATCCCTGCTCCACAAGGCTAGGGCCATGGTACAGCTGGGTGACACAGAGGGCACCAAGGAAGGTGCTAAGGAAGAAGTTCCGGAGACGAAGCCAGAGGGGCCAGTCTTCTCTGAACCCCCCGCAGTGAAGGAAGCAATCCCTGCCCCTAAGTTGTTCCTAGAGCTAGTAAAGAAGCAGTGGGAGAAGCCAGGGATGTTTCCTAACCCTAGCAGTAGTGATAGGAGATTCTTTAATATAGAACCGAGTTTTTCTGAGGCCTTGCAGGTGCCCATGGTAGACCAGCCAGTGGTGGCTTTGGCTTCCATGTCTACGGTGGTATTTGGTGATGTTGCTGATTACTCGAAAACCGATGACAAGAAGGCAGAGCAGACTCTTTGCAAGATGTTCCAGTCGACCGCATGGGCCATTAAGGCGGCAGCTTCAGCATCATTCTTCAGACACAATGCGATCCTTTGGCTCCAACAGATGCAAGATTGTATCCCGCCGGAGGAGGTCCATACCCACCAGCATCTCAGCAAACTGGTTGCTGTCGCACAATTGCTGCTGACGCCTCTTTGAATGCCATGAAGTATTCCTGGGCGATGGCTTTCTTGGTTACTTCCCACCATCTCTTGTAGCTGTGGGGGTGGCAAGCTGACAACAAGGCGAAATGGCACCTGGCATCAGCACTGTATGTAGGGGATTCCCTCTTTGGGGCTTCCCTGGATCCAGCCCCAAGTGAAAAGGCTCTTTCGAGGAGGGAGTGGCGGTCCCTATTGCCGGAGACAGTAGGTCGGAGGCAACCCCACCCATAGGCAGCAGATTAGCGCTGTTTGCCGATGCCTGGGACAAAATTACTACAGATACATGGGTACTTAACACCATTAGATTTAGCCTGCGGCTGGAGTTTCTTTCCATCCCACCGAACCATTTTTGGACTTTTTCTCTCCTTCTCCAAATGCAAGCTCATGAGACAGGCGATTCAACACCTTTTCAATATTAGGGCGGTGGAACTGGTTCTGCCACACCAGGTCAGATCGGTATTCTATTCCAACCTTTTTGTCATTCCAAAAAGGTCAGGGGGATGGAGGGCGATCCTGGACCTTAAGCTTTTGAATTTTCACTTGGTCTACAGGAGATTCAAGATGGCTTCCCAGAAGTCCATCTTGGCAGGGGTCAGACCCAATGACTACATGGCTTCCATTGAGCTTACAGAGGCCTATCTCCATATTCCCATCTTCCCTAGCAACCGCAAATACCTCAGGTTCTCCTACCTAGGTAGGCATTCCCAGTATATGGCCTTACCGTTTGGGCTGGCATCCGCACTGAGGACCTTTACTAAGGTGCTGGCGGCAGTGGTGGCTTCCCTCCGAGAGCACTCCGTCAGGGTCCAGTGCTATCTCGATGATATCCTAGTCTAGGCAGAGTCGTTCGAGCGGACAAGGGAGGACATTTCGTTGGTGGTGGTAACACTGCAATAGTTAGGATTTTCGGTTAATTTAGGGAAAAGTTCCCTGGTTCCCTCCACCAGGATCTTGCATCTAGGCACATCATAGATTCCTGCTTGGGGAAGGTGTTCCTGTCCCCTGACAGGTTAGTTTATGAAGTTAATTTGTTGACATTAGTTAGATGTCAGTGTTATGTTCCCGTAGCGGTGCTATCTAGTCTGCTGGGAAAATTCATTTCTTGTATAGATGTGGTGCCATGTCCATGCCTGCCCACGAGAGCACTCCAATGGTGTCTCTTGCCGCATCAGAGGTCCAACTCCAGCAATTCCGAGGCAAAGGTTCCAGTGACATCGCAAGTCTGTCATTGAAGTGGTGGCTCTCCCCAGCTCTGCACAAGGGCTGCAAATTCAAGAAGCCAGAGCACCTCACCCTAATGACGGATGCAAGCTTATATGGGTGGGGGACTCTTTTGGAGTCTCAGACAACACAAGGCCGTTGGTCCTGGACAGACCTCCAGCACAATATCAATTAGCTGGAGCTGCAGGCGATACACTTGGTGCTGCGGCACTTCAAGGATAGCATTCAGGATGTTCTGGTGCTGACTGACAATGTAGCTACGAAAGCCCATGTCAACCGCCAAGGAGGCACGCATTCCAGGGCTCTTTGGAGTGAGGCGATGGCGCTTGGCGCCTGTGCGGACTTGACTTGACTTGAGTCTTTAGCATCGGTACGGCATCGCCAATCCCTTCGCTGTAGAGTCGCATGCATCCCGAACCATCGCCACCCATTGTTTGCGATTTTGAGCGGCAGTTTTGCCATCTCGTATGGTAAAATGGATTCGCGAGAGGTCTTCTTCAATCAGCTTCATCCATGTTTTCCGTGGGGCGTTCTTATGCACCTTCCAGGTTTTGGGCACGGGTGCTTCAATGGTTATTTTGGGCCAGGAGTTGCTGTTCATTCTCCAAACGTGCCCTGCCCATCGCATTCGGTTGCGCCTTACAAGTGTTTCGATGGTTGGTTGGTTCAGGCACAGTTTCCGTATATAGTCATTTGCCTGTGCGGAACATCACCTTTGATCACTTTGGGCGGAGCAGTCACGGGGGTGAACAACCACCAGGACGAGTAGCTAAGTCAGACAATGGTCGACCATGGGGAGTGGGGTCTGCTGCCAGAGCTGTTCCTGATCATCTGCTCCAAGTTCGGCCACCCGGAAGTGGACCTGTTTGCCACACTGCAGAACACCCAGGTGGAGCGGTTCTTTTCCCGGTTTCTAGCTCAGGGGTCAGAGGGAGTCAACGCTCTTCCAATGCAGTGGCCGGGCAGCCTGCTTTACATTTTTCCTCCCCGGGGTAGTTCAGAAGGTGGTCTTGGAGAGGGCAAAGCTAATCCTGGTGGCCCCTTACTGGCCATGGTGATCATGGTTCATGGACCTCATGTGCCTGACCATGGTGCACCCTTGGAGAATCCCGGGAGTGGGGAGATAGATCTCAGGCAGGAGGCCCCGATACACCCGAATCCACAGTGGCTGCAGTTGGCTGTGTGGAGATTGAGTGGGAATGTCTGAGGGACGCCCAGCTTTCTCAAAGGCTAATCTAGACTATTGAGGCCTCGCATAGGAGTTCAACCACTAGGATCTATTATTCTACCTGGGGGTCCTTTGTGTCATGGTGCCGCATGTTGGGGTCGGATCCCCGCACGGCTTCAGTATCACAGGTCTTGGAATTCCTCCAAGACAGGTTAGATAAGGGGCTCTCACATGGCACGCTTAGGAGGTAGGTGGCAGCCCTGTTTACAGTGATTCTGGGGAAGGAGAACCAGCCGCTTTCTCAGCTTCCATTAGTTAGGAGGTTTCTGAAGGACGCAAGCAACCTTCACCCTCCAGTGGTGCATAGGTTCCCCATGTGGAGTCTCCCTACGGTCCTACAAGCGATGAAGGGGGCACCATTCGAACCACTGATGGTGAGCCTAAAGCTCATGACCTTAAAGGTGGTATTCCTAGTAGTGGTGACCTCAGCCCGTCTCATCTCCCAGCTGGGGGCTTTGTCCTCCAGGTTGGACCTTTGCGTATTCCATGAGAATTGGATTGTCCTACAACTGGACCCAACTTTCATCCCTAAGGTAAATTCCCTTTTTCACAGGTCCAAAGAAGTGATTTTACCAGATTTTTGCCCAGCTCTGTCCCAAGATGGGAAACGGCTTTGGCACCGGCTGGATGTCAAGCGTGCTCTATGCATCTACTTGAGGCGCATGGAAGGTTTCGTGAAGTCTGAGGCACTTTTTGTTTTTTTTTACCCATCCTCCCTGGTAAAAAGGGTGTCCTCCTCCACGACCGGGAGGTGGATTAAATTGGCCATTGCGCTGGCCTATGAGGCTAAGCACCTTCCGGTACCACAGGGAACCATGGCTCATTCCATCAGAAGAGCAGCTACTTCAGCGGCCTGGGCTTCACAGGCTCAGATTGTAGATATTTGCAGGGCTGCGACCTGGGTTTCCCTGTCTCCCTTTAGCAGGCACTACGGGTTGGATGCCTACGCGTCTGCTGATGCATCCTTTGGTCGCAGGGTGTTACAACAGGTAGCACATGAGGGACCCAGGACCAATAGTGCCCACCCGAGGGATGTTAACTTGGTTATGTCCCATTCCTGGCTCATCCTGCGATTTCCTCCGGAAAATGACAGTTAGTCTTACCTGAATTATTTTAGGAGGGTCGCAGAATGAGCCAGGTTTCCACCCTAGGATTGGTTCATGGGGGAGGGGAAGTGATCCCAGGGGATAGGGGGTGACTTGTTTCAGGTGTTTCTCAGAGCAAGTGACTTGTTGAAACTGGGAGCCAGAAGCAAGGAGCACAGAGGCATGGCTTCAGTTTAACTCTGTCTCGAGGCCAACTGAACACCACAATACCCATTCCTGGCTCATCCTGTGACCCTCCTAAAATAACAGTTCAGGTAAGACCAATTATTATTCCTCGAACGTGACTTTTTTAAAAAATTGCCCAATTTCCTTAAAAAATGCTATATAATACAGAAAGATGCAAGTTGTTTTGTAGGCTAATTTTCTCTTTTAAGACTGAATTTGTTAGAAACCCAAGCACATTTTTTTCTCTCTGTGTGTCTATAAATCACATTAAAATATAATCATGAATCAACTTTCTGTACAGTCCTGGAAGACCTGGAAATCAAGCTCTTGTTGGGTTCAAAATTAAAATAATGTATTTATAAGCCATATTTGCATACGAAGGCAAGCATCAATCAGAACCAAATATCACTATGAAAATAATGTACATATACAATATAAATGATAAAAGCTGGATAAAAGCATCACCTACAACTTATACTGGAGATCAATCACAGTAGTTGTTAGAGCTAGACAATATTGCATGTTGTCATTCTATATGTCTAACATTGTATTACTGAGCAATGTGAGTGATCAATCTTGTAAATTATTCATTAAGAACAGCAGCTACTTCTGCTAGCAGAGATGATTAACTAGTACATGTAGAGTAATAGAACATTTTCTGAAAACCTAGCAATTTACACAAGCAGAAGCCAAAAGGCAGTGAACTATAAAGGAGAGCAGAATGAATGCAATTTCATTGCTAAGCCTTGTTATTACTGCAATTCTAGTCAGTTTCATATGCCCTCGTTTATCATTTTTCACTGCATCAAGCACAGAGTCAGTGTCAGTAATAACTCCGTCTATGAATTCACAAATATTTTTGAAATAAAATACAAATACAGAGGTTAAAATACAACACAAGGCAAAGAAAGTATCAGCATAAAACCATGAAATGTAAGTAAATGCTTTGCTGATTTAGGAATGTTCTCAACCACAGTCTTGTAGGCATTTATGGTAATAACGTATGCTTTTGAAAGCCAGATTGTTGGAAGCTTGATACTATAAACTTAAACTAAGAGCTTGTAGTGGTTATCAATTGATTGAAATCCCTTTTAAATTAGAACTACTAAAAGGGACACATGTGAAAAAAGAGATAAAAATTAAAGACAAAATTTCTAAAATTCTGTCTTCAGTTGTTCTATATTTTATATGATTTTATTAAAACTTTAAAAATGAGTTAAAAATAAATTTCCTAACTCCCTAAATAAGAAAAAGAAAGAAACTAAACAGAAAGCAAAAAGTACAAGGAAAAAACTTGAAGGAAAATAGAAAAGGAAAAAATTCAAGTGTCTTCTGATATTTTTCATAGCAGTTGTAAGTACAAATATATTTAATCTCTGTAAAGTTATAGCACAATATTCTTTTTGCCCTGTTCTGTGGTGGTCATTAAGCAAATGCCACGATCATAAAGTGACCACCACAGGCAATAAGCAAACTTAGTTTGCTATTGGCTGGATTTTTTTTTTTAAATCCTAATACATTAAATGCTGGTTTTCAGCAAAATGTGGTTATGTGACTGTAGGATATTGCAAGTGGCCGTAAATGCAGGCCAGTTGCCAAGGGCCTGAAATGTGATCACGTGACTGTGAGAGGAGGAAAGGCGTTGGAACTTTAAAACTGGGTTATAAGTAGGTATAAGTATGTTAAGGAGGTCATCCATAACTTCGAACAGCTGCTAAGTGACCAGTCATAAGTCGAGGATTATATGTATACATCAAAGATATAAATTACAAGTTCATTTTTTTTCATTTTTACACAAAATATTGAAGTATAAAAATCAATCTTACTCATTTAATGCAATTATCTCCAAGGTTCATATGTTACAAGACTCTAAACAAAAAAATCCAATTCAAATTGTCAAAGACTTTCTCTGCATGTAAGAATATCAATCTAGCTTGTTTTTTAATATGTTGCTTTAAGGTTACAAAATATTCAAACACTTGTAATATTAACATGTAATTGTCTTTTAGGTAAAAACTCACATTAGACTGTAAAATTTTATCCTCAAAAAAATCAATAGGAAGAGGTCAGCAATCCAGAAGTGGGCTTCACATAATTAACAACTGGTTCGCCTAGTGCAGAACCGAAAATGAGAGCTTCACTCGTATGTGCGCCTTCCATGTTTGTGCACAGCTTCAAACACATGGCAATTTCCTGTGCGCGGCTTCCAGCACACCTTCTCGGGCAGCTGTGGTGAGTAGAGCAGCTGATGCCAGAAATCAGCTGGGTTGCATGGGTGGGGCAAGGGAGCCAGAGAGTGAGATAGATAGGACAGGATGGGTCGGGTGGGTAGGCCCAGCTAGTGGTCAGAACTACTGGTTCACCCGAACCGGCAGCAGCCCACCTCTGCAGCAATCAACCTGAACCAAATACCTTTTCTGTTTTAGTCTTTTTGATAGCTCCACACAGTGTTGTTATAAGTCTGTTGTGGCCCAGCAGGAGCTGTTGGAGCTGCAAACAGACTCCGATAGCGAGGGACCCTATGAGTCGGCTCTGGAAGATGTGGAGGGACCAGAAAGGCTGGTTAGCCACCAGGAGGCGCCTGAGGCACGGAGCAGGGGTGAAAGCCAAAGGGAGTTGGTCCCTGATGTCAGGCACTGGAGCAGTGGGGAGGAGCTTAAGGGAGTTGGTCCCGGACGCCAGGCAAAGACGGGCAGATAAGTGCCAACAGCAACTAGAGATATAGAAGATAATTGGGGCCGGGTTTAGTTTAGTTTAGTTTAGTTTAGTTTAGGTTTATTTGTATGCCGCCCTTCTCCAGGAGGGGCTCAGGGCGGCAAACAACTCAAAGGGGAAAGGGAACATAAACAACAGTACACATAATTAAAATACACGAAAATCACACAGCCATACCAGTCGAGAGGGGAGGGGAACTCATCAACCCCAGGCCTGCCGGCACAGCCAGGTTTTGACGGCTTTCCGGAAGGCCTGGAGAGAGGTGAGGGTCCGGATCTCCGCGGGGAGTTCATTCCAAAGGGCCGGAGCTGCTACAGAGAAGGCCCTCCCCCAGGTAGTAGCCAGATGGCATTGGCTGGTGGACGGAACCCGGAGGAGGCCGACCCTGTGTGATCTGACGGGTCTTTGGGAGGTAATTGGCAGCAGGCGGTCTCTCAAGTACCCAGGTCCAATACCATGAAGGTGGTTGTGATTAGGCTCCTCCCAAGAGAGTATATAAGAAGAGACTTTGGGAGGAGGCTGTTTGCAGGACTCAACTATTATACTAAGACTGGAGAAGCTCTGGTGTGTATTTCTTATCTCTGGAAGTCTGGGTTGCTGCCAAAGTCTTGTCGGTGTGTTAATTTACTGTGAATAAATTGTCTAGCAGTAATCTTGTGTCGGTGTGACTCACCATACGGAGGGGGGTCAGAACCGAAGTCCATTCAAAGTTTGTGTCCGATGCTCTGTAATCTTCAGTAAATTCTCTTTATGAGAGTATTTAGCCACCTATTCTGATAAATTTTTTAAATCTTTATATAAAGGTGTATAATACTAATGAAACTCTTTTTGCATATTTGCAAAAAACTGCAGTGCAATATTCCTTTGTTGCAACTTTAATATCACTTTATTTTTTGTTTCCACAACTTATATCCCAACCATCTCCCAAGTTTATTTGATTGCAAGTTCAAATTTTTATTTTGCATAATCCATCTTTATTTCCATCTCTCTTACTGTTAACATAATTGCCTGCACAGCAGCTTAATTTGGTGAGTAATACTTGACATTCCCTGGGGATTTTAAAATTCCTTTTATCTCATCCAAAATCATTTTTCTTGCCTTTTCTTTTTAAATTCACTATTACATAATGTTAAATATTCTCTTACAAAAGCTTCATTTGTATACCAAACCACCCTTACTTTTGTGCCTTTATTATTAGTCTAGAAAAAAATTTCCTTTGATAATGTCTGAATTTCATAAACCTCTCAGAAATCCAAATCATAACCATTCTTGAAAAGGATGCCTCTCAGAAAAATGTATTCTTTTGACTCACCATTTCTATATCTCCATATATCAACAAGCTCCTAATTATCCATTAAATAGATAAAAACCTTTGGTAATTTACCCTGTGTACTTTTAACTTTTTTCTCAGATGCTCTTTCTGTGGGGGAAATACTGCATTACAATTTCCCAGGAGTTTTAGAAATGTTAATATCTGTATTGCGCATCATGGTATCTTTTTAATGTCTTGTAACTGTTATGGCATTTGCTTGGTCATGTCCATTAATAGTTCTTCCAGTTTTATTTTTTTTTACCAAAATATTTCTTGCTTTCCATAGTTTTAGTCTCAATCACTCCTTCCAACCTAACCCATCTAAAATGAATTTTGTTTCTTCTGATTTGTTTGTCAAAAAATCCCCCTTCCTCTTGTGTATTCTAATTGGAATTATCAAGCCTCTATCTAGTATTAAAATGCTGCTATAAAACTTGGTCGATGGTCTTCTTTATGACAAACTGCAGAAAGACACTCCTTTCTTAATTAATTTCTAAATTAATTTCTTAATTTGGCAAAAATCATGTAAATTCTATAGACTTGATCAATCTCTGTTTCAGTGTCATCATCTTCCCAGTCCAGGAAATTAAACAGAGTTCTAAGGCCCTTTATAGGAAACAGATCCAAGATACTGCATATCCTCCATGTCTGTTTTGGATGTACAAGCACACATATATAAACAATTGAACAAAGGTTGATAAACAGGTGCGGAAATTGACCGTTGGCTTACCTGAATGGTTGGTCTCTAGGCGCTGCGGGAGTGCGCAAGCATGGGTTAACTTCAGCTTGCTGCCCAAGGACTGAGTTTAAATCTTTAGTGTAGCCACGCCTCCTGCTTCCTTTGGAGGTCGTTTTGAAAAACAATGATGTGGAGTAAGAAGGTGAACTATGTTGTCAGGAGAGGTGACTCGGCTCCGCTAGATTACCCCAGGGTGGGGTTGGACACTCCTGCAGCGCCTAGAGAACGATCATTCAGGCTCCCTCTTCAAGGATTGAGAGCGCCTTGTCATAAAGACGGATGCCAGCCTGTACGGCTGGGGCGCCCATTTTCAGACTCACGTGGCACAGGGCTGATGGTCGCCAGCGGAGCTTGCTGTTTATAATGTAAAATATTATAAACAGAGGTAGAAAGCCCATTTTGCAACCAGGAAATACACTTTTAAAAATTCAGCTACTAAGGAATCCTGATTGAATGAATATTCCCATGAACAACTGAGGTAGAATATTTGCATAGAAGAATCCAAACAAGGGTTTAAGAGAAATTTTACTTTAAAAAAGTGCAAAGAAATCACAGCTGCTATTTAAAAGTTTAGGACTAAACCATTAAAAACAAACTTGGGTGGTTCTGGATGCTACAAAGAAAAGACAATGATAAAAGCTATTGTAAAGTAGTTTTTTTAATGTTTGTTTTTCCCTTTTACTGCCCTCTCTGACCTCTGGTGAATGACCATATAAGTAGGCATATTAAAGGAACCCCTTAAAAATTTCTTAAAAATCCAAACCCATCTGTGCCTATATACTTCTGCTTAATTAGTAATCACAGGATTTGCAAAATTATTTAGTGAGGTCCTAGGCAAGAATATGGGGCTTATACCTAATATACAGTTAGAGAAAATGCTGGATTTTATTACTTATGTTAATAAATGTTTTATATGAAACTTGTAACACTTAATACAGAATCTATTGTATTTTTTTAAAAAGAGTGTTTTAGTGAATGACAGAAGCAGCTTATAATATGTTATTGCGAAAAACTATTGTTAACCTGTATTTTATTTTCAACAGAAAAAGAACCAAGACTCCTTTGCAACCTTAGGAACAAAATATGAAAGCTTTAACTTTTGCTATATCACAGCCCCCTATCCATTGCTCTCAAAAAGCTTTAACATTTTATACCAGTTAATGGTATTTAGATGCTAGGCACGTGATTAATTGTATCTAAAAAATTATGCTTCATCAGCCATCAGTTTCAGACAACATGGTAATTCAGTACATGAATAACTTCTAAGTGACTCCAGCCTTTCTTACTAAATCATATATCAGAGCTGAAACTTCATAAATATCAGTACATTTTATAGATTGATTTTTTTTATTTCTCATATCATAGTTCAGCATTTTTTTAAAATAACATTGTTCTGAGGTATTACATTAATATTAATTCCAAAGGCATGTCTTAATTCCAAACTGAAGTTAACTTTAAGATACAATGTTTTCTCTTACATAAAATGGGGAGTTTCTTAAAACAATGTGCGCTGAGATGGGAAGCATTACTCTGCCCATTCTCCCATTTTAGTTCTCAAGCCACAGCAAAGTTATTTCAAATGCTTATCTTCTTTTAATTATTTCAGTTAACACCAGTCTAACATAGTTAAAGAAAGGACAAGACCTGTTATTATCTTCCTTGGTGAAGAACATAGAGAAATGGTCTTAAATTATAGGAAAAGGGTGTATTAATAAATTTTAGAAGACTTTGACAATAGGATTGAATCTGGGTTGCTGTATAAGCTATTACTCAATAATGTATTCAAACATAGTCCAAATGTGTTCATGCAAAGACTAGATCCCCATTTATTAAAGATGCTTCAATCTGGATTCCTGCATTAGATTCATTTTAAATCAGGGCTGTAAAACTTGCAGCCCATGGCCTGGATACATTACGCGCTGGCCACACCCATGCCCAGTTTAGCAAAGGGGGAAAAAGTCCTGATACGTCATGTGATGCCGCCATGATATCGTGAGTTTGACACCCCTGCTCTAAATGGCCTTATTCAAGTCTAAATAACTTGAGAAAAATAAAGTTTCAATTTTCTTCTTTTCTATTAAAGCTCCAGTTTTAAATATCCTTCTGCACATTCAGCTATTGTATTTTTCCCTGAGGACACTTTTTGTCTTAATCTGAATCTTTTCCTGCAAGGGGCATACATAAGGTCATACAGGACAGCTTCCTGATGATATCTGACAGCTGAATGTCAGGAATGCCTTTTAAAGATCTTACTTCCCCAATGGACACTTTTACACTCATACAAATTAAATTTAATCACAAAAACATTATTTGTTTGTTCCAAGAAGTGTGACAAACAGCATTTCTGGACACTGTAGTGCACATCTCTTTAATGATTCTGAAAGAGTACCAAGATGCTATGTAGACATATTATTCACCAACCTTCATGTTCTTGTTCAAAACTGTAATTGTTTGAATTGATGCATTTCACACACACAGTTATATTTTCATTTTATATGCTGCTTGAAAGAAAAACTAAGAGCCAAGAAGGCAAGTTAATCTTCTTAAAAGGGAGAACTTGATGGTATAAAAGAATCTATACCTGATGATACAAAGGATCTGAAAACCTCATGGAATAATTATTAACGTGCCATTACACCAAGATTTCATTCTTGTGACAAATGTTATAGACAATTGTATCTGAAACTAAACCACCTATTTTTACATGAGTTATCTTGAAATTATGCCATATTCTGTTTTAGATTTCACACTCTTAAGTCCAACTACACCAGGTGTCTAACATTGTCATTCTATAATACAGGTTGCAGTAGATGAGCAAAAAAATACTGATGCTTCTTATCATACAGCTTATCTTGCAATACATCATGCAAATTTTGAATTGTAAGTTGGTATTCAGAATGGGGAAAAAGAAACCAGATGCCACTTAAATTTGGAAGGGATAAATCACTAAAGTGACTGACCAGCAAGTTAAATTAAACTGAATTTGTAAAAATTTTAGTATAAAATACTGAAAAAGTATCAGAGTGCCTGCTCTTGTTCTAGGTGGAAAGCCTTCCTCATTACCAACTGGCTCAACAGCTAAGAACAAATTTACCTAAGAGCAATCACTATTAAAGGCTTATCCACAATTTGTGTTAAGTAACAGATTAATCCAGGTAGCCTAATCACTATAAGGCTCTAAACACATACTTTTGGAAGAGGTAAATATCATTCAAAATAAAGTGCAGGTATAGTTTTTCTCCCCCAAAGTTAGGCTGTATTCACATAACATAGTTAATCCAGTTTGATGCTATCCTGTGGTAAATGTTTTGTCCTGGAATATGATGGCAGACAAATGAGCAATAGAGCAGCCATCTTTGCAGGAAGTCCAGCTATGAGGAAAGTAGCTGGAAGGCTGTCACTTCCTACTTTATGTTTCTTAAGGAAAAAACAAAAACTTGATAACCTGATAAAGGCTGGTATAGAAAGGGAGATTATGTATCTGCTATTGTTCTAACTGCCCCCAATGGACAAAGGGGTGGGAAATGAAAAGAAGAAAGCTTTTACTTACAGGTGTCCCATTTTTGTGAAACCATTCTAGGCAATTTTCTTTAATAGCAGGGAAGTATCAACACTTTGTTACTTGTCCTTCCTATTTCATTCAACCTAGGATGGTTAGTTAATCCAAAACAACTTTCTCTAACAATAAACTGATTAGGTTATGGGTGGTTGCATTACATGTGAACTACTACTTGGCTTAAACATTTCACTCAAACCTAAAATAGCTTTTATTTCTACTGTAACAATTTGGTTTTGTTTTACAAATAGCTACCAAAATCTTCCACTGCATCATGTCATTGTCTAAATACCTGCTTATTATCTATTCACTTTCTTATCGGCAGCAAAACAAGTTTCTCCTCATACATAGGCTTTTTATTACAAAAATCAGCTTATCGGCAAATGTCCTTATCTTGTCTGCCTTCTGTGCTATATGAGCCAAGGCCACCTAACAATTGGATGATAGCTAGGAAGTATATTCAAATATAACCTATTCCTTTACTTTATACTTTTGTTAGCCAAAACATCCTTTATAAACAAATTGTGTTGGTCTCAGTCTAAACACCATGCATATAAACTATTTAAATATATTTAATGTGTCTTCTAATGTGCAAAAGCAATATGAAATTCTTACATGTGTGGGCAACTTTAATTCATTAAAAATAAAATTAAAAAGATATTAGTGCAAAACAAATAACATGATCAGCAAAACCACTTCTGGGAATAGAAATTAGCGTAGCCCAAGAAGGTTGTCAAAGCATCCATCTTACCACAAATAAAAGCAATTGGAGAAAAATCTCTTAAAGATTCATACAATGAAGAGACATAACATGGAAAATCGCAGAGAAATATGAATTCTGAATCAGAATTTGCCCTGAGTAATATTATTGTACTCAAAAAAGGGATAGTGGATACAGAATTAAAGCAAAAAGCATGACAAGAAAACAATGGTATAAAGAGTGAAAAATAACAGACTAACCAGGCATGTAGTGCACAAGAACATGTAATTTGGAAACAGAAAAAAAGGAATTGATAGAATATGAACTAAGTTGGAGATTTCAGTTTTCAACATCAAAATGTAACTCTAAAATATTGTTGCATATCTAGTCTGTTCCAATTTCAATACTGAGCTGTTTTTTTAAGCAAAAGGTCAACAGGAAAGTCTTTTCTATCAATTACCAACATGACTTTTTGTGTAAAGCAATTGTTACAACACATTTCCCTGAATGCAGACTTCCTAGATGAAAACATGGGATCTACACTATTTAGTTAAGGAAAACAAAATAAAGCTTCTCCCAAACAACTCTAGGGAAGTAATAAACACTGTTCATTTTTATTTGAGAAGAAACTGAAACTGAGTTCCAATATGTGAGCAAAAGTAACAGCAATGACAATAAATTCTCCGACAAAGAGTACTCAACCTCTTTTCTTCTACATTAAACTGCTTATGGAAAAAGTTATTGCAAGATCTCTTTCTTATAGTGATCACACACTCCCAATGCAAAACGCAAAAGAGCTTGAAGGAGGAACCCTGTCTACGCGATACCTGCACAGCCTACAACTATGACCTCCACGCTTTAATAGTCCCCATACGTGATTCTGGAGGAGGTGCAGCCTTGAGAGAGATCACTGGGTAAAGATCAAGGATTTTGAAGCGGAACTCGAAAGGAGGGAAGGGAGATCGGCACGGAGTTTGGAGGAGTATCCTGTCCACTCACCACCGGGTCCATCGGTGGGACAAGGCTACGAGGAGCCGTGAAACTCGGGGCGGGGAACTGGGGAGCCTTCCTAACTCAGCGGCACCGCAGCAGGAGGTGTCGGAGCCCATTCGGGGTGTGACAAAGAGCGGCGAAAGCAGCGAGGAAAGAGGTACGAGGCGGGGTCTTATTCGTGGCTGCTTAGCCGAGGCAGAAGTTACACTCGCGGAAGGAAGAGGGGGGGAGTATGGGCGAAAGGGGACGAGAACCTCCCTCGCCTCTCGCGCCTTTGGATCCCGAGGAAGAGCCCGAGAGCCGTTAGGCCCACGGAGCCCTGGCCCCACGGGCGAGGAAGGACCCCGCTCCACGTCCGCCGCTCCCTAGGGAGGAGACGGAGCTCTTCCTTAGCCGCCTCCGACCTTTAGCACCTACCCGCCAGCGCCGTCCCTGCCGTAGCCGCGCCTTAGCCGCCGCTCCGGGAAACCAAGTACTCGCTCGGTCGCTCGCTCGGCCCAAGCAGTCACAAGAAACACCAGCACGGGAAGTAGGGCGCGCATGCGCGTTCTCAAACCCGCTCGGGCTCGCCGGTTGGTTAGCCTGCTGCCTGTAGACGCGCGCGCAGTCCCCTTTCCTCCGCACCCCTCCTCCTTCCTTTCCTTCCAGCGCTCCTGCGGGCATGCGCAGTAAGCTAGGTTTGGCGAAAAACGGGAACGGATTCGTTCGGGTAAAGGGGCGGAACTGCGCCGCTAATAAATCACGACTCGGGGAACGAGGAGCTCCAAAGCTGGAGCTAGAAAAGGAGTTATTCGCATGCGTGTGAGTGACGTTGGGCGTCTGGGAGCATCCGCACCAATCGTTTGCTTGATAAATGCGGAGGGCAGGGCTAGACCACCAGAATGGGCATGCGTGAATCGTAGAAAGTTTGCGTGTCTTTTTTTTTTTTAATTTTATGCTCGAGGGATTGAGGGTGGCTGTGAAGTCGCGTATCTTTGATGAATTTGCAGATTCACCCCAGATTAAACTGTTCAGAATGTGTTGAGAAAATTCTTCGGTTTTATTTCTCGTAGAGGTTATATGTATAGAAATCATGTTTCTAGATTCTAAAATGTTTATATAGAATACAATGGAGTAATCTGGGGATTAAGGGAATATAGGAGGCCTCCAGATTCAAGGTTCACAAATTACCTTTTAGCTTAACAATTGTTTTCCATAATAGTTCTACCCCATTTTCATATTTTGAAAATGCTGTTTTTTATATTATCTATAGATAGAACTTCCATCAAGTTATGGCTGGCTCATTTAGACCAAAGGTATGGATAGATAAGGCTCAGTGAGGATTTTGTTTAATACTAGCTGATTTTAAACTGTAATAGCAAAGTAATGATTTAAGTTTTCCCTTGGGAATTCAATCCTTGCAGTTTAGAAAGCTTAGTGCTACAAAATTGGTGCACACTTTGTCAGTATGAAGTGAACTAGTTGTAATAGAAGCTTTCAGAAAACTATTTTGTTCACAATAATGCTTTTAAAGATGGAGCCACATTGGAGATACAGAAATATGTAATGTTTGTTTGTTTATTGGATTTATATGCAATTAATAATTAATAATGCAATTAATAATTGCAAAGAATAAGAGGAAAGAAGAAATATTATTCTATAAAGTTTATATTCCTAATGCTCTTTGAAGTATATAAAGAAAAATGAATTAATCCAGGTTTTTTAATACATATTTTAACCATGGTGGGATTTCTAGTATGAACCATTGTATTAGTTTATTTGTGTCCATGTTAAACTAATTTTGTTTTTGCAAAGCCTCTTAACATTTTTTATCTGATAAGTGAAAAGATTTGAGTTGTAAGACAGTCTCCTAAAGGAGGAGTTTAGCGTGTTATGAGGCTTTTGAAGCTTTAAATCAACTTAACTATAATATGAATCTTGGAACTTGCAGATTGGAAGTTGCCATACAGAATATTTTACAGATAGATGGCCGGGCTACTGGCCAGAAGACTTGTTTCAAGAGCCAAACCTAATACTTGCATTACAGCTTTTGTTAGTAAAAAATTGAGTCATGGGAAATAAAGTTACCAAGCCCATAACTGCAATTTCAGGCACTATGACAGGATTTCCTATTTAATAACCAATAAAATGATGACTGACAACCTACTTGCATACACACTATCATTTGAAAACTAGCTGGCATCAGACTTATTGCTCTACATCTTGAGATTCTACAGTGATCAGGCAAAGCAAATGTATTTGAAGACGCTATTCTGAGAGGTGGAGGAAGCAGTAATGCAGAGAAAATTGCTTAGATATTCTCCAAAATTTGACAGATCCCTACAGAGGGAAACAGATGGAAGTGACGTCTGCAAGCTACCTGTCCAAATTCTATCTGCAATGCTGGATCAGCAATCTCACACAATTTACTGGTCTCAAAGAACTCAGCTGAAAATTCAAATCAGACTCTAGTCACTTGAGAAGGAGATAAGCCTAGAGAGAGAAAATATATGAATTTGTGCATGAATATAATTACTAGAGTGACACTATAGAAGTACCCCCTTGTTTTTAATGCTTGGAACCAGCCGTTCTTACTATTAGGGACAAAACTTCCAGGACTAAATGAGGTAGGGTAACTCAACAAGGTGTGAAGATTTTGAAGTATAAATTGTATTACAGTATACCTACAAGTGAGCCATTCAGCAGTGAAAAGCATCAGCGAACTAATAGAAGGCAATATAGGATGCTAAAGCATTTTAATTCAGTTGAATTTGGGTAACATTTTAGTATGTAACTTTAGTCTCCAGAATCACAAAAGCTTGCTGGCTGAGGGAAACCAATGGTGCATATTATTTTGAACCAGCTGGATGAATTTCTCTGAACATCTGTCAATGTGCAAAGTACAACAGAAGACAGATTTCACATCAAACTTTTAAAAATAATTTTCATTGATGTTTAAAATTACAGTAACAAAAATATCAGCTAAAACAATTTAAAAGGCCAAAGGAAAAAAAGAGAAAAAAATGGAGTTTGGAGAGCTGATCTATTCACTGGCTCCTCTTTCCATCACTGACATTGGCTCCGCTCTTTACAATAGTCTTCAGTCAGCCATTGCTTCTCCAGGGATCTCCAAAAAGGCTTCACCTAAATTCAGCACACCTAAGACTCTGAATTTATTTTGTCACCTAAATGAATATCCGGCATAATCATATTAGTTGTAGGACTGAAAAGGCATGATACAGAAAAACAAAAACAGTATCAGAATCCATACAGCATGGTGTTCTGGACTATACCCTCCATCTTTGTATTTTGTAAGTGCCATCAATATGAGAGGAACGAAGAGCAATCTTGTTTATAGGAGATAGTTCCATACACTTCCATAGAGCCATTTGAATTAAAGGAAAGTATTGATGTGCCTTAAAAATCAAGCTGGATTAACATTACACCAATTTAATGTTTATATTGTAGAAACTTTGTTCCAAAAAACTTGAATCAAAGTTTAACATGGCACTGTAATTATTGCACTGTAATCACTTTTGACATTAAATTCCCTAGAAACTAGGGAAGAGAAATATTCTTACATAGAGGGGTACGCTGTTGAGGGGATTATATTTTAATAAAGGAGACTGTGACTATCCCCAAGTTAAAGTTGTTTATTTGTTGGATTTCCCTCCCACTTGTCTAGTTAAATAAAGTTATCTTAGCCAACAAATAGTGAGTTTTATCTAATGAGATCTGGGAAGAAGAAGCATTTTGTCAAGAGTTGTTTTAAAGGTGCTGAAGTTCAGTAAATAAGAATTACCAGTGAATCAGCAGGAACTCCTGAGTCATCTGATGATGAGAGGATTTTTGTTATTAAGAAAGGGAGATATAGGAGTATCTTGGCTACTTGAATACTGTGAAATCTGTATTTTCATGTTTTTCGCTGTGAAATTTTCTCTTTGCACTAATATAGTGTAAAGGCAAAATAACTTGCAAGATTGTAAGATCTTTTTTTATAAATTCACTTCTTGCAGGACCTAGACATTATAGTGTTACATACAGAGGGCCACAAATATGATACTAATATTTTTGTGATTTATTGAAAGATTGATTTAAAAATGATCTGTAATATAAAGGGAACTGGAATCACAAACTGCTCCAGTTTCTTCAAAGTGATGGGGAATAACAGAATGCAAATATATCTATTCTTAAAACATTCTCCATCAATATGGGGAGGTCATTGATAGAGGGATCATTCAAAATGTACATTGCTACTTCCATGCTTACACATTTATGATGGATGCCTAATGATGAACATATTAGGCAGAAGCCCAGTTTCAGGAAAAGACTCAAGGAAAAATGCAAACCAAATAATTTGTTAGTCTGCAACTCTTTTATCTATTATAGTTCTTCATGAGCCAAAATCTATGAATCTTCTCATATTCATGTTTGAGAATTCTAATGACGGATACAAAATTAGAACTGACTCTTTTCCTTTCAAATGACTTCAACTGCTACTGTACTCAATTCTTATGCCTCTTTTTTGTCATCTTCATTCTGTATGGTAATTATTCCATTTAAAAATGTAATTTTGTTTGTAAAAGAGCTCCTGAGAACTTGGTGGAGCTTTTCCAGTCTGGACACTACTTGAGATCCATGAAACGAATGTCCATGATGAGCAGGAAATTCTTTGGCAATGGGCGTGGTGCTGGTGAAAGCACTGTGAACACTTGGCGTTCCAAGTCTACTCCAGTTACCACAATGAAACCAGCCACACTGGTCTCAGAGATGTTCTCATCAGTGCCATCAGCAGTGCTAACACTTAATAGATGATGAACCATGTCACGGCCGGGTGTAACTGGGACTAGCTTGAGTTGATTGTCTTCCTGTGACATGCCCAGAGGCAGACATGAGTCAGGGATAGTGGGAGCTCCCACTTTATATATCTTAACATCAGAGAACTTGACATCAAAAGCATGTGGATAGAAGCATCCTCGGAAACCATAGAAGTATTCACGTATGCGGTCATCACGAAACTCCCGACGGAAATCTTTAGAGCGCTCTACCACTCCACCTGATTTGGGAAGTAGCACAGTTCGAACAAAATGAGGCAGGTCTCGTTTCAGTTCATTGTAGAGACGTTCTTGATCCAACACTACAACAACATCAACTTCAAAAGCAGAAGCAGCATGTACAAGTGCCTGATATCCAGATCCCTTCACCCAGCCACAAGTATTGATGATACAGCCACTGATTGAAGCTCTGCGGTTCACTTCACAGCGTTGATTAAACACATCAGCCAAGCGAGATGTGATCTACAGAAAAATAAAAAAATAGAAGCATATAATTAACAGGAAACTACAAAACTCATGGCATAAAACGCCTAGGACATGATGTGAAACTGATCCTTTTTGGAAGGCTCAGCCCTTCAAAAGTTCATACTTGTAAGAGAGGGTTTTTTAAAAATTATGAAACTGCCCTTAGACAAAGACCATTAATTTGTCACCATAGCCCATCAGGGCCTAGTTTGGTTTCTTCAGCCTTCATGTTATCCACAATACTTTAGCCAACTACTAAAACTCATGAGTTAAAATACCTTCCCATTAAGTTATAATCCTTTCACTATTCTTAACAGTTTTAAATAGCTGCTACCACGAAGACCCTGAAAACACCATATTTCAAATCTTTACTCATTATGTAACCTATTTCTCAACCTGATAAATCTTGAATATATCCTAATAAATATTGGATAAATCACTACTCTGCATCCTGATTCAGGGTCATCAAGTCTGCATTCCTAATCTTTATCATGAGATTCAGATTCAGATTTAATTTATTTGTATACCGCCCTTCTCCGGGAGGGACTCAGGGCGGCGAACAACTCAAAAGGGGAAATGGGATACAAACACAATACATATAATTAAAATACACAAGAGTCATACGGCCATACAAGTCGAGAGGGGAGGGGAACTCATCAACCCCAGGCCTGCTGGCACAGCCAGGTTTTGACGGCTTTCCGGAAGGCCTGGAGAGGGGTGAGGGTCCGAATCTCCGCGGAGAGTTCATTCCAAAGGGCCGGAGCTGCAACAGAGAAGGCCCTCCCCCGGGTAGTAGCCAGATGGCATTGGCTGGTAGACGGAACCCGGAGGAGGCCGACCCTGTGCGATCTAACGGGTCTGTGGGAGGTAATTGGCAGAAGGCGGTCTCTCAAGTACCCAGGTCCAATACCATGAAGGGCTTTATAAGTTACGACTAGCACTTTGAAGCGTATCCGGAGACCGATCGGTAACCACCCGGAGGAGAGCCTTCTCGGTGACTGCTCCGACTCTATGGAACGAACTCCCCATGGAGATTCGTACCCTCACCACCCTTCAGACCTTCCGCGTAGCCCTTAAAACCTGGCTGTCCCGACAGGCCTGGGGCTAAAGACTTCAACCCCACCCGAATAGTATGACTGTTGTGCTTTTTAATGATGTATTGTCTTCATGTGTATAACTTGTTTTGTATTTCCCTCCCCCTGAATTGTGAGCCGCCCTGAGTCCCCTCAGGGAAAAGGGCGGCATACAAATGAAGTTAAATCCAAATCCAAATCCAACCAGTGCAGCTCGCGGAGGATAGGTGTAACGTGGGTGTACCGAGGTGCACCCACAATCGCTCGTGCGGCTGCATTATGGACGAGTTGTAGTCTCCGAATACTCTTCAAAGGCTGCCCCATGTAGAGCGCATTGCAGTAGTCCAGTCTTGAGGTCACGAGGGCATGAGTGACTGTCGCGAGTGCCTCCCGGTTCAGGTAGGGGCGCAACTGGTGCACCAGGCGAATCTGGGCAAATGCCCCGCTGGTCACAGCCGACAGGTGATGTTCTAAGGTCAGCTGTGGGTCCAGGAGGACTCCCAAGTTGCGCGCCTTGTCTGAGGGGCGTATATTTTCACCCCCCAGCCTGAGTGATGGAATACTGGCCAAATTCTTGGGAGGGAAACACAACAGCCACTCGGTCTTGTCTGGATTGAGTACAAGCTTGTTAACTCCCATCCAGACCCTGACAGCCTCCAGACACTGGCACATCATGTCAACCGCTTCACTGAGTTGGCACGGGGCGGAGAGATACAACTGAGTATCGTCCGCATATTGATGGTATTTTATCCCGTGCCGTCGAATGATCTCACCCAGTGGCTTCATGTAGATATTGAACAGAAGGAGGGATAGGACCGAACCCTGAGGGACCCCATATTTCAGGGGCCTAGGGGTCGACCTCTCTCCCCCAACTAACACCGACTGTGACCTGTCCGAGAGGTGGGAGGAGAACCACCGAAAAACGGTGCCGCCCACTCCCACCTCTCGTAACCGTCGCAGAAGGATACCATGGTCGATGGTATCGAAGGCCGCTGAGAGGTCAAGGAGCACTAGGATGGAGGAATAACCTCCATCCCTGGCTCTCCAGAGATCATCGATCAGTGCAACCAAAGCGGTTTCCGTGCTGTAGGCAGGCCTGAATCCCGACTGAAAGGCGTCCAGATAATCAGTTTCCTCCAAGGACCGTCGGAGTTGAGAGGCTACCACTTTCTCAACAACCTTCCCAATGAAAGGGAGGTTGGAGACTGGCCGGTAGTTCAAACTAGCTGGGTCCAACGATGGATTCTTCAGGAGGGGTCTCACCACCGCTATCTTCAGTGCCGGTGGGAAGAAGCCCTCCCGAAGAGAAGCATTCACCATCGCCTGGATCCAGCTCCGCGTCACCTCCTTGCTGTTCACCACCAGCCAGGAGGGACACGAGTCCAGTACACAAGTGGCAGTACTCACCGCTCCGATGGCCTTGTCCACTTCATCAGGAGCAACAGGTTGAAATCAGTCCAGAGATGTTGTTCAAGACCTTCCCCCGGTACCCCGGCTGGCTCTGCGCAATTGGAGTCCAGGTCCATCCGAAGCCGAGCAACTTTGTCCGCGAGGAACTGGACATATTCCTCTGCTCTACCTTGTAAGGGGTTATCCGCAACCCTTGTATTTAGGAGGGAGCGGGTCACCCTAAACAAGGCGGCAGGGCGTGACTCAGCAGATGCTATCAGAGCGGCAATGTGATTGTTCTTAGCTGTCCGTATTGCCGATAGATATGCTCCGATCCAGGTTTTCAAAAGTGCTCGGTCTGACTCGGATTTACTGGTCCTCCAGCGGCGCTCTAGGCGTCTCTTTTGGCGCTTCATCTCCCGGAGGTCCTCGGTAAACCAAGGGGCCCGCCTGGATCTCCTGCTGCGGATCGGCCGTAAAGGCGCAATCCGGTGGAAAGCCTCAGACGCTACTGAGTTCCAAGTAGCAACTAAGGTCTCCACCGGACTGTGGGCGAGAGTATCAGGCATAACGCCAAGCGCCGTCTGGAAACCCTGAGGATCCATAAGACGCCTGGGGTGGAACCACCTAATCGGTTCCTCCTCCCTACAGCGGGGGATTGGTCTCTGAAAGTCAAGCCTCAGTAGGAAGTGGTCTGACCATGACAGGGGCAAGATCTCACTACCCCTCAAACCAAGATCACAACTCCACTGCTCCGAGAGAAATACGAGGTCGAGTGTGTGACCCGCTGAGTGAGTCGGACCCTGGATTACTTGGGTCAAGCCCATGGCTGTCATGGAAGCCATGAACTCCTGTGCTCCATCAGAGTGTTCACCGAGCGAAGGCAAGTTGAAGTCCCCCAGTATCATAAGTCTGGGGAACTCAACTGCTAGCTCGGCTACTGACTCGAGGAGCAAGGGGAGGGCTGTTGTCACGCTGTTGGGAGGCAGGTACGTCAACAACAAGCCCACTTGACCTGCAAGGTCCATCTTCACCAGCAAGGACTCACACCCGACAAGCTCTGGAGCAGGGATCCTACGAGGAACTAAAGACTGTCGGATAACAATGGCCACTCCTCCGCCCCTTCCCTGGGATCGCGGTTGATGAAGCACCTGAAAACCCTCTGGGCACATTTCTGTGAGGGGGACTCCTCCCTCCCTCTGGCATGTATTACTGAAACAAGTATTGTTTCAGTAATACATGCCAGATCTGCCCCCTCATCTATAATTAGGTCCTGGACGAGGGGAGCTTTATGAACCACAGATCTGGCATTTAGCAACAGCAACCTGAGACCAGGGTCCTGACTACTCACGCCATCTGGCCTTGGAGTGGAACTCACAGGGCCGGAAGGGGGGATCCCTCTAATATAGGGAACCCTCCTTCCCCGGTAATGGCTTGCCCTGAAGTTCCCGCCATATCTGCCCCTCCCCATTATGACCCCTATGTTCCGGCCCACTCCCGCATCTGTGGTCCCTTCACCCACTCCCCCAGCTGCCGGATTCATTGGCAGGCCCTTCGATGCACACAACCGAGGGCCGGAACCAGGCCCGGGGCCCCCTACCACTTCTGCCAAAGCACTCAGTGCAGGAGGTCCCGGCTAAACTCCCGGCCCACCAGACAAACCCATACATACAGCCAATCACTCCCCCACAATACAAGTTAAAAACAGAAACAGCAATATAATAATAAAAGTGGGACATTCAATCAGTTACAGTCATACCATGCACTCCCCATACACATAAAATATAAAACTTGAATAAAATTTACCAATATATAAAAATTAAGATTATGATTATGAGCCTGCGCATAATCTTGAGAGTTGCAAGACTTAATCTACAGCCATGATGGTGAATCTATGGCACACGTGCCACAGCTGGCATGCGGAGCCATCTGTCAGGGCACAATTTTGGCCTTTTGAAGCCATTTTTTGCCCTCCGGAGGCTTCCTTGAAGCCTCCGGAGCGCGAAAAACCAGCCCTACGGGCAAAACACAACCTCAGGAACAGACTTCCGGTTTGCTCACAGGGCCAGTTTTAGCCCTCTGGAGCCTTCAGGAGGCTTCCCTGAAGGGCAAAAAACGATCCTATGAGCAAACTGGAAGTCACTTCCGTGTTGCTCCTAAGGCCAGTTTTAGCCCTCCGGAGGCTTCCCTGAAAGCCCCTGAAGGCTCTGGAGGACGAAAAATGGCCCTATGAGCAAATCAGAAGTCTGTTCCCGAACTTCCGGTTTGCCCGTAGGGTCAGTTTTTTGTGCTCCTGAGGCTCCCATGAAGCCTCTGGAGCCTGGGGAGAGCAAAGCCAAAAATGGGGGGAGCGCTGGTCGTGCGTGCACACTGGGGTCATGCACAAAGCATTATGGGTGTGGCACGCTCATGCACGACCCCCCTGTGCTCCCCCGCTTTTGGCACGTTAGCCAAAAAATGTTAGCCATCACTGACCTACAGTTATGTTTGAATCAGACTTCCAGTTAATAAGTTAAATAAACCAGATTAAAATAAAAGTAAATAAACGATTATAGATTAAGAAGACTGCTTTTACCTGGCTGTATTCTTGATAGCTTTGTTTATACAATACATTATATCATAAATCACAGCTAACAAACCACAACAGCTATGTTTCTAATAGCAGGCCTAAACAATAGTTTCTGAGGTAGGTATTTTAATTACACTTGACAAAACACAGTTGTCAAAGTGTTAAAGGTAGTGGCGTGAGTTCTCATACCTTTACAAAATCTTAACAGTTATCTAAATAGCTTATACTCATCAGCTTCAAACTTCAAGGCAGAGAAATTCTACTCTTTCTTCTTCTATGAGTGAGTTTATATAGTAAACAAATCATCATGCTAATTTCTCTCTCATTACCTATTATGTTAGGACAGGGTATTTATCTGATAATGGCCAATCACAGTCCAAATGGAATTCATAATTGGAGCAAAAAAACTATAGTCATCTCCTGTTTATATATACCATTTTGTAATCAAGGGAATGAAAAGATTTTATTTATAATTATCATATCTTTTCTCCATGTAAAGAAAACAGGAAAAGCTATTCCACAAAGGTCCAAAGAAACCAGACAATGGTGTAGTTAAAAATAGTGCCTCAAATTTCCATCCCGAAGATCTATTATGAGATCATTTATGGAGCCAAACTTTATGCAAAGGTCCACCTTCTCATTGCTCATTTCATCACGCAATACTTACTTTGTTATAGAGTTTGATGTTTGTGCCTGGTGTGGTGGACCCAAAATGATAAACTAGGGGGGCTTGAACAGAGAATCCTTCTTCAACATCTGCAGGTCGCTCAATATAGAGTGCTCCCATAGTGCCTGGGATTGAAATTGAGCCCTGGCCTACATCTAGTTCCACAAATGTGGGTCGGCGTCCAAGACGCACAGCATAATTTAATAGCAGGCGGCAGACTGTAGACTTGCCTACATCTGTGGGGCCCACCACCATCACCCGAGGTCCCCGCTCATCTTCACGCTCAGCCTGCCACCGCATCTGCTCCAGAGCTGTGTGTGTGTTGAGGTAGAGAAGCATGGGCGTATCTTTGGAGACATAGGCTACTTCAGTCCGACCAGTTAGTTGCACAGAACAACCATGCCAAGTAAATACAGCAACTTTAGCACCAGCATCAAAGGTAAATTTCTTGTTTCGGGTCAGCTCAGTTCCAAAGATTTCAGCCATGCCTGTCATAAGTTCCAACTGGACAGTTTGTGAGGCCTCAACTTCAAAGCGGAGTTCAGTCTCTCTCTCCAGCTCAAACTTGGCAACCAGTTTCTTTTCATCTCCAGTCTCCTCTGCCATCTTGTTTTATTCACAAATTCTATGAGGACAAAGCATAATTTAACAAAATCATTTTTAAAAGTTTGTTGTTGGATGCCAGACTTACGGAAAAAAATCATTTTCTCTTTTTATATGAAACAGCGAGAATTCCTCCCTTATATATGTTCTCCAAAAAGATGAACTCATTTTGATTTCGTATTTATGGTCTAAGTAACTGTTCCTAAGTTGGATCTCTCTTTGTATATTGGATTATCTTTAGTAACAAATACTACTGTTGCTGATTAAAACTCATGGGAACTTTAGTCTCAATATCTAAGAGAACCCAATTTCCAAGGATTTAGGATAATTGAGTATAGTTGGAAATACACAATACTTTTCCAGAGAGACCAACCATTTTTGGGTAGCCATGATGTTGGCATAAACCACTTTGATTGCTTCATAATGCTAATTCCTTCTAATGTAATGACCATATGAACAAAAGGTCATTCCTATTTCTTTTTGTAGCACGTAGTAAAACAGAGACTGTACACTGAAAGTGTGAGTACATATCTGTTATTACTATTACTATTATTATTATTGTTGTTATTATTATTATTATTATTATTATTATTATTAGATATATTCTTCAGAGACAGTGTAGTCTTAAATTACAATTGGATAGCTGCTCCTTTAAATGTACAGCTCTAGTTTCTGAGGTTCCAGTTAAAGTTCTTGCTGATGACTTGACAAAAATGCAGAAATATAGCCACTTTAACAACACTAGGATTTTGTTATGATTCCCCATCAAAGTCAGCATCACGAACGATCGTACTCGGCTTTTCAAAACTAGTTGGGGTTTGCCACGCAGCTAACAGTCAGATGAAAATTGCACTGTATGTTAGTTCTAGTTAGTCATATTTTTATTGCTTCAGCATCATAAAAACTCATCTATGAAATCTTACCTATGTGCTCGCTAGGAGCAAACCACAACTTGATGGCAGTGTAATCAATCAATCAATCATGAAAATCACTGAAAAATGTTAAGGATTTATAGTGTGAGCTGATTAAAGGAAAGAGATGCTTCTCCCAAAGGGATTTCAATTCCATCATCCCAAAGAGATTTCAATTCCATTGTTTCATCAACTACCAAAACAACTCATGGAAAACAGCAAGACTAAGGACCAAAAATGACATGTTCCCAAGAAAGAAAGAGAAGAGCCGCCTGGTGGACGGAACAGCTTAAAAGTTGAGCCATCCCTATAGTAACAGAGTTGGAACTGTGAAGAAAGCAGCAGAAATCCACCCACTGATTAAATCCACAGGGATCCAACAACTCTAGTCTCAAATTAACTTGACAGCAGATGTGCCCATTACTCCGGAAGTGAGGGAAGCAATTAGACAGGCACTTGATAGCTACGTTTTTCAAAGCAGCCTCCTTGCTCAGTGGCACAAGGGAAATGTAGTTTGTTGGTGAGTACAAATCAAAAGACGTGTGAGGAAATCCTGTTTGCCTGCTTCTGGGAAACTTAGTTTTATGTCAAAGCCATAAAGAGCGCTTCAAGATATCTGTTCCTTAGATATTTTAATATAACGATGAAATAAAAAAATCCTTTTCTCACCATATGAGAAGTGCGATGGTTGGTAGATTGTCACTGGAGTCAAATTGGGGTATTTCCGAGAAAGGGAGAATGTTTCTAACTCCACACTTCTACATACAATAGTTTCTTCAGCTTAATACAATTTGGTGGTTTGATCTTTGCAAAAGGGATACTTATTTCTCTGTATTGCTACATTACTACTATGTTTTTGAAGGGAGCTGACAAACCTTCAAGTTCTCAGTACTAAAAGTGACCCTACCTGCTGCTTTCTGTTCTAGGGAAGCATAAACTTTTAGTGTTTTGCTTGGTACCAACAGCAGGACATAAGATGCCGCAAGGATACTACTTAAAGCAAAATCTGATGTTCATTCATGATGACGATGCTATCTGTTCAGTTGTTTCCAGAATTTTTGATTCTGCATAGTTTTCCCCCCAATATTTTTGTGCTCTGGCTAATTTGAGATTTGATGGTATCTAGCCACTCTGTTTTTTGATGACCTCATTTCATTACCGCTGACCATTACGAGCCTAACTGCCTTTTCCAGTGAGTTTGATTACATGGCATGACTGAAATAAGTAAGCCAGAATTTTGTGATCTTTGCCTTCCAGCGATATGACTGGTTTTATATGGTCCAATGCATGCATTACTTTGATCAATCTGCAATCCTAAGAAAGTGAATTCTTGTATGCATCTGATCTCTTCACTCTCAACTGTTAGACATTTTCATTACTCACAGTGATCATGAACTTGGTCTTTTTGATGTTCAGGAAGAGACCAGCATTCTTGTTTGCATCTTTAATGCTTTTTTATCAGATGTTTCTGAGAGTTGTATCATCAATTTATCAAAGATTGTTGATCGTCCTTCCTCCAATTTTAACTTCAAGTTTTGAGTCTTCAGGTTCTTGCTTTCTATGATTACTTCAGCACAGAAATTGAATAAAGGTGAAAGCATGCAGTCTTGCCACACTTTTTTCTATACTGAAAAACTGCAAAAAATATCAATTTGGAATCAGAATTTGCACTGACTAATATCATTATTTGTGCTCAGAAAAGGGGTAATATAGGGTTAAAGCAAAAAGCATGAAAAACAATGAAATATAGAGAATGAAAAATAACAGACTAACCAGTCACATAGTGCACAAGACCATGTATGTAACTTGGGAACAGGAAAGTGTAATTAATAAAATATGAACTAAAAGTAGACTAAGAGATTTCAGTTTTCAACATCAAAATTTAACTAAAATATTTTTTGCATATCTATTCTGTTCTAATTTCAATTACAGACAGACCTGCTTTTTTAAGCAAAAGGTCTACAGGAAAGTTTTTTCTATTAGAATTAGAATTCTTTATTGGCCAAAGAATTTGTCTCCGGTGCATAAGCTCTCAGTGTATATACAATAGCGATAGATCATTATCAAAATCATTATAAAAATACATTCATCATTAAACATTAGATATAACACTTAGTGATAGTCAAGGATACTAAATAAGCAGTGGTGGGATTTAATTTTTTTTTTACTACCGGTTCTGTGGGCATGGCATGGCTTGGTGGGCATGGCTGGGGAAGGATACTGTAAAATCTCAATTTCCACCACACTCCAGGGGAAGGTTACTGCAAAATCCCTTTTTCCTCCCAATCAGCTGGGACTCAGGAGACAGAGAATAGATGCGAGGCGGAGCCAGTCAGAAGTGGTATTTTACTGGTTCTCCAAACTACTCAAAATTTCCACTACCGGTTCGGTCAGAACCTGCTGAATATCATCTCTGTAAATAAGCAATCAACATAAATCATACTAGGATACTAAGTAAACAATATAAACCATAAGATACAAGATACAAAGTTATAATCAAAAGAAGATAAAGATATAGGCAATAGGGAAGTTGAGAATAATGATGGTAATACTGTCTTTCTAGATAGTTTGACAGTGTTGTGGGAATTAGTTGTTTAGCAGTGCTGGCATGGGTAGAAAAACTGTCTTTGTGTCTAGTTGTTCTGATGTGCAGTGCTCTATAGCATCGTTTTGAGGGTAGAAGTTGAAACAGTTTATGTCCAGGGTGTGAGGGGTCTGTAGATATTTTCATAGCCCTCTTTCTGGCTCGTGCAGAATATTGGTCTTCAATGAAATGCAGGTTGGTAGCTATTGTTTTTTCTGCAGTTGTTATTATCAGGTGAAGTCTGTGTTTATCTTGATTGGTTGCAGTGCCAAACCAGACAGTTAGAGGTGCAGATGACACTCAATAATTCTTCTTAGAACTGTATCAGCAGCTCCTTGGGCAGCCTGAGCTTTCTGAGTTGGCGCAGGAAGAACATTCTTTGTTGTGCTTTTTTAATGATGTATTTGATATTAGGTGTCCATTTTAAATCTTGAGATATTATAGAACCTAGAAGCTTGATTGTCTCTACTGTGTTATCTAGTATTGTGAGTGGTGGTAGTGTAGGAGGGCTTCTTCTAAAATCTACTATCATTTCTACAGTTTTAGGGTGTTCAGTTCAAGAATGTTCTGGCCACATCACAAGGCTACTTGTTCAACCTCCATCTGTATGCAGATTCGTTGTTGTCTTGATTGAGACCAATCACTGTTGTATCATCTGCAAACGTCTATGCTTTTAATAGAGGGATCCTTTGAGATGCAGTCATTGGTATAGAGCAAGGATGTCAAACTTGATTGTGTCATGGGCCAAATCGTGATGTATTGTGACGTTTTTGCCTTTGCGGAGCCGGGGTGGGCGTGGCCTGCATGGCCTGCATCCGGCCCAGGGGCCCCAAGTTTGACAGGCATAGTGCTAATTGTACAGGTGTCGGATGTGATTCTGCCTAAATTCACCTGCTGCTTCCTGTCTGTTAGAAAGCTTATGATCCATTTACAAGTGTGATCAGGCACAGGTAGCTGATTTAGTTTAGTTAGAATATCTGGAATGATTATATGGAATGCCCAGCTGAAGTCTACAAAAAAGACCCTGGCATATGTATTTGGAGTTTCAAGATATTGTAGGATGTAGTGCCAGCCAATTACCAATATCAATTACCAATATGACTTTTTGTGTAAAGAAATTGTTACAACACATTTCCCTGAATGCAGACTTCCTTGATGAAAACATGGGATCTACACTATTCAGTCAAAGAAAACAAAATAAAGCTTCTCCCAAACAACTCTAGGGAAGTAATAAACTGTTCATTTTTATTTGAGAAGAAACTGAAACTGAGTTCCAATATGGAAGACTGAGCAAAAGTAACAGCAATGACAATAAATTCTCCGACAAAGAGTATTCAACCTCTTTTCTTCTACATTAAACTGCTTATGGAAAAAGTTATTGCAAGATCTCTTTCTTATAGTGATCACACACTCCCAATGCAAAACGCAAAAGAGCTTGAAGGAGGAACCCGATTCCCTACCTGTCTACGCGATACCTGCACAGCCTACAACTATGACCTCCACGCTTTAATAGCCCCCATACGTGATTCTGGAGGAGGTGCAGCCTTGAGAGAGATCACTGGGTAAAGATCAAGGTTTTTGAAGCAGAACTCGAAAGGAGGGAAGGGAGATCGGCACGGAGTTTGGAGGAGTATCCTGTCCACTCACCACCGGGTCCATCGGTGGGACAAGGCTACGAGGAGCCGTGAAACTCGGGGCGGGGAACTGGGGAGCCTTCCTAACTCAGCGGCACCGCAGCAGGAGGTGTCGGAGCCCATTCGGGGTGTGACAAAGAGCGGCGAAAGCAGCGAGGAAAGAGGTACGAGGCGGGGTCTTATTCGTGGCCGCTTAGCCGAGGCAGAAGTTACATTCGCGGAAGGAAGAGGGGGGGAGTATGGGCGAAAGGGGGCGAGAACCTCCCTCGCCTCTCGCGCCTTTGGATCCCGAGGAAGAGCCCGAGAGCCGTTAGGCCCACGGAGCCCTGGCCACACGGGCGAGGAAGGACCCCGCTCCACGTCCCCCGGTCCCTAGGGAGGAGACGGAGCTCTTCCTTCGCCGCCTCCGACCTTTAGCACCTACCCGCCAGCGCCGTCCCTGCCGTAGCCGCGCCTTAGCCGCCGCTCCGGGAAACCAAGTACTCGCTCGGCCCAAGCAGTCACAAGAAACACCAGCACGGTAAGAAGGGCGCGCATGCGCGTTCTCAAACCCGCTCGGGCTCGCCGGTTGGTTAGCCTGCTGCCTGTAGACGCGCGCGCAATCCCCTTTCCTCCGCACCCCTCCTCCTTCCTTTCCTTCCAGCGCTCCTGCGGGCATGCGCAGTAAGCTAGGTTTGGCGAAAAACGGGAACGGATTCGTTCGGGTAAAGGGGCGGAACAAGGGGCGGAACTGCGCCGCTAATAAATCACGACTCGGGGAACGAGGAGCTCCAAAGCTGGAGCTTTTAAAAGGAATGATTGAAATACCGGTTTCGTTACCAGGTTTGCTGAAGATGTTCGCCAGCTTGGTAACGAAACGTTCGGAAACCAACCCGCAAACTCGGAGAAGGAACCTTCACCCTCGAAGTAGTTATTCGCATGCGCGTGACTGACGTTAGGCGTCTGGAAGCATTTGGAGCAGAAGAAGCTTCAAAGAAAAAACAAAATCCAGTCGCCTCTTTTGAAGAATTTGCAAAAAAAGATTCCTTTGCAGATTAAACTGTTTGGAATGTCTTGAGCAGAATCTTCCGTTTTATTTTTGATAGAGAATATCATATATATAGAAATCATATTTCTAGCTTCTATAAGGTCCAACATACTTTTGTATAGTTTTGCTACCGATATGAATGAAAAGAAATATCTCTGGCGTCTGGTAGTCCCATGGTTGTAACTTAAGAGTTTTTAATTCTGTATAACTTTTGAAAAACTCTACTATAGTTAGTATTGGTCTAATATGCCTAAAAAGTATGATTATTCCACTTACACTTTTGGCAAGTTCTTTCTAATCGACTATGAACATTCAAATATTTGCATTCTGATTTTCTGCACTAGAAAAACTCACAGAAAGCTAAGAATGGAAATATGTGGAATGATTGCTTGGTTCTCTCTAAAACTACTGTAAAATTATTCTCCTTTGAGGCTACCTATAGAACTGTTATTAATGTGATTCTGCACATACACGTAGCTGAAAATTTTTGTTGCTAAGTGAAAAATTTGTTAAGTGATTTTTGCCCAGGTTTATGCTCTTTCTTGCCACAGTTGTTAAGTTAATCACTGCAGTTCACTTAGTAACATGATTGTTAAGTGAATTTGACTTCCCCATTTATTTTGCATTTCACAAGATTGCAAGAGGTGGTCACATGACCTTGGGATAGTGAACAAGTTGGCAAACTTGTTCACTAACGTACCTGCCTCCCAACTGCGTTGCAGCAGCCCTCCCCTCGCTCCTCGAGTCAGTAGCCGAGCTAGCAATTGAGTTCCCTAGGCTAATGGTTCTGGGGGACTTCAATCTGCCTTCGCTCGGTGAACACTCTGATGGAGCGCAGGAGTTCATGGCTTCCATGACAGCCATGGACTTGACCCAGGTAATCCGAGGCCCTACCCACTCAGCGGGGCACACACTCGACCTCGTATTCCTCTCGGAGCAGTGGAGTTATGATCTTGGTCTGAGGGGAAATGAGATCATTCCCCTGTCGTGGTCAGACCACTACCTACTGAGGCTAGACTTCCGGAGGCCAAACCCCCACCGTGGGGAGGAGGAACCGACCAGGTGGTTCCGCCCCAGGCGACTGATGGACCCTGTTAGGTTCCAGACGGAGCTTGGGGTTATTCCAGATGCTCTCGCCCACAGTTCGGCGGAGACTCTTGCTGCGGCCTGGCACTCGGCAGCATCAGGGTCTCTGGACCGGATTGCGCCACTACGGCCCCTCCGGGTCAGCGGCTTGCGGAGGCCTCCTTGGTTCACCGAGGAGCTCCGCGAGATAAAGCGCCGGAGGAGACGCCTAGAGCACCTGTGGAGGTCCGATAGGTCCGTGTCGAACCGAGCACTGTTGACAGCTTGCACCAAGGAGTATATTCGGGCATTGAGAACTGCCCAAAGATCACACATTGCCTCCTTGGTAGCGTCCGCTGAGTCCCGCCCAGCCGCCCTGTTTAGGATAACCCGCTCCCTCCTAAATAGGAGGGAGACGGGGAACCCCCTGCAGGGCAAGGCTGAGGAGTATGTTCAGTTCTTGGCGGACAAAGTTGCTCGGTTTCGATCAGAACTGGACTCCACTCTTGCAGATCCAGCCGAGACACAAGGGAATGACTTGGTAGACCATCTCTGGGTTGAGTTTCAGGATGTTGCCTCCGGGGATGTGGACAAGGCTATGCGAGCTGTGAGCGCCTCCACCTGTATACTGGACCCGTGTCCCTCTTGGCTGGTTGCCAACAGCAGAGAGGTGACACGAGGCTGTATCCAGGCGGTTGTTACCGCCTCTCTTCAGGAGGGGCACCTCCCCACCGCGCTTAAGGCGGCGGTGGTGAGGCCCCTCCTGAAGAAACCGTCCCTGGATCCAGCAGTTCTTAATAACTACCGTCCAGTCTCCAACCTCCCCTTTGTGGGGAAGGTTGTTGAGAAGGTGGTGGCCTTGCAGCTTCAGCGTACCTTGGAGGAAGCTAACTATCTTGACCCCTTCCAGTCTGGCTTCAGGCCCGGTTACAGCACAGAAACCGCTTTGGTCGCATTGACCGATGATCTCTGGAGAGCCAGAGATGGAGGCCATGCGTCCATCCTGGTTCTCCTTGACCTCTCAGCGGCTTTCGATACCATCGACCATGGTATCCTTCTGCGACGACTGCGGGAGGTGGGGGTGGGCGGCACTGTTCTACAGTGGTTCTCCTCCTACCTCTCGGACAGGTCGCAGTCGGTGTTGGTGGGGAGGGAGAGATCGTCCCCGAGGCCCCTAACCTATGGGGTGCCGCAGGGCTCAGTCTTATCCCCCCTGCTATTCAACATATACATGAAACCGCTGGGCGAGATCATTCGGAGGCACGGGATTAAGTACCACCAATATGCGGACGATACACAGCTGTATCTGTCCGCCCCGTGCCAACTCAATGAAGTGGTGGACGTGATGAACCGGGGCCTTGAAGCTGTTAAAGACTGGATGAGAGCTAACAAACTGGTGCTCAACCCGGAAAAGACCGAGTGGCTGTTGTGTTTTCCTCCCAAAAATTCGGCTAACGTTCCATCAATCAGGCTGGGGGGGCAAAATTTATACCCCTCAGACAGGGTCCGCAACTTGGGAGTCCTCCTGGACCCACAGCTGAGTTTTGACCATCATTTGTCAGCTGTGACCAGGGGGGCATTTGCCCAGGTTCGCCTGGTGCGCCAGTTGCGGCCCTACCTGAACCGGGAGGCCCTCACAACAGTCACTCGAGCCCTTGTGATCTCTAGGCTGGAATACTGCAATGTGCTCTACATGGGGCTGCCCTTGAAGAGCATCCGGCGACTTCAGCTAGTCCATAACGCGGCCGCGCGAGTGATCATGGGCGCACCACGGTTCGCCCACATAACACCGATCCTCCGTGAGCTGCGCTGGCTACCTGTTGATCGTCGGGTGCACTTCAAGGTCCTACGTACCACCTATAAAGCGCTCCATGGTAGTGGATCTGGCTATCTGAGAGACCGCCTTCTGCCAATTACCTCCCTGCGTCCCATCAGATCGCACAGGGTAGGCCTCCTCCGAATTCCATCCGCCAGTCAGTGCCGACTGGCGACTACGCGGAGGAGAGCCTTCTCAGTTGCAGCTCCGACGCTATGGAACAAGCTCCCCGTGGAGATCCGTACCCTCACCACAGTCCAGGCCTTCCGCACAGCCCTCAAGATCTGGCTATCCCGTCAGGCCTGGGGATAGGATTTATTCTCACCCCGCCCGAATGTTGAGTGAATGTTGTGTTTTATGGTTAATTTTTTTACTCACGTCTTTCTTTTATGTCTTGTCTTGCACTCCCTTCCCCCACTGTTGTAAGCCGCCCTGAGTCCCCTCAGGGAAAAGGGCGGCCTATAAATGTTCAATAAATCTACAAATCTACAAACATCTGAATTTTGATCACATGATCATGAAGATGCTGCAATGGTTGTGTGAAAAACGGCCATAAGTCACTTTTTCCAGTGCCACTTTAACTTTAAACAGTTACTACCCGTATGGAGAATTTTGCTGTTACCAACATGAAACTGACGGACATGTACCATGGCTACAGGCTTTTCTTCTTCCACCTAATACAAATAATAATAAATTTGTATTTCCTAATGTATTTTTCTTTTTGAAGGAAAATTTAATTTTTTTCATGGGCTCATAAGCAGATTTAAATTACAATTATAGTTTTTAAGAGTTGGAATCTCAATGCCAAAATACTCAATACTTTCCCAAAGAGGCCAATCATTTTTTTAGCCATGATATGGGCCTAAACCTCTTTGATTGCTTCATAATGCTAACTCCTTCTAATGTAATGACCATTGAACAAAAAGTCATTCTTTTTGTAGCACATACTACAATGGAGAATGCATACTGAAAGTGTGTGTTCATATCTGTTATTAATATTATTATTAAAAGATAAACTACAGAGACACCGTGATCTTAAATTACAATTGGATAGCTGCTCTTTTCAATGTACAGCTCTAGTTTCTGAGGTTCCAGTTAAAATTCTTGCTGATGATTTGACAAAAATACAGAAATAGTTTCCTAATTGAGGTTTTCCAGCTTTACAGCCTCTTTGACAACATTAAGATTTTGTTTTGGTTCTTCATCCAAATTGTCATCCGGAACAATCATGCTCGGCTTTTCAAAACTAGTTGGGGTTTGCCATACAACTAACAGTCAGATTAAAACTGCACTGTATGTTAGTTCTAATTAGTCCCATTTTTATTGCTTCAGTGTCATAAAAACTCATCTATGAAATCTTATCTATGTACTCGCTAGGATCTGATCACAACTAGATGGTAGTGTAATCAATCAATCATGAAAATCACTGAAAAATGTTAAGGATTTATAGTGTGATCTGATTAAAGGAAAGAGATGCCTCTCCCAAAGGGATTTCAATCCCATCATTTCATCAACTACTAAAACAACACATGGAAAACAACAAGACTAAAGACCAAAAATAACATGTTCCCAAGAAAGAAAGAGAAGAGCCGCCTGGTGGACGGAACAGCTTAAAAGTTGAGCCATCCCTATAATAACAGAGTTGGAATCGAGAAAGCAGCAGAAATCCACAGGGATCCAACCTCTCTAGTCTCGAATTGACTTGACAACAGAAGTGCCAATTACTCCGGAAGTGAGGTAAGCATGACAATTAGACAGCCACTTGATAGTCACTTGTTTCAAGGCAGCCTTCTTGCCCAGTGGCACAAGGGAAATGTAGTTTGGCATACAAATCAAAAGGCGAGTGAGGAAATCCTGTTTTCCTGCTTCTGGGAAACGTAGTTTTATGACAAATGATTAGGACAACTGTCAGCCTGTTTCTTTTTGTTAACGCCATGAAAAGGGCTTCAGATATCTTTTTTTTTCTTAGATATTTTAATATAACGATGGACTAAGAAAATCCTTTTCTCACCATGTGAGAAGTGCGATGGTTGGTGGATTGTCACTGGAGTCAAATTGGGGTATTTCCAGGAAAGGGATAATGTTTTTAACTCCACACTTCTACATACAATAGTTTCTTCAGCTTAATACAATTTGGTCATTTCATCCTTGCAAAAGGCATACTTTTTTCTGTGTATTTTTGAAGGGAGGAGGTTCTAAACTTTCAAGTTCTCAGTACTAAAAGTGACTCTACCTGCTGCTTTCTGTTCTAAGGAGAAGCAGTAGAAAAAATATGCAAAAGTGAAGTAATTGTCCAGCAAGGAGTTTTCAGTTTTTATTCTGCTGTCGTTCTACTCCATAGCAGAAGCGTTTAGAGTTATGTTTAACGTCAACAGCAGCACAGAAGACATGATGCCACAAATGTACTACTTACAGTAAAATCTGATGATCACTCATGATGATGATGCTATCTATTCAGTCATGTCTTATCCTCATTGATTCAAGGGACCAGCTGTTTCCAGAGTTTTTGATCTTGCATAGCTTTTTTTCAATATTTTTGTGCTCTGGCTGTGAGATTTGATGGTGTCTAGCCACTATTTTTTGATGACCTCATTTCATTACCCCTGACCATTACAAGCCTAACTGCCTTTTCCAGTGAGTTTGATTACATGGCATGACTGAAATAAGTAAGCCAGAATTTTGTGATTTTTTTTCCTTCCAGTGATATGGCTGGTTTTATATGTCCAATGCATGCCTTGCTTTGATCAATCTGCAATCCTAAAAAAGTGAATTCTTGCATGCATCTCTTCACTCTCAACTGTTATTTTTGACATATCTATTCCCTATAGTGATCATGAGATTGGTGTTTTTGATGTTCAGGAAGAGGCCAGATTTCTCATTTCCATCTTTAATCAGATGATTCTGGCCTTCTTTGGTTTCTGTGAGAAAACTCGTGTCATGAGCATATCAAAGATTGTTGATGTCCCTTCCTTCAATCTTAACACCGAATTTGATTCTTTAAGTTCTAGCTTTCTATGACTACTTCAGCATATAAGTTGAATAGGAAAGATGAAAGTATGCAATCTTGTCACACCTTTTTTCTATATTGAATCAATGTTTGCAGAGGCTTCCAGATCTAGCGACTGCACCAATTAATCAAATGTGTTGGTGCCCCTAGATCTTCTAGGGTTCTTCATAGCTTGTTCTGATTGGCACAATCAAAGTCCTTCTTGTAGTCAATAAAACAGATGTAGATATTATTTAGCGTGGCACGACATAACCGCGAACGTCAAAAGCGCGCTGACAACACCGCGGCGCTAAAACCGCGATGTCAAAAGCGCGTCCACAACAGCGCGCCCACAACAGCGCGCCGACAGAAGCGCGATTTAACTTAAGGTAAGGTTTAGGGTTAGGTTTAGGGTTAGGTTTAGGGTAAGTTTAGGGTTAGGTTTAGGGTTAGGTTTAGGGTTATGTTACAGCACGCTTCTGTCGGCGCGCTGTTGTCGGCGCACTGTTGTCGCGCGGTTTTGACGGTGCGGTTTTGTCACTGCGCTTTAGTCACACGCGCTTTAGTCTACCGCGGTTTTGTGGTGGAACCATTATTTAGATGTTCTTGAGAAGATTGCTAATATGAACGATGAGGGCAATTGTGCAGTAATTGGAACCACCCATTTTTGGCAGTGGAATAAACACTGATTTTTCCCCAATCTTTTGCCATGTGTTAGAACTGTTAAAACAATTACTGCCAACCTCCCTTCCATTGAGGACCTGTACACTGCACGAGTTCAGGCTGTGAAAATATTTACAGACCCCTCACATCTTGGACATAAATTGTTTCAACTTCTACCCTCAAAACTATGCTATAGAGCACTGCACACCAAGACAATTTCTTATTTGTACCCTATGACTATCATTAAGTATTGCACATTATGATTCTTGACGAATGTATATAGTCTTTTTATGTATACCGAGAGCATATGCACCAAAGACAAATTCCTTGTGTGTCCAATCACAAAGAATTCTATTCTGTTCTATTCTATTTCCCAAATTTTTTGGTACAAGTCTGTGATGGTTGTGAGTGGTACAGGGTTCAGATATTCTGCATGAATGGTAACACCTAGGATCTAACAAAGATGACTTCTTCCTGAAGGATGACTATTTATGCTTCCCTTTCCTCATGATCCTGAGGAAGTGGGCCTCTGTTGTTGGCAGGCAGTCCTTATGTATATTCTTGCAATCTGTTTTTGATGCTTTGTTGGTCCAGCAATTCTTTCCCTTTATTGCAATGATGCTTTTATGAGCAGTAATGGTGTTTGAATCCTTTTGACTTGTACAAATGCATTCCCGCATTTCACTCAAAAGTAAGTAGATTGAGTATAATAGGGATTACAAATCAGTGAGAATAAGATTGCAGTTTTATGTCATATTCTCTTTTTCATATAATCATGGCACCAATATACTGGTGAAATATAGCTTGACTGTTACTTTCATTTTGGCCTAATGTGAATTAGATAAATTTAAGCTGTCCATTACTGTATTGCTATACAAATGACCCTTATTTAGTGACAGTTGGGATCAGCAATTTGTTGTTAACCAAAGCAATCACTAAATGAAACCATAGCTGTGTTTATTATCTTATTACTGTTTTCCTTTGCTTTCCAGATATATTTGAGGACTGGTCACAAAGATACTTTCTCATCAGTCATAAGAGCAAATGATTGCTGCATGAAGAAATCACTAAATGAGGACTGTAGGTAATAGAGCTACTGTTTAATGGAAATTGACAATAGGAACAGCAAACTTCCTATTGAGTGAATGTAAAGGAAGGAAATATAAGGGAAGGGAAAACTACTAGTCTAGGACTGGGAATATGGATTATAGAATAGAATAGAATATTTCTATATTCTATTCATTTCCAGTTTTAGCTGCAACTTCCCTGTTGGATTACAGCAAATACCTCACCATTCTGTTCTATCCTTCCACTAGCCATCCAAATGTTTCTGGGAAATGTGTTAGTGCCCTTTAATTCATGCTAGCTAGTCATTAGTATTCCTGTAATGGTAGCCACTAATCTTATCCCTCATGAATTTGTCTAGATTCATTTTAATGCCATCAAATTACACATCATTACCTCAAAGTTGCAATTTTCATCTTATCTACGGTATATGTTCAAAACTTTTTCTTTAATCCCTATCCTCCATCATTATCACCAATTTTAGTTCTCATTTACAGTATCTTGTTTATTCCATGTACTCATTTTGATAAAGTTGTAACTCACAAAATTTATCCCTTTTAAAAACTATTAATCTATCAGATTCCTTCTGTTTTTTTGGTTTTTCATGTATTTTCTGCCTGCCTGTCTTTCTCTCTACCATATATAAAATAATAGCCTATATTATAACATCATATATATAACTTATCCTCATTTTAGATTGAAAAGCCCCAAATATAATTTCTCTTCTCGGGAAAACTGTTCCTAGATAAATGGACTTGTCGTATTCTGCACCTTTTCCAATTCTGCATTAGTTTTTAAGTGTGGTAAGCAGAACTGTAAACTATAGTCAGTGAATGGTTGCAGTCACTCATATGTATAAAGATATTTCTATTTTCATTTTACTTCTTTTGTTAATGATCTCTGACAATAGGGTAGACACCCTTTGTGACAAGTAGGGGAAGGAGTACTTTGACTGTAAGGTAAGTTGAAATAAACCAAAGAGATTGTAGAGTTAAAAAAACGTTTGGGAGCAAAGAAATGAAGTATAAGATAACACAAGAGATTTATTTAAATTCATCAAATTTAGATACTGCCATCTCACTCACTCCTTTGTCATAGCCTTGTTATATCCAGCAAAAATGAAGTCATTTTTGATACACTTGCCAGTGTCAGAGATAATTGTTCCTGCGGTCATAAAGGGAGGATGGAAAGTTGTACAGCTTCCAAATGTTTCCAAGTCCAGCATAACTGATGAAGGCCCTGAAGAAAATTTAACCAATTTGGAATGGCAGTCGAAATATTGGACTAGTGATTGTAATAACAATCTATTCCCAAAATAATAATTTCCACTTTCCATTTTTTTCTAAATGTGAATTACTAATTAGAAGTTAGTACTGGTAAAAGTAGCATGATGCACACTAGTCAAATTCTAAATGCAATAACAGTCCAATAGAAGTACCGCAAAGGTTTCAAAGGCACATTTCCTTCCAATCTTAAAATTAGGGCAGACTGAGCTGTCTGCAATTTAGTGAATTATAGGGCAATCCTAGAATATTATCTAATGTAGCAATTTAGGACTAGGTTTACTTACATGAGTTTCAGCCTCTGGCCATCAAGGTTTCTAATAAATTGTTATTGGTTCCAAGGTGTGCTGTCATGGTTTCAGTGCTAGACATAATGATAGCCTCTCAAGACAATGCAAGAATTGCATATGGAAAATAGATTGTAGAAGCCTTTAAAACAATCAAACCTATCTTGAAGACCTGTATTTTGAGGTAGAACCTGCATATATTTAAGCCAACATGAGCTGCTCAGTTATAACATTCCCTAGGGAAAAGCTATTTAATATTTTGTGCCTCAGTACAGTAAGTCCATGCTTGCAGGGAGGCAGGCTTGGGTTGGGGATTTTTTGATATACATTTGTTGATAACTGAAGGAAGGTTTATTCATCTTTCTAATGGATCGAGTTTTTCCTTCTGCTGTTTAGAAACTAAACGATTGCAATTCAGTTAGTGCCTACAGATGTCAACACCTGAACTGCGCGATTTTATGGGGCCAAAATCAAGCCACTATTTACTTTCTAACTCCCACATCTGGAAATATGTTCTCCTTTGGAGAACATATATGTTCTCTCATAACCCCGCGGACCTAGCCATGAGGGGATGTCGGTTTGGAGGACGCGAGGGGAGGGTTGAGCAATGGCGAGGCTAGCAGGAATTCGTAATGCGAGGAAGACCAAATTTTGGGGCTTCGGGCTTTCACACGCGGGAGCCCGGAGGAGGAGGCAGCGAGGATCCCGGGAGCATTTGCCGAAGGAGTGGATATGTTGAGGTCTGGGGCTGGTCTGGAGGGAGCGCCTCGAAAAGCGAGATTGCAGCTTTTCAGCCGGCGGTGACCCTTACGCTGCGTCTCTCTCCCTGCGTCAGAGTTTGCCCCAGGCAGCCACTGAGGGGAGAGCGATCCCTAAGCGCCTTTCTCCCAGTCAGGGCTCCGGTCCACCCGTCTTCTCTCAGCTGCCTCTTCTCCCCCGCCCCCGGCGCCCCATGCCGTCTTTCTGCCCCAGAGTGCCGCATGCCCTGCCTGGGCGCCCTCGCTCCCCCACAGCCTCCCAGTCGAGGTGACTCCAGCTTGTCCCCTTCTTCCTTGATCCGTGTCTCCGACCCCGCTCTGACGTAGCGGGAGACCGAAGGGGGGGTGGAGAGGAGGAGGAAGAGGAGGAGGGATGGATGACTCACAATGTTATGATGCGGTTCCACAACACACCGCCACATTCGGCTACAGACGGTGCACAAAAACAGCCCCCGGGCTGCTCTGAAGCTGCTGCTGCTGCTGCTGTTGTCCCCTTGCTGCGACCCCGCGCGGAGCCCCAGCCGGAGTAAGCAGCGGCGGAGAAGAATCCCCCGGGAAGCAGGTTTCAAGGTGAGCAGCGGAGAGGGCAGAGCAGGCGCCGCCGCCGCCGCCGCCGCCGAAACTTTCCCTCCCCTCCCGCGGCGCCTGGCCGTCCCTTAGCCTGGCCTAAGAGCCATCTTTCACTAGGCAGCGGAGGGGAGGGAGAGAAAAGCCGCCAACCGGTCCGCCCTTCCATCCTCTCACCGATAGCCCCGCCAGGAGCGAGTCCCGCGGGGAACTTCCCCACGCCGCCTTTATTTTCTTTCCGCGCAGGCAGCCACGTGAGTCAGACTCTGCGGTGATTAACGCGGTCGGTCTTCGTGCTCCTCCCACTTTCACTTATTTTCTCGCCCCCTCCTCCTTTCTTTCTCTCCCCCCCCCCGCTCCGTTTGTTGCTTCTTCTAAGAAAGGAGGAATGGGGGGGGGTAGAGAATGACAAGCGACGCAATACAAGTTGCAACCGGGCGTAGCGAGACGATTTTTTTTTTTACTGCATTAATCGAAAGCCGAGCGGCTAGGAACCTGGAGTCGCTGACAGGCTCGACCCCCTTCCTACGTGTGATTCGCTGCGGGACGGAATGGGGGTTCCGAATCGCAAGGAGACAAACGCGCAGACAGGGGGAGGGGGCCTTCCGAAAAGTCAGCTTACTGAGGTGTAATGCCTGTTTCTTACCGGCAGAGAGCGAGCTCGAGGGGGTGGAAGCTGTCAGAACTGGGGAGTAGGCGACTTTGAATGAATGTGCACGGTGAGCCGTATTATTGAGTCCCTGGAAGAGGACTTTCTAAAGCACGGGTGATGGGGGGGGGCATTTAATAAGTAGGAATGCGTTGGGGAAAGATGCATTATCGGTAGCTAGCAGCTACTCAGGAGACCTTTAAGAAAGAGGTCTGTGCATTACAGTAATTAAACTGAATGCTGGCTTGTCATACTAGAAATAATATAATGAAATAGCTTTTGGCAGGTTGCATTTTTATGTACGACAAGAACGTCTTCAAATTATATGGCTGTCTGTCTCAACATCATGACTGATGATATTGATGATACTGGGTTACTGACATAATGTCTTACAGTATATGAGTGTTACTGTGTTAAAGGACAAAACAATCAAAAACTTTCTAAATCAGCTGGACGATTAAGATAAAAAGAGTAATGCTTTTATTTCAGGTAAGGAATCTGGTTCAGCCCAAATTTTCAGTATTAAGCACACTTACTTAAGAAAAACATAGTTGAAGAAGTTTGGAAAATATTTTTAAAAAGCATAATTTATTGTTTTTACATTCATTGACAGGGAAATAATTCATCATTATTACGGCAGTTGAGCATCTATTAGAAGGGATCTATTAGAAGGGCCAGGGAAAAATGAAATCTAAACTTCTGTAGTTTTCTTCATCTTGAAAGAATTCATGAAACTGGTTTGTAGAACAATAATGTGACTTGAGGATCTCCATTCAAACAGCTGAAATCACTGGAAAGAGTTTTGTTTGGTGCACCATCAACTTTAATGCTTGTTTTGAACATGCATGACAAGGTCCATTCCTTCCTTTCATTTCCCAGCCTCCAATGGTCCAAGGTTTGCATTGCTCCTTTGCTTATTCCTTTCCCTTTTCTCTCACTAGGTGTCTCCCCTTTCGGTCTGGATCTCATCTGGGGGGGCCCTGACAGTGCAGCCCCCCCAAACTTCACTTTTTTGAAAAACGGCTCTAGCCAATCTGCTTCGCTGCTTCACTTGTGATCGCTTATGTGGGGGCTGCACAGCACCAGCTCCCCCACCTCGACAAGGCATCGCTCTCCAGCCTGTCATGCCCAGCTGTGAGCCAGTGCCACCAGCCGCCTGTCTCCCTACCAAAACTTTCCGCAGTTACCTGCCCCGGTGCCACCGGACTTACAGCTGTGTCCACTGCAGGGCACACTTGGCCAAACATGATGAGCTTATCTCCAAGGTATGTGTGCTCTCACAATCACAATGACAAGCTTAGTTATACCTATCATTTACCTATGGCCCAACCAGACTCTGGCATTATGCTTCCTCACAGCATTGCCTATTCTGGGGTATCTAACTGCAGCTTCTGGGATCCCCCAGCAGTATCAGTCTGTCTAGGAACAGCTTGATCTTTCTTACAACCTGGGATCCCTACTGAGCGGTTGGGTTTGGGAAGGGGATTCAATTATCTTATAAGGGAGAGGACATAACTTTTATACTTTATTTCCACAGTCCTTCCAGGGAAGTCATGGTCGTGCCTATCTTTTCAATTCTGTGTGAGTGTCCTCCTGCAATTGGTTTTATTTGGTGGGAATGGGATACAGGTGAGGAGCATGCAAAGTGGAAGCAGGCAAACATACGGGTTTTTGCCTTGCAATGGAAGAAAATAGTTTTCTTGCAAAAGAGGAGAATTTTAAGTATTGGGATATCTATATAAATATATAAATATAAATATATATATAAAAGTAAAGCTTTTGGAGTGAGATGTATAATTCAGTATTCCTCCAAATAACCTGCATATGACATATATCTGTCATATCTCACTCAGTATCCTCTGTATTACAACAGTCTTACAGTTGTCGCTCATCTGCCTCCTTCGGTCACAATTTGACTGAATCGTGAAATAGAAATAGGGAATAACACACACTATAAATAGGCTTTCCAGCAATATATTTGCACATTTCTGTCTTATTTTTGCTTTTGATATGTTACCGTTGTCATTCTTTAACTTGGCAATGGACCTCCAATATCATAGCATTTATTAAACTTTATAAATGGAATCCAACCTATTGCACTCTATCATTGGAATTTTCTCTCAGCTCCATCACCCAGAGGAAGATACATTCTTGGTTTTAAAGGATGGTCTACTCCTGATTCTAATTATTGGAGATAACATCTCCCCTTTCCCTATGATCTATGCATTAATCAGTTCCTAGAAAGTGGTATCTTTCTTAACAATGTCTTTTTCCTCAAGTATAACTCCCATTCCTCTGTTCTTTAAAAGGATCAAATTAATTCCCAATTCACATACAAAGTTTGATACGATTACTGAAGTTCCATTATACAGAGATTTGAAAATTACTGATTAGCCTCCTGATTTATACGGCAATACAAATGTTTGTAATGTATACCAGGGGTCTTGAAACTTGGCAACTTTTAAGAATTGTGGACTTCCAATTCCCAGAATTCCTTACCAGCACGGCTGGTTGAGGAATTATGGTTATTGAAATCCACAAATCTTAAAAAGTTACCAAATTTGAAGACCTTGATGTTTACAAATAGAGCTTACAGTACAGGTGGTTTTGACAAATGTATCATTTTCATTCTCTTTATTTCCAATTGGCCTTCAGCAGAAGAAAGTTCAAGTACAACTCAGTGAGACTGAGTCAGAGATGCAACATACCTCTGACATGGATAGTGATCCCAGCCAAGCAAATTGTTCTGGAGCAGATTCCTTTGGCTCCAGAAATAACCACTCTTCTTGAAGTGAAAGGAATATAGAGGTTGACTATATTGACTATAGCAAAAGATCTGTTTGACCACCTCTGTTGGAAATTACGAACTATCCATATATTCTTATTTGGCAGTCCCGATGAGTTTTCTCCATTAGTTATTCAAGAGCTGACTAGTAAGTAAGTGATGGTTACATTGCTCCTGTGATAATCCTTATCTGCTTTTGCCTTCAAATGTGATAGTGTGAAATTAATCAAAATAGAGTACTATTTTTTCCTGGTTGATTTTCAAATAGTTGCACTGCAAAACCTCCATCCTTATTACATAGCTCTGCATAACAGTAGTTAGAAATAAAATGATGGTACCTTTCACCTCAGGAAGGGGAGATTGATAATGTAATAGAACCCAAATAATTGTAAGATCAAGTTAAACAATATCTAACTTCTTTTTTCTTTTTAGCAGAATGTCCTGACTCCATTTTACAGGATAATTTATCTACCTTCTTGATATGTATTAATTTAAACCAAACCATTAGTTTGAAATGTTTAAATAGGCATGCATGAAAATGTGGACATTTTCATGTAGAGCTTTTTGTTTTTAGCCAAATTCACAAAACAGTCAGGAAAACGAGAAATGGAAATGCACAAAATTAGTAATTCCCTTGTTTCAGTAGATTAAATAGAATTATCCAAATTGTCTCTGCCTAGACACTTGTAATCAATAGAGTACTATTGATGTGGTCCAATTGTTAATATTCTGAGCACAACATACTGCCTGTAGACCCTTCTTTTTGCCACTGGAGGCTGCTCTGAGATTAAATTTAGAATCCATTTTCTATTTCTTGTGTTGGGTTTTCAGATTTCCTGGCAAAATGTTTATTTTTTCTTTATACAGTGTAAATAATTATTGTAAAATGCCCACACTGTAAAATCTATTCATTGCATTGTCATCTGAAACTGAAACTACTAAACTATTATAGCCAAGAAAGTAAATCATAGTCCAACTAACATATATTCATAAGAGTTACTTGAAAAAAGTACTTTTGTGTTTTAAAAAAACTTTCTCCTATATGATCACTTCCGATATCATAGGACAGAGATATTCTTCATCCTAGTTTTTTTTTGCAAGCTATTGGCAGGACAGAATTGGGGCCATATTCATGGTAAAAACAAAATGAGATGTTGACTTTTGATTTGATTACAGGGTTAATGTGGGCTGTGGTCCAGCAGAGCAACGTCTTCTGCTCACTGGTCTCCATTCAGTTGCTGATATATTTTGTGAAAGCTGCAAGACTACACTGGGATGGAAATATGTGAGTAAATTCCCTTCAGAAATGTAATTCTAGCAATCAAGTTTTTGGAAAGTGCTCAAGGGAGATTCAGGAAAGCAATATTTAAAGGAAAATATTTGTAGCTTGCAATTGAAATGAGGGGCCCTTGGTGCACTTGGAACTTGGCTATTTTCTTGCAGATGTTTCATTACCCAAACTAGGTAACATAATCAGCACTATCAAAGCAATCCTTGTGATCCTATCCAATTGGGAAGACTAGTGCAAATATACTAGCATTTGTATGACCACTCTCAAAACCATGGTGCTCTGAATTTATGAATGCCAGTAGTTGCTTGTCACACCGTTCCAATGGAAATATGATTCTTCAAGCTTTGCTATATTTCTCCTACTATTTAATCGCATATAGATAGCAAAGTTATATTTTTGCTAGTTTTAGAGAGGGAGAGGCATTCTCTAAAGTAGGTGGGCTCATGGCTAATAGGAGAATATTTGTAGGTGGGGCTGAGCTGTGGAATCCTTGATGTTGAGCTTGGTGTTTGTTTGCAGACCTTTCATTACCCAACTCAGTAACATCAGTTTTTAGTGCTGCGTTTGTATCTCCTATTTCCTTCTTTGCCAGGAACAAGCCTTTGAGACCAGCCAGAAGTACAAAGAAGGGAAGTACATCATTGAGATGTCACATATGGTGAAGGACAATGGCTGGGACTGAGAAAGAAGTCTGGGTTCATGCCCTCCTGCGTAGCATGCCATGCCCTTTCGTAACCCAATTGCCACAAGTGGCACCCCAGCACAACCAACCCAGCTACCCTTCCATCAATCTCCTGCACAGCATCATCCAGGGGAATGGAGCTTCCAGGATCTTTCTCCCAAAGCTTCTTTCTGAAATGCTGGACTCACTGTTTGGAGGACTCTACCTGTCCCCTAGACCAGAAGAGGAAACATGCAGGTGGTAGAGTGGGAGATTTCGGATTGGTTTCCCCTTGGCCTGTATAGGTTATGTTAAATCCTGTTAGCACTTGTCTGCATAATACTGTGGCATCCAGAACTGAGAACCTGGAATCAGGTGTGAATTTTGCAGTCCATTGTGTAAGAAAAAACAAAATACTTAATGCAATGTGACATAAAATATGCTTTGGAGGCGGGTCAACAGATCAGTTTGATGCATAAAAGCCAGAGATCATATCCAGTATCTCTAGCTTAAATAAAGAAGGGCTGTGACAGGACTTCCACTACTGGCATGGCCCTAGATAACTGTGGACAGATAATGTTGATAGCATTGAACTGGATAGGGCAGTGATTCTGTGCATTATAAGGCACTTTCCTGTTCTCCTTTCTGAGGAGAAATTAAGAGTTGTACATCAGCCTACTGATATTGGGAACTGAAGGTTGGATGACGTAGATCACATGGGGAGATAAAAGATATCCTGAAGTAGGGGACAGAGGAACAGTCTCTCCAAATGGCAGTTGCCGGTCCCTTTCCCAGACTCTGCAATGGTATTTTCCTTAGGTTTATTCTATGGAGTCCATTAATTTAGGTGTGAACCACCGTGTGCTTGTAATCCCTGAGCACTATGCCCCGCTTCCTCAACTCCCTTACCATACAAAAAGGATGGGCAGTGGGGTGGGGTGGGGACAACACTTTAGCACTGTCACCAGCGCAGGAATTTTTTTGTATAATAAAATTGTTTTATATTTTAAAACAAGCAATCCATACTATCAATAGTTTCTGTCATCCCGCTTCCTTTTCAGGTTTAGTACAAAGCCAGAAGTTCTGTTGATGGCTTTCTGCTGGTTAAAGTTTCCAACAGGCACAGAATCCAGGAATATTATCCAACTGCATAAATTTGAAATATTCATACCAAATCATACAAAAAAACCCAAACCAGTTATGTTTATCCCTTCAGACAAAACTGCATACTCAAAATTATCATAATCTGCAAATCGGCTCAGATTATACCTGGATCTTGTTTTATGAATAGAGTTATTTCCTTTTCCATAATCTTTAACCATCTTCTAGAGCACAAAGGATACCCAATATATGTGAGCAATCAACATTCGATGGTAGGTTGCTATATTATCTCAAAACAGACAACAGAAAAATGACCAATATTTCAGTTGCTGCTCTAATACCAAATGTTGGTATCCAATTTATCCAAACCCAGCAACTGAAAACTCCTCTAAAAGGAGTGAATAGATAGCTCTCATCGTAGAAACCACTGTTCTAGCAGGACAAAATGGGTTTTTTTTCTCTCTTTCCATTATGCCTCTTGTAACAAGTCTCCATGCCTGGCCTTTCATCTTTACCATCAATGGAAGTATAAAGAATTCATGCTGCTGTGGCCACCAACCCAATGCCCTTTTTACATTGCACTGCTTGGTCGGTCTCAGTAGCACAATGTGAAAAGAGCCTCGGGCAGAGGCCGTGCCCAGTGCATCCGAAGGCCCTTTGCTTTGTCCACAGGAACAAGAGAGTTACCTTCTCATAATCTCACTGAAGGGTGAAAAGGATCACACGACAACTGTGATTTATTTTATCAATGTACTTTTTTTAGTACGAGCTTCTATAGAATACTGGGCTGCTGCACGGTGCACATTAATCAAACCATTCTCTTTAGTCTTCATCCAGCAGGAGTATCCAGTTTTATGTTTCAAGAAGACTGTTCGGGAATTCAACCTAGAAAAGGGAGGGTAAAATAAAGGGAAATAACGTGCATCTACCATCAAGTCTTCTTTCTTACTACAACATAGTTGCAATCCTAAAGCAGTGTAGGAGTTTTAACTCTGCCTTGGAACAGCATTACACAAAATAACCAGTTCTCTTTACAAGATTTTAAAAAATATTTAGAATTCATAGTATAAGTCTATATTCAAAGAAAAAGTGTCAGTTATAAAATAAGCAGTTTCTCAGCTGCATTACCAAACAAATAAGAAGCACAAAGCCTGAACCTTCAAAATCAGTCTCCCCAAAAATTTAACTGCCCCCCCGAATTCTTCAACAATTATCACTAAATTTGAATTTGCAATACGACAGATTTTTCTTATATGAAATCCTAACAGTCACCTTACTTATACATGATAAAACTAAGCCCTGTTTCTTCTACATTCATATCTTTATAAATATTTATCTATAGTAAATCTTAAGACAATCACAGTTGATTCAAATTACAATTGATTTACCCTTTATCTCATCTAGACAACTATTGAGTCCCAAATTACCAACTTCAGAATAATGAATATAATTAATTTATATTTTTCTGGATGTAATTTTTTTTACACACAAGTTTTGCCTCTACTTCACATCTTCTGAATTAAAATGTGAAGGACCAAAATCAACCCATTTCCATCATATAGTTGAAAAAACAGGAAAAAAGGAAAGAAAAAGCCTACAGCCAAGCCTATTTCTCAATTCTAAGCCATTGTAGCTATGGACACTCATGGGAGGAGGTGAGCACAAAGGTCTTTGGGTCATGATATCATTGTCAAGAACAGAAATCATAAGCCAAGGTGGTTCAAATGAATAAAGGTTTATTGCATGCTAACCCTCTCTACAAGAATCTGAACTACTAATGGTTAGTCAAATTGGCAATAAATAAGGTTGAATGAAATTCAAGGTGGGCTGGATCATTAGATCACTTTGTGAGTGTGAAGGGACTCCAGACTGATGATGCTCAGCCTGGTTCTTTCCTACATCATCATGTAAACAACATATTTCACAAGTATATAATTTATGTCTTCAGTCCAGGATAGTTGCGCTCCACCATATTTTGATACATTGTGGCTTCCACTGGATGTCTTAAATTCTCTATATTATTCAATACACAAGAAACCATATATACATATATACATACATACATACATACATATACACACACACACACACACACACACACATACATATATATGAATGATACACACACATACACCTTAGGTCAATCATTTATGTTGACCTAAAACCACATCCGTTGCATTTCTCTATTACTTTCACCAAGCAAAGACATACATTCCAATGCAATAGCCATTGTATACATATGAAATCTATAATATGCATCTGAATCACCATAGAAGATAGCAATATGCAGTATTACTATTGGAATAATTTTAACATTCAGAGTTTTTATTGCAAGTAGTCCTGAAATATTGAGTAACAGATACTGTGAGTTGAAAAAAAAATCAAGTAAATAGGTAAGCAAGCATATGATAGCAAATAAGCCTTAAATATGAAGGGGGAGGGGGTTGATATTCCAAAGCAATGGTCAGAATCAGGTAAAGCTAGGATTCTGTCATAGCACTACCTTCACAAAAAGCCACACTCTGTTGTGTAACAAGGCCTTGGACTTTGATTCCTGTAAATAACCAGAATAAAAACTAACTCAGAATTCCCTTCTCCAGGATTACATCTTATCAAATTGTTTTGCCAAATAATCTTTAATAAGTAGCTGAGAGAATAATTGCATTATTTAACCAAAGGAAGTGCTACCTGAAAATTGTTTCTAGCTGCATAGTAGTTTAGCTGGAAGCAACAGCACAACAGAAGGGAAAGTAGATTGTTTATACCTAGTGTTTGGGAACTGATGCAACAGGATGTCCTTGTTTTTCATTGACAGGTCGTTCACCTTATCAATGATGTTGAACCTTATCACCAGATATGAAGCAACAGAATTTGGGAAATAACAAGTTTCTAGAGCAAAGGGAGAACAGAAACAGCTATCAGATTCAGACAAGAAGTGAGAGACTGCAAAACCATTTAAAATCTTTTCTATTTTGTCCTACATCATTTTTGGCAGGGTGGGAAACTGTGCATTTCAATTATATATATATACATATAAAATATATTTTGTTTGATTGCTGGAACCAGCTTTCAGTTGCAAATGCATTGATTAGAAATTACTGCAAAGAGCTAACCAAGACATAAACAGACTTCACTGGATTGCTGTTTTTCCTAAACAGTTCCATGCCATTAATACATTGCTAATAAAAATAACTTTTAGAAATAATTATGTTAATGGAGTATTCATTCAATATCTTTATACTAAAAGAACAGTTAAAAATCACAAATGGATAAAAACAATGCGGCAGAAACAAGCCATAAATTCCTGGAAATTATAAAAGATTATGAAAGAACAGCAGAATATGTAGATTTAAGTATGAAACTCCCATTAATCTAAATAGAGAAAAGAGACATATACTTGAATTTGATAAAATCAACTCAACTTGAATAAGTTTTTACTAATTTCAGATGTGTGATTTTTATAATAGGACAGGTGGTAAAAGTCAGAAAAAAATAAGCATAGCATTTCTTGGTTTCAGATAAATCATGACAGAAGAGGGCAGACAAAGAATAAAAGAGAATGAAACTCCCAACTGCAAGTATAAATATTTTATTTAGTGCAAAGCATTTTAAAAAACCATATTCCTGATCTGCTCTGCAAAACTAATTCTATCAATAGCAAGAATATTATTCATGAACAATTAAGAAAAAGGCAAAAAGTATACACTATGTATAGAGTAGCTGTTTTCTGAACAATGAATATATCCCCCTCTATGAAGAAGTCAATACCATATTCACTCATTTCATGTCATGAATGTTTTAAATTATTTAAAGCCACTGGAATTATAAACACATTCCATCAACCTTTGCTTAATATTAACACATATGATTGCTTAGAGCAGCTCAAACAGCCTTCTAGTATCATTCCATGAAATTACATACATGAATTGTAGCATGAGGACATCACTTAGTTACTTTGTGGAATTATATAACTACGATGTTTCACACAAAAACAATTTTGGTTCAGATTTATCATATACCGGTAGAATAATGCATGGGTTGAGGAAAATAGTGTACAAATCAATTAAAACATATATAAAGCATAGACCAGATAGATGCTAAAGCTGGGTACAAAAATTCTATTTCACAATGATTTTTCCATGTTAAAAAATGAATGTGAGGAATAAGTGTAAAAACTGAAGAGAGTCTCTTTTATTGGTGTTCAGAAACAAGTAGTTATTCACGCCTTGGAAACAAATATCTGTATATAGTTTAGAACATGAAGCTAAATATACAAACTAAGTAGAAGAAGTATGCTCATTATACTTCATTTGATACCCAAGTATTCAGAAGCAAGTTGTGGATCCTCTTCTCTAGTATGTACAGAATGTTCTAATTCTCTTCTCACACCTAAGTGGTCCCACTTGGGCTTAAGCATGTGGATCAACAGCTGATCTCTGCATATAGCTGCCTTATGATGGGAAGTAAGGGATCAATACCAGCTTTCAACATCTGCAACTCATGATATTTTAAATGTTCAAGTCAAACATTGATACAGTGTTATATTTCCATATAAATAAACATTGTTTATTTAGCAAAGAGATAACAATTTGTTATGAGATCTCCAAAGAGCCACTAACATTTCTAATCTTATTGTGATATTTTTGGTTACCATTTAATTTCCCTCAAACAGAGACTGCAGACTTAATTTTCCCACAAAACAAATTACATTGGGTTATATGCATCTTTGACCTTGCAATAATAATTAACTGAAAAACTTTCTAACAGAAAGAGCAATTCAGCACTGAAATAAATTATCCCGAGAGATGTTTAGCTCTTCCTTCATAGGAAGTGTTCAAGCAAAGGCTGGAAAGTAATCAATCTGGGATATTTTAATTTGTATAGCTACAATGAACAGTGGGTGGTCTTAATGGCCTAAAATTAAATAGCCCTTGCCACCTCTACGATTCAATTAATTCATGTATTGCACTATGGGAGTACATATTTACTCCCTAATAACTCACAGATGAAATAAGCCAGAGAAGGAAAAAAACACTTTTTTTCTTAGCTACTATTCTAGATGGATGAACAGACAAAAAGAAATATAACTCCCCCCCCCCCCGGTTGTCTGGCAACCTTTTTTTTTTCATAGTCTAAGTTTGCTTGTGTGGAAGTGTCTCATCACAATTTATAAAGATCCACTGTATTATATTTTGAACATTAACTAAGCCCATTTCAAAAGGTGTATAATCTTAGTTTAGATTTCTTTAATATCTGCTAAATATTTAGCAAATTGAAACATTCTTATTGGATTTTAATTTCTGCAAATTATAGTCATTTCCCTTTGTTTAAATCAAAAACTCTTTAGTGAAAACTTTATTATGTTTAAATTGAATTTTCATTGCAAATGATTGGGCGCTGTCTAGTCCAATGTGATTTAGCTACTAGTACTATAAATCTTGTAAATCATTTCTGTAAACAGTAATATGTCACGGTGATTGTATTTTGTCTGATTTCATGCAAGACAAGAATAAGTCACTTAGATTAGGGTTAATATTCTCAATTTTTCTAAAAATGAATATATACCACCCATTCTGTTTTTGTTTATACAACCTGAAATTATCTTTCTATGGGTAGATGCTCTAGCTGTATGATAAATTGCAGAAAACTGAGCATTTCATCAGGTTATGGCTACTAATCACTCCAGACAGGGGGAAAAATACTAACAAATGTACATATTATTCCTTAAATAGGAATCTTTTGTCTCTGATGCAATGATACCATCATAAGAAACACCCCCCCCCTTGCAAAGATTGGAATTTTCAGGAGTTTAAATTATCTAAAGTAAAGAAAGTTGCTTGGTTGGTATAAAGTTTTATAGTCTTTGTGAGCTATAGAATTTTGCAGATACTCATTGAAAAGTGCTGCAGAGAAATTTCCTTTTCAGAATACGGAAAACTTGCAGAAATCCTGTAAAACCTTCACACTTTAGTACAGTATTATTTCTCTATACAGTATTGCACTCTAGGCAGGCAGAAGTATGCCCACATGGGGCCCTCTAATAATTATTCCAATATTTAATGTTTTCCTAGAAATTCATAAAGTTTACCAAAGGACTCAAAATTGTGCAAGCCATTATATTCTCTGTGACGCTCTATGGAAGTGAAAGCTGGAATTCAAAGAAGCAGGATAGGGAGAATGTTGACACCTTTGAACTTTGGTATTAGAAACTCTTAATAATACCATGGACAGCCAAGAAAAAAAACCCAATGATTCATTGAACAAATCAACCCAGAGTTCTCATTTGACGCAGAGATGACCAGGTTCAAATTATCCAACTTTAGACATTTTACAATTTACACAAATACCCAATTCTCTGGAAAAAGTGGAAAGAAAAAAAAAGGATGACCAACAAGGTGGTTGGACTTAGTTAAGGTGGCAATGAGTGCAACATTGAGACACTTGAAAGAACAGGTTAGGAATACCCTATAATGGAGAAGATCTGTGGTCACTAGGAGTCAAAAACAACTTGATAGCACATCATCATCAAATGAACTTTGATAATTCTTAAATTTGTGTATTGTCATTAGTCATTCCATCCCATACATAATTCAGAAATTCCAGTTATCTTGACAGAGAAGCGGTATACTTATTGAGTATGGAAAATATGATGTTTGAGGGAAGGCCTTCCCACCTTCTATAATGTGTAGCATTCCAGCATCTTTTGAATTTCCTGTGCCAAGAATGCACAAGCATATACATGGAAGGCGTACAGGTTAGAAGGTTGGCTTCTACTGAATAGGGCTCAATTCCTTGACCCTGCATGACAAACATTCCCCTTCTACAATAAATAATAACGTTTGGAAACTCCCATTTTCTACCTTGCGTTAATATTCATCAGTGAGCACAACTATTATCCAGAGACATCCCATGTTCTAAACCACAGCAATGGTTTGGGTTTAATCTATTGTGTGAAGCTGGCCACTATGGTCTGTAAACCAATGTTTTGTCAGATGTGAACTCAGTAAAATGTGATTTGCCCAATTAAACCATACTTACGCAAACCCAGCAATTAGTACACTGTATGGGGCTAAGCATTGAAAGTAAAATGCTTTGAATACCACCAAAAGAAGATCTGGAAATACTATTAGGAGAGATCCTGAAGAGATCCAGAGGAGGAAGTCTGCTCTCACCATTCTTTGATTCTAGGGCAGTGTTTCTTAACCTTGGCCACTTGAAGATGCCTGGACTTTAACTCCCAGAATTCTCCCAGCCAGCTGGCTGGGGAATTCTGGGAATTGAAGTCCGGACATCTTCAAGTGGCCAAGGTTGAGAAACACTGTTCTAGGGCTAGGCCACACTGGAACAGAGAATAATCAGGGGCACTCGTCCCTTCTCCCAGTTATAGCCAAGGGCATGAAGTGTTGGAGAGGGGTGGGAAAAGCCCTTCTCCGTATTTTCGGCCATTCCTCACACCTCTTCTAGTTCAGGGCGTCGTCCACGGGGGTGACCGGTATCCGAAGCGCCCAGCCGGTCGCCCCCTCCCCGGGTCTCCAGCAGCCTTCTCCCGCTTTCTCTCTCTCCTTAGAGTGAACAAACAAAATGTAAGCTCTCTGGATCAAACCTGCGCTTGAAACGCGTTTGTGAAAGGGAAGCAGGATCGGGCGAAGCGCCTTTGCCTGTGCTGGAGGGACAATCCCTTTGTGCCCGGCAGCGAGGCCATCTTTACCCTTTCGGCAGCTCTCTGGCTTCTCCTCGTCTCTCGCAATGGCCCCGCAGTGGAGGTTAAAACTTTGGAGGTTTTCCCCCCGCTTTGCCCGGGCAAGAAAGTGGCGGGCACTAAACAGCTCCCGCGACTCACTCTCTCTCTCCGCATTCCGCTCCGTCCATCTTGAATACTTGAGATTCTTGAATGGAGCCTGCGGGATCCGCTGCGCGCGGCTCAGATTGGCTGCCCGTTAACCCTTCGCCTTCTCATTGGACGCAGGGCTCATCTCGACCACTCCTCCACCCCCGACTTCAGTGCCTCCCCCCTGAGCCCCTTCCCCCCGCGTTTTGTCTAGACGTTCCTTCTGTTCTGTGGCGGGTTGTTCGTTCTTATTTCGGTAAATTAACCGAGAAGCTCGTGTAGGACGAATGTACACGCGAAGAAGATCCGTGACAATCACGAAGACCCCAGCCTGTTCTTGTGGCTTACCACCTCTGCACAGAAACCTTTCTTTGAATGCAAACCTCTGACACAGCAGTAGGACTTTGCATGTAAACGCAGCGGACTTATTTTGTCTACTTTATGCGTGGAAGAAATAGAGACGCGGGACTATTATTCCCTGCCGGTGGCTGCTTATTACTATTACTTTAAAAAAATGTTTGCATTTGTGGCCCACCTTTCGGGAACAGACCTGTAAAGCAGGTGTGTAAGGATAATTTCCGATGTAAATTTACATCTGAGAAGTTTCTGCTTAACAACATCTGCCCTATAACGTCATTTCCAGAAAATAAGTTGTATTTACTCTTTTGAAGACATTTGTAATGAGTATTAGATTTATATCCTACATTTCATTCAGGAATTAAGACAGCCTACAAAGCCCTCCTTCCTACTGCTTTTTCCTGAAATAATCCTATGCAATACATTGGACTGAAAGAATAACTGGTCAAAAAGTTTCCCATTGTGCTTCTGTGTCTGAGGGTCAATTTTAATCCAATTATTTTTAGTGAATTGTTAACCATCACCCCTCACTTGCTTCTTTATATAGCGCAAGTTGTTGACTCTGATCCAGTTCATCAAATGCATTAACATGGCAGTTGGCAAGTACTATATGTGTGCATAGGTGTAGTATAGAGGGATGATAATGTGGACACTGAAATGAGATTAGAAGAAAATGAAATACACAGAATAAAAACCTTGGCAAGCTTTATTTTATACATGATTTTCAATGCCTACTCATAAGAGCTGCTAATAATGTAAGTAAACCAATTAACACACTTAGTGGGTGTTACTTTGATTTAGATCATACATAGTAGGGTTGCACTTCATGATTCAAACGCTTCACATTAGAAATCCAGCTCACAGAAGAGAAAACAGCTCCTGTTAAGTGAAAGTCCAAAGGCTATCATTGGTTTTTCTCTGGGAAAAATTTACTGGGAAATAGGAAACAAAAAAATATCCTAGAGTAAAACAATGATGAACCATCGATTATAGAAATGCTTTCAACTATGTTAAATCATGACAAACTATGAATTATGCATGCAAAATATGAATCCTAGAACATCTCACTGTCCTCACATGAAACCTATAGGTAGGTGAAGAAACCACAGTATAGGCAGAATATGGGAAAACAGATGGGCTGCAGGTTGGCAAAGGAGACAGAACTGTGTCTGCTCCATTTATTTATTTCACCTATATTCTGAATATATATTAAGGGAAGTAAGATTACATGAAGATGATCATGGTTCTAAAACTGGAAGAAGAAACATCAAAACATCAATAATCTGTGCTATGGTAATAACCCTGATAGCCAAAAATGCAAAGAATCTGCAATCTCTAGAAATAAAAGTCAAAGACATAATAAAAGTGACACTAAATTTAAATATAAAGAAAGCTAAACTAATGACAAAAGGTACAGCTGTCAACCTTAGAACTGACAACAAAGATATTTAGGTATTAACTTCTGCCTTTTAAAATCTACAAAGTCAACAGTAAAGAACAAGCATACAACAGTTTTTTTCATAGACTAACACTGGATAAAATAGCCATGAAGATCTTGAAAAAGATATTCATATGTTATGATGTGTCTACTTATCCAACTTTAGACAATTTACAATTTACATAAATTGTAGAGGGCAGACACTATATGGAGGTGAATATTAGATATTGAAGAAGCAGCAAGAGTACTGATGCTTTTAAAATTTGTGGAAAACTTGTTCTCAGCTGTAACATAGTTTACCCACATTTTAGGGCACTCATTATTCTCCTTTTCCTTGAGGAAGAAAGTCCAACAGAACCTTTAAAGTTAGATGATATGCTAATCTTCATTATAAACTCTTTTTTATCCAAGCTAGTTTCATTTTTGCAGAAGTAAACTTCTATTTTTAATTCAGCAAATTGAAAGGTAACCAGAACAATACTAGAAGCTTAATAGCTAAAGTAGTTTTTAACTAAAAATAACTAGAGAAATAGCTAGATTTTAACTGAAAAAATATGTCAAAGAAAGCACATACATAGCGACAATACTGATATTTCAGTTCAAACTGCAGTGTCAGCAGCAGTTATGTGATGTTCAAGAAAACAAATGATTTGTTCAGTGAATAGAAGTACTCCAGGTCAACCCTCAGGCACTCTCCTTAAATAATGACCTTAACTGACCACAAACAAGAGGAACCAAAACACTTGTTGCCAAAACACTATTGAGAACTAGGATCTTGCATGAAGCTGTAGCACATTTCTTCAGAAAATCCAGCCTGTCAACGAACTAGTTGGGACACATTGTATTTACATCTAAGTAATAGAGTATATTGCCTCATAAAACATAAACTATTAGCAAACCAGGTAGAACACTTTGTATTTATATTATTCAAACTAAAGAACCTTGGAGACACTTTGTACCACCCACCTATGAGGCAAATTTCTGTATTTTCATTTGTCCATAATCAAATGCCAGTACATTGATTAATGACCTTTGTTGATTTGCATTTATTAAACTATGGAGATGCTTCTTGTTTATTGGAGAGATGGAGGTTTTTTCCTTCTCTCCCACTGGAAAGTTACTTCAGTGTTTGCCAAAGCCAGAGTGATGAGACAACACTGAACCAGGAGTGAGTATATGTATGATGTTTAATTTCTTGCAGCTCTAGATCTACACCAGATTTTGCTTTGGTATGTTGAAGACTGCACTTTGAAGGTGAGTGGGGACAGGACTAATTTTGGGTGGGGTTTCAGGAGTTTCATGGGATGAAATTAGTGTTTTTAATGTTCAAAAGACTTAAGGTACCACTTTACCCCTTAAATTCCTCTTTAAATCTTCCAAATTAAATTTAAAAATCCACAGATTTGGCTCAAGTAGGGCTTTTGGAAGAATCTAGGATTTCTGGAGCCAAATTAGGTGGAATAAATCATTTTTTATTATTTGAAACTCTTGCCAATCTACAGAAAACCATCCAGAAATCTACAAAAAATTCCAATCAGTTTTTGGAAATTTGTGAGAGAGGCTATATCTAGATAACACTTATTAATGATCAATTTACCTGTGGTTCATTCTATTCAATTTTCTGGCTTTATATAATACTTAGCTATAAGCTTATTATTATTCAATTTTGTGAGTTACATCATCATAATAGACTAAAGTGGGATTTCTTCATTTGTGGATCAGCCTTTTATGCAGATATACTGATATAGCCTATCTAAACATATTTAACCAAAAGGCCATCCTTTCCAAAGCTAAGGCTTTTTCTGTGTGTTGAAGTTATTTAATTTAATTATTTTTTAAAAATTTCTAAATCGCCCAGCTGCCAATTATTATATATATATATTATATATTACAATTTTACAACCTGATGCAGTTGTGAAATTTTCTCCAATTCTTTCATTACAAATTAGAATAGAATGGAATAGAATAGAACAGAACAAAATTCTTTATTGACCAAGTGTGATTCGACACGCAAGGAATTTTTTCTCCGGTACATAAGCTCTCAGTGTACATACAAACAGTAAGTGATAAATGATGATCATAATCATCGTAAAAATACATTCATCATAAAACATAAGATACAGCACTTTGTGATAGGATACTAAATAAGCAATCAACATAAATCATACTAGGATACTAAATAAAACAATATACATCATAAGATACAAGTAACAAAGTTATAGTCATAAGAAGATAAGGAGATAGGTAATAGGAAAGATGAGAAGAATAATAGTAATACAGCCTTACTAGATAGTTTCATAGTGTTGTTGCTATTAGTTGTTTAGCATAGTGACGGCATGGGGGGGAGGGAATGTCCTTGTGTCTAGTTGTTCTGATGTGCAATTCCCTATGGCATAGTTTTGAGGTAGAAGTTGAAACAGTTTATGTCCAGGGTGTGAGGGGTCTGTAGATATTTTCACAGCCCTCTTTCTGGTTCGTGCAGTATATAGGTCCACAATGGAAGGCAGGCTGGTAGCAATTGTTTATACTTAAAGTTGTATTGCCCAGCACTCATCCCTCCTGAGTGTGTGTCAGTATTTAGGTTATATATTCTAGTGAATGGGGATTTGGACATCAGTTAATTGGGTTCAAAGGAGTCTAGCCCAGATGTCCTAATGTGCATGGAACAGCATAATCAAAATTAAAATTGGGCTGGCTAAAATATGTCCAAATTGATCAGTGCTGTACTTATTTTTAGTAGGGAATGCTACATGTAGCGCTACCGTAGAACATAGGACTCAAGCCCTGTACATCTATATTTCAAACATCAGTTTTAAAATCAGAATCAGAATCTTCAGGATCAGAATATAGCTAATCCTATGTTTTTCCACCTGATTTTTTTGAATTAGTGTATGTGTATATATATATACACATATATATACACACATATATATATACACACATACACACACACACACACACACATACATACAAGACACATATTTATAAATATACATGCATTACTAAATTGAAATCATGATTACATTACAGTCATAGTTGATCTGTATCAATTCTGCAAAACATTGGATAGGTGGAGCTATATGTTTGCCTTTCTAATGCTGAACAGTAAGTCTTTTGATTGTAAATCCAATTCCTTTTCTGAAGGTCATTTCCCAAATGATGCAGATAGAATATACACATCTGAAAATATTAAATCTCAACCTTCAATTAATAATTGCTTCTTACCAAAATGCAACAATGCATTGAAATAAAACATTAATTTTATTGTACTTCCAACAACATAAATGCAATTAAGGTCATTTCTAAAGCATTATGTTTTGTTGAAAAGAATGTAATCTAAATATCTATTGTCCCAAAGGTGCTTCAGTTCAGAAGAAGCTTCTTAGATGAGAAATGAAATATTAAAAAAACCAAACACCAGGAAAGTCCATTTGTCTTTTGAGGAAAAAAAAAACAATTTTGGGATAACCATGATCTGGATGATTGAGAATCTCCATAGACATCTAAACATCTATTGAAATTTTGTTTTGTTTTGTTTTAAAAACTCTACTGATCTAACCTTTTTGAATCTGCTTGGGAATGCAGAGTGAGAGATAATCTAACCTTTGAACCTAATACAATTCCCTGTAGGAAAGTTAGAGGATGCCAAAATCCAGATAGTTTGCTGCCCAGAAGCTTCACATGATAAGTATAGCAAGGAGAAATCTAGGTATGTCACAAGATTTCAGAGAAGGAGATTGGTCATTTTAAACATTCAGAAAGGTTCATCTATAATCAAAGAGTTAGAAGACTGCTTTCCTCAAGGGAAGAGGAACATGTAGGCAGTAGTTATACTTTTCCCCCTATTCCCAAGAAAAATAATAAGACAACAGGAATGTCTGAAGGTTATATTTCTAAGCCTTATAGTTCCTTTGTTGAGTACTGATTCAATCAGTTAGGTAAGAAGGTCACAGAATAGTGCTGGTACTACAAACAAATTTTAGGTAAAGAATGGGAAGAGGATCATAAAGTAAAAAATATTGTAATTTACATGATAAAGCATCAGCCTACTTGCTGCAAATTTTTGAAATGCAAAATTAAACAAGAATTATGTTCATGTGAGTTGGTACTGAGTTTACGAAAAAGTTGGTATGTGTTCCAAATTATTTGGAGCTCAGTAGGGTGCTTTTGTTGTTTGAGAAGATAGGATCAATGTGTAAAAAGCTTTTTTTGATGGCCAAAAGCACCTTGCTAAAAATATAGTCTGTTCAGCTGGCAGGAGTTGCCTGGAACAGAATGTGCAATGGAGCAAACTGTTCTCAGCTTTGCAGCAAATTGTAAAAACATTGTTTTCAGTATGAAATTGAAGACATCAGCCTATAGAACAAGGATATGTTAGACGTGCATGACAAGATGAACTGACAAAGAAAGGACTATGTGACTACAGGTAGTCCTTGAGTTACAACAGTTCTTTAGTGACTGTTCAAAGTTACAACAGCACTGAAAAAAGTAATGTATGACCATTTTCCATGTTTACAACCATTGCAGTTTCCCCTTGGTCATCTGATCAAAATTTGGACACTTGGCATCTGACTCATATTTATGATGGTTGCAGTGTCTTGAGGTCATGTGATCCCCTTTTGTTACCTTCTGACAAGGAAAGTCAATAGGGAAGCCAGATTCACTTAACAACCATGCTATTAACTTAACTGCAGTGATTCACTTATCAACTGTGGCAAGAAAGGTGATAAAATGGAGCAAAACTCATTTAACAAATGTCTGTCTTAGCAACATAAATTTTGGACTCAATTGAGGTTTTAAGTCATGGACTACCTGTACAGCAAACATTTGTTGAACATCACTATTTCACTTACAGTAAATGGACACTTTTTCCCTTTAGGATGAAGAGACTTATGCTCTCTGTGGCATAAGTACTAGAGTGAGGAAAAAGCTTGTGGTAAACAAGCTTGACAAAGCTCAGAACAGTTGAATTTCTCTGATAGTAAAGTAGAATTTTCAAGCCATAATAGATTTTATTTGAGTTGGATCCATCTAAATTCCTTCCAAGGAAATGCAGTTACGGAATGCATGAAAATTAAAGGCAGATTTTTGTTTAGTATAAAAATTAAGGCATTGAAAAACTTATAACATTAACCCAACCACAGGAATCTAGTAAGGTTTTAATGAATATGATTAATCAATACAGCCAAGTGTCTGGATTTAAAATAAATTTAGGGAAAACAAAGATGCTAGTTACAAATATGAACACTAAACAAAGGGAGACTTAGAAGGAATGACAGGATGTGAAATAGTTAAAAAGGTCAGATATTTAGGAGTATATATTTCAACTTCAAAAGGGAAGCTATATAAGTATAATTATGAACCACTCGGCGTAGCATACAGACAGAGATGAAAAATTGGGAGAAATTACAATTATCTTTGCTGGAAAGGATAGCAGCAGTGAAAATGAATATTCTACCTAAATTTTTATTTCTTTTTCAAATGATACCAATACTTTAAAAAGATGTGAATTTGCTAGAATGGCAAAAGGGCATTAATAAATTTGTATGGGCAGGGAAGAAGCCGAGAATAAAACTAAAAATAATGCAAGATGTGCGTGAGAGAGGAGGTTTGAAATTACCCAATTTAAAACTATATTATGAAGCAGTAGTTTTATCGGTAATTAGTGACTGGATTAATTTAACAGATGATAGAATACTTAATATCGAAGGGCATGATTTGGTTGGCTGGCATGCTTACTTGCTATATAACAAAAAGGTAGATAAGAACTTTAAAAGTCATATTTTAAGGAATGCTCTACTGTGGGTCTGGAAAAAGTATCAATACAAATTAAATGACAAGATTGCCATGTGGGCAATTCCTAGACACGCAATAGAAAACATAAATATAGTACAAAAACAGGATGTACTAACCTACAGACAGCTTCTTACCTTAGAAAGAGGTGTACTACAATTAAAACCCTTGAATGTACTAAAAGAGGAAAAGGTAATTCAAACATGGTTTCAGTATGGGCAGTTAAAGGCCAGATGGAAAAGAGATCAAAAAATCGGTTTTATGCAAGATGAGGATAATTTACTAAAACAAATCAGAAATCAGAGTTCAATGCATATAAAGAGACTATATAATGCATTAGTAGAAATGGATTCGGAAACAGAATTAGTTAAAGACTGTATGATAAAGTGGGCCCAAAATTTTGAAGAACCAATAATGTTGGATACATGGGAAAAGATCTGGGTAAGAAATGTAAAGTTTACACAAGCCCAAAATTTGAGAGAAAATTTTTATAAGATGTTTTATAGATGGCATCTAGATCCTAAAAAAACTGGCCTCTATGTATCCGAATTTACAACCTAAATGCTGGAGATGTGACTGTGCTGATGCTACTTACTTTCATATATGGTGGACATGTAAAAAGGTTAAAGCATTTTGGATAAAAATATGGTGGATTATGCAAAATGTTCTTTAAAAAAGGATAACGTTTACCCCTCAGTTATTTTTGTTAGGTATAATTACTGATTGTACAGTTATAGAGATTAACCTGATTTTGCAATTAATAACCACAGCTAGATTGTTGGTGGCGCAATACTGGAAGAAGTATTGCCTACTATTCAAGAATGGACATTGAAAGTAACAAACCTAGCTGAGATGGCTAAAATATCTGCATATCTCAAGGACCATTCAAATGAGAGATATAAACTGGACTGGAGAAGATGGATTGACTATACTCAAAATAAATATGGGACTAAGAAATTTCAGATAGCTTATGACTAAAGAAACAAGGAATGATATAATTTGTTTAGAGCTAGCCTAGCAAGGAGGAGTTAAAGCTCAAATGAAAGATGATATTAACTTTTTTAAAGTTTATTTTAGAATGTTTTTGTTAAAGATCTATACCCTGTATTGGTTCTGGGAAGTCGGCGGGGGGAAGGTTGGGGGGAGGGTTCGGGGAGGAGGGTGGGGGGAGGAAAGTAAATATTTGTAAAAAGTTTTTTTTTTTCAAAATTTTCATTAAAAAAAACTCTGGGAACTTTTCTCATATAGAAGAGGCTTGTTGGATTGAATAAATAAATTGTCTAACTAACTAATTTAAAAAAATCATCCAAACGAATGTGAAAAACATGATACATAAATTGCATGTGGACACATTGATCAGTCTTTAACTACTTAATATATATTCAAATTTATTATACAGAAAATAAAAGACAATTGATTCCTGGCCCTTTTTCAGGTGAGTCATATTGTAAGCTTTTTAAAACTGAGATCCACTTGGCTAGAAATATGTGCGTTTTGCAATTCCAAGAACTGAGAAATTGGGGAAGAAAGCAGTGAACTATGATGATTACAGAGTTAAGGACCATGCAATCATGGACTATATAATGGGGCGCTATCTTTCTTCTTAACCAAAAACATGTAACAGTGGGGAGAAAGAAAGGTTTGTAAAGCTTTTGAGTAAATTGTCATTAATAAACTCTTTTAGATGGACTCTACAGGGCAGTAGTATTTTACTGGCATCTCAGCTCCACAAGTAAGTTTTATAGTTACAGTCACAGAATCAATGGGAACAAATTAAGGGCTATGCTTCCTTCTTTCCAACTCCACTAGTACAGTCTGCATATTTGACACAGGACAGAATATCCTGGTGGAGATCATATGTGGTAGTGGTAGGTTACAGGTTGGAATTAGAATAGAATAGAATAGAATAGAATAGAATAGAATGGAATGGAATGGAATAGGAATGGAATAGGAATAGAAAGGGACCTTAGAGGTCTTCTAGTAAAGCCCCCTGCTCAAGCAGGAGAACCTATATACTGTTTTAGATATGTGTCTGTCTAGTCTCTTCTTAAAAACCTCCACTAATGGTGCAACCCCAATTTCTGATGGCAAGCTATTTCACTAAAGGCTGTGAGTTTTATATGCTGAGGAATTAAAAATACATTATCATTTCCCAGTGGATATTTGGAATGTAAATCTGAAACCATTCCATTTCCATGAACTTTGGGAAATGTAATGTAGAAGCTAAATAAATTTGCAAGAATTTCTGGTAATGGTCAACAAGAAAGATTTAGAAGTTTGTGAAGAGCCAACCATCAATATCTTCAATGGAGTATCAAAACATACCCATGCTTTCATATAGACTATAGAACAAGCAGCAAAATACAATTTCAGACCCCAGCCCTCCTCTTTCCTTTACATGTAACACTTTACATTTAATTCTTGCTTCCCCCCGCTTGTGATATCAATGTAGATATATATTTTTGCCATTGTTTAAATGGTATATCAGTTGTCAAAAAATGCCATTTTATGCAAAATATTCATTACAGAAATTCTGCACAACAGTGACAATTTTAAAATAACAATCCTTCTTAATTCCATTCCACATCTTAACATAATTACTTTGAAATAACATGCAATTTATATTTATACTAAACCCAAATATTTTACTTTTTTCTCAATCAAATGAATTTTCTCCATCAGTTCTATTGGATCTTCCGGTTTCATTTTTTTTTGTTAACATCTTCATCTTCTGATTATTAATTTTAAAACCCTTAACATACCAAAGTGCTTTAATTTACATCTAACACATTTGTAATATTGTCTTTTAATTGTCTTTTTTGTAGGAACCCACATTGGTGTTCATGAATAAAGTCCTGTAAAATTATCTTCAACTTTTTGGTTAAAATCATGCTAATTTATTATCATGATTCATTAAAGATTGGTTGATAATTTCTTGTTAAATCTTCTGCCTCTTAATGTACTAATGCTATATTAACCTCTTTTCAGTTACCAGGAATTTTTCCATTCTATAAAATACTATTCATTGTTTGTTGTAAAGGTTTAAAAGTTTATCATGAAAACATTTATAGTAAGAGGACAACAACCCATCTGGAAGGGGCACTTTCCTGTTATAATATTTTTAATAACTTCACACAGTTACCTTGTATAGGTTCATTCAAAATTTATCTTTGATACTCTATAATTTTTGGAAAAGTCTGTTTATATAAATATTCATTTACTTTTTCTGAGGAATGTTTTTGACCTTTATATAAAGTAGAATGATACTGGTGAAATATTTTTCACAGATTTGCATTATCTGTTATTACAATATTTCCCTCTTATAGGTTTAATATCTCTTTGTTTTTACAATTTATATGCAGACCATTTTCCTGGTTTATTTGCAAATTCAAAATTCCTTTGTTTTGCATAGTTCATCTTTAATTACATCTCCCTCACTATTAACATGGATAATTGCCTCTGGAGAAGCTTAATTTGGTGAGTAATAATTATAATCCCTGGGGATTTTTTTTTAAAAAAAATTCTTCCTTTTTTACCTCACCCAGAATGACTTGTATTTGAGGTTGCCTTTTCTTTTTAAGTTCATTATTGCATTGTATAAAATATCCTCTTTTGTAAGATATTTGCATCCCAAATCATCCTTTCTTCTGTATCTTTATTAAGACCAGTCTAAAAAAAAAACCTTTTAACTTCTTTTTGCAATGCTCTGCAATGATTTTCATTTGTAGCCTCTCATTCAATTTCCACCTAAAAGTTCCATTTTCCCTTTTAAAAGTTAAAGGCACTGGGTTTTGATCTGAATATGTCTTTGATAAAGTCTTCATTTTATGAATATTAATAGCTAAAGTTTTAGAAATCCAAATCATATCTATTCTTGAGAAAGATCAGACTTTCAGAAAAACAGATATTTTCAAGATTGCCATCCTGCTACATCAGCAATGCTTTACCAGATACCAGTCTGCCATAGTCAATAGGGGGAGGGAGCTGCGGGGAGGCAAGGAGTTGGGATAAGGGGAATTGAAACTATTCATCATGCCATTCCATGACACCATGGAACACTCTCCAGACTGCCAAAATAGTTGTTGTGGCCCACCAGCGGCCAGCGGAGCTGGCAACAGATTCGGACAGTGAGGAGGTTGGGGGAGGAACATGGGGCAGTCCTGGAGTCTGGGGAAGGCTCTGTTGAGGGTTCTGTGTCAGAGGCGGAGACGGGGGCAGAGCCATATGCCAGTTATCAGCTACCTTCAGAGTCAGACATCAGTGAGGCATCCAAACAGCTGGAGCCCATTCCCAGTGTGCCTATGTACAGAGTTGCTAGACGCAGGGAACAGCAAAAGAACAGGGGACGACTTGGGAGTAAGGCTACAGGTGGATGATAAATGGCCCCTCCCAGAGGAAATAAAAGAGGGAAAGGGAAGTAGAGTTTGCAGGAGACAATTACCGTGTTTTTCAGAGTATAAGATGCACATTTTTCCCTCAAAAAAGAGGCTGAAAATTTTATACACTGAATACAGCATTTTTTGCCTCCAAAACCCCACCCCTTCACCAAAATTGCCATGAGAGTCGCTAAGAAGCTTTTAGAGAGCTCCTGGGGGCTGGGGAGGGCAGAAATGAGCAAAAAAATGGCCTGATTTTTGCTCAATTTTACACCCCCCCAGCCCCCGGGAGCACTCAATAAGCTTCCTAAAGGCTATTGCCTTTTTTGAGGGGGAAAAATGGACCCGTTTTTGGGAGGTTTGCAGAGTGCAAAAACTGTTTTTTTAATTTGCCTCTTCAAAATCTTGGTGTGTCTTATACTCCGAAAAATACGTTCACTTAATTGGTTTGTGACTCTCCAAGACTCCCTGCCAGGTTTTGCAGATATTAGCCTGTCAGCTCTGCAAGCCAGATAAGGTCTGTGACTGTAAATCCTCTCTTGAAAGACTTTGCTGAGTGTGAATGAGCAGAATTCACAGTAAATTAATAAAAGGGTTTTTTGTCAGGACGAGTTTGCTTCATGCTCTTGGGAAGCCTAGGTCAGAGTAATAGGGACTGTTATCAAAATAATATGTTTGAATGTAATTGGGCAAGGGGAGATACCCAGGGGGAAAGGAGGGAGAAGGGAAGGAGAGAAGGGAAGAGTTAAGTAAATGCTTGAGTGAAAAAAAAAACAGATTCAGCTTTGCTATGCTGTAACCACTTGGCTTTAGTATAGTGTACTTTCACTAAGAATGGAGTTGAGATTCTTTTTTTTTAACTGACCAAGCTGGCAGGTATATTCTCTTGAGTCACCATTTTATATCTCCATGCATCAACAAATTCCAAATTATCCATTAAATAATAATAAATAATCCTTATCATGTGTATGTTTAATATTTTTCTCAGATGTCCTACATGTAGCTCTAGACTTACTATCGATCACTTAACAATCCTCAGCCCCAACTCTCCTTTCGTAAGGCATGGCTCTGCCCGTTGGCTTGAACCGCCAATGGAGGAATAGCACAGCAGAGTTGCTTGATCAAGTAACTGCAGATCCCACTCCCACCCCCACCATTTTGCCCCTCCCCTACCCAAGTGTTCTTAGATTTTGATGCTTGGTTTTAATCTATTTATGTTTTAATGTATATGCATAGATGCATTTTTATGATTGTAAGCTTCTGGGCTCTATTGTGATCGTGAATTGAGGGCTACCTGTATCATTTTGTGGGCAAACCACTCTATTGCAATCTCCCAGGAACACCAATTTTCATATGAAAAATCAAATAATTTGTCCATAAACCTTTATACAATGCTGCTTAATCTTCAATTGAGGCACACATTCCTAATATCAAAGTCTTAATCTCCTGTATATTAATTTGCATTCCAATATATCTACCATGTTCACAATCAATATGAGTTGTGGACATAGTTGGGGATTTATATCCATTTTCCATTCCTGCTGAAACAAATTCTTCACACACATTTTTGTGATTTAAATATTTAATGTCTTTTTTCATAATATATGCTTTTTGTATAACCCCTCTATGGTGGCCCATATTTTGACTAGGCTTCCCAAGAAAGCATAAATCACAAGCTTAATCTGAAAAGCTCTCTTTTATTTATATGGCTGTAAATTATGGTCATTCATGGTACGCAATGCTTCACAAACAGTCTGTGAAGATTCCAACAGATCTCTGCTCGAGTTGTCAAGTCTTTCAGGGGAATGTTGATAAACACCCACCTTATCTGCCAGAGACCTAATTGCCAAATGCAGAGCAAGGCCAAACTTAGCACAGAGTCAAACAGAACTTTTCAAAGCTTGAACTGACCAGATGAACTAATTGCTTTCTGCAAAAGCTCATGTCCCATTCGCTCCTCTTTTATGTCTTATGGGAGGGGCCAATCATCTCCAAGCCTTACTAACCCTAACCCTTACTCCTGAGTCGACCCTGTTTTCTTAACTGTTCTTACCTTCTGGGAGCTCTGCGCATGTGTACACTGGGGACAGGCTCCTGCTGTTCTTCTGCCTCACTGATATCAGACTCCAGAGGCTCCGGAAGCAACAGAGGTCCTCTCTGCCTCCGACACAGAGCCCTCATCTGAGCCTTCCCGAGACTCCAGGACTGGCCCATGTTCTTCTCCAACCTCCTCACTGTTTGACTCTGCTGCCAGCTCTGCAGGATGCCAGTGAACCACAACAGCGCAGTGGTTAGAGTACAGTACTGCAAACTACTTCTGCTGAGTGCTGCCCCCCTTGCAATTTGGCAGTTCAAATCTCACCAAGCTCAAGATTGACTCATCCTTCCATCCTTCCAAGGTGGGTAAAATGAGGACTCAAATTGTTGGGGGCAATACGCTGACACTGTAAACCATTTAGAGAGGGCTGTAAAGCACCGTGAAGGGGTATATAAGTCTAAGTGCTATTGCTATTGTAGGCAAATTGCATCTTCTTTTAACCTTTTCAAGTATTTTTTTTAATTTCTGAGGAGTATTTGCTCCATTTATATTCCATGTTAAACATTTATAATCCATAGTAAAGCCAGATTTTTTTAAAAAGACAATATCTGTAGCATCCAGTGTGAAATCCTCTTCAGTGTCTTGTATCTGTTGTAGCATTTGTTTGATCATATCTGTCATTTCCGTTTATATTTGGTTCATTTGTTTGAATTTTTTCCAAAAAAAATCTTGTTTTCTGCATAGAGTTCAGTCTGAACCTCTTGTGTTTAAAAGTAAAAATCAATTCTTCCAACTTATGTAAGTTAGATTTTCTTCTATTTAAGTGTGTCTGGAAAAAAAACTTATTTTCTCTTACATGGTATTCTAATCAGAATTTATTTAAGTACAATTACATCTGTATTATCCATCTTCAGTCTAGTATTATAATACTGCTGCAAAACCTGGTCTCTGTTTTTCCTGACTGCGCAATAATGTCCTTTGGATCATTTGGTAATTTGAAAAACATGTATTTATCCTATAAACTTAATTAATTTCTGTGTCAGTGTCATTTTCCTCCCAATCCAATAAACAATATAGAATCTTTACAATCTTTTCTCTATTATATTGTCCATGTTCTTCTGGTATTGCTTTAAGTTTCTTAACTCCAGTAATGTCAACTGGAGTGTTGTACAAATGTTTCTCCATTTCTCTATTGATAATTTCTGTCTCTCAAATTCCACTTCAGTATCTTGTTTTGGGTCTTTTTGCATTACAGATTCTTCAATCTTCTTAATTACTTCTTTCATATCTTTTTTAAAATTCCTCTTCTTCCATTTCTGTTTAAAAATCATCCAAACTATTAGCAACCATTGCAATCATTTTTTGCCAAATTCTTCAAACATTTTCTGCAATAAATCTAGTGAAACACCCTTATCCTTACGTTGTTTTAGGAAACCTCTCAATCCTTTGGCAGCCATTATGGATGCCATTAAGGTGTCCATTCTAATATTCTATCACTTCAGAATAATAAATAAGTCCTTCATCCAATCAAAAATCAGAAAAATCAAAATAACCATCATAATAAGAAAGGCATAACTTTAAAAATGCATGCTCTGTTTTTGCTTTGTACTGTACACATACTTTGTCTCTAATATCAGCTGAGATGTGTTGATTGGAAGAAGATGAAGAAACATATTTCTTCCCTTCCTGATTACTTTTCTTTGTATGTATATAGTCCAGAGATAATAACAGTTCAACAAGCTCTCTCTAAATTTAGGCTTTGTAATACCAGTATCTTAAAATACTAATAATCAACTCTCTAAAATATACATATTCATAAAATATTTGACTTTTAATTTTAATCAGAAATTAAACCAGGCTTGTAGTAAAACATCTGGAATGAATGATGATAAGACAGGAAGAGGAGAATTCTGTTCTCTTGCCATCCTTTTATTGTTAATATTATTATCCTCCCACATAGCGTCATAATGGATTAGGACCAGGGGAGACCAAGGTTCATGTTTATCCTCAGCCAAGAATCTCATTGGAGGATTTGGGACAGTCACTCTATCAATCTGCAAGACAAGAGCAGGCAGGGTTGGGAGGCAGAGTTAAACATATCATCAGTTTAGAATCTTTGTGCTGCCACAAGAGATTTAAATCCAGTCCTTCTAGAATTTCATTAACCCTATTCAGCACTAATTTAGTGCTGCCTGTAAGTTGACCAGATTCCTATGTATAGGTTTGAATAAATATTCTATGCTGCAACTTTACAAACGATCCTGATTCTTTGCACCTGACACAGCCCACACTACTTCTCTCTGGTGTTGTAAGAAAGAATTGAAGGGGGAAATGTGTATGCTATCTTGAGCGCCTGCAGAAAAAGCGGGCTCTAACATAAATAAAATAAAGCAAGTGTGAAGCAGGGAGGTTGTTAAATAAACAGATCCAACCAATTTGCTTCTGCGTATACTGAGTGCAAGAAAGCAGATATGTTACCTTGCTTGATAATGACTTCAAAAAACTCAAATCTTGCACACTCTTCTGTGTTAATATGTTTGGATCTAATAAAAGTATTTTCCAGCCATGGATTTTAATATTTTCTTTCCTCAGGGATCAACACTTTATTATTATTTTTTCAATATAGGCGGGGCTTACTTTGATCATCTGGCAAATCTCCATGTACAGAAAAATCCTTTAGGCTGTGATTATTTTTAAATTGACAAATGTGGCTATACCATCAAAAGATTATTATTTCTTCCAGAGAGTCAGCCAACAGTCTCCATGTTCTCAGAAACAGTGTAGCTTAGCTGCTTCATCACATTCTGAATGCATCTCTTGACCCCATTGCTAATGTTTTGCTCCTCTGTGATGTAAACCTTTGAAGAATAATTCAAGAAAGCAATAAGGAATTTTCCATCTAGATTTTTTTTTGTTTCATTGGAAGAAGCAAGATGATTCTATAAATGGACCACAAACAGATGGGCTCTAAGCTATATTCAATACAATTTAGCAATACAAGAGATTTCCAGACCCGGTCAAAAGTGCTTTGTATATTTTGGGGGAAATGATTTCCCTGTTATACATGCTGGGAAAACTAAGCACTAGCTTCCATTATTTCCCTGGAAATACCTCCCACAGGCATTTGCCTACATAAGAAAAACAATTTCCCACGCACCATTCTGATAGTTTACAGTAAGAAGGCGCCTCGAGCAATGCTCCTGCTGCTTTTCCTAATAGGAAGAAAGCATGGGAAATAGCAGAAAAGTGTGAGATCTGCAGCAACACACTTTGAAGGAGATATTAGTCTGGGAAAAGACCTACAGGTAAAACTTAAGAAATGTAGGCACACAGAGCTGAAGACGTTAACAACGATCACAAAAGCATTAATCAAAAAGAATAATGAACATGTTTTGGAAACTTTTTAGATGCCCGGAATTGACCTTTGAATTACTTATTTATTTATCTTTCTAATTTATATAGCTACCCATCTCATAGTGGGTTACTTGAGATAGCATACAACAAAACAAAAACAATGAATATCTAAAATCATTATCATTGGCAGATAATAGAAATGCTTAAAAGCTATAATAACAGCTAAAACAAGGACAATAGAGGAAGGCAGTTAATAGTAATAGAGCCCCCTCACTAGTTCACGCATCCCCTCAGATCCCCAGACCTGTTGGCATAACCAGGTTTTGAAGGACCATCAGAAGCTTAGAAATACTGAAGCCATCCTCAATTCGGGGCGTGGGGGGGAGAGGAGATTCTACAGTGCAGGGGCCACAGCAGAGAAGGTCCACTGACGAGGGCCCGCTAAATGTAGCTGTCTAGACAACACAACCCATAACATGCCCATTTTATTCATAGTCCATTGTAAGTAATATTCAAAAAACATGTAGACTAAAAAGGATCAAGCAATGAAGCACACTGCACATTTTAACTTTGGTGGCATGCTGTTACATTTAATAAAACTGAAAAATGCCTTTAAAAATATGTTGGTGATTCCCCCAAGGTAAAGGTTCCCCTTATACATATGTGCTAGTCATTCCCAACTCTAGGGGGTGGCGCTCATCTCTGTTTCAAAGCCGAAGCGCCAGCACTGTCCCAAGAGGTCTCTGTGTCATGTGGCTGGCATGACTAAATGTTGAAGGTGCATGGAAAGCTGTTACCTTCCCACCAAAGGTAATTCCTATTTTTCTACTTGCATTTTTTTAATGTACTTTTGAACTGCTAGGTTGGCAGAAGCTGGGACAAGTAACGGGAGCTCACTCCATTACGCTAGGGATTCAAACCGCCAAACTGCCAACCTTTCTGATCGATAAACTCAGTGTCTCAGCCACAGAACCACTGTGTCCCATGTTGATTCACCCAAACTTACCTTTTAATTTCAAGATGAGTTCAAAGACCATGCCCTGCCCTTGCCTGTCATCTAGCAATGAATTATTTGCATTTCATGAATTTAATCTTCCTCTAAATGTCAGTAAACCTGACGTGGAATTAAGTGCTTGGGCAGGTAATGAAATAGTGTATGTGTCATATGTATGTACTTCAACACATACACAGTATTCCTTTCAGGTTAAGCAATGATATAGAAAGCGTAGAAAAAGGCTAGAAACTTGTAAACCAAAGGGCAGGAGGAAAAATTTATTCTCCATCACAATGTGTTGTTTTATAATGCTTGCTCACTTATGTATTTAATCCATATTCATTCATTCATTCATTCATTCATTCATTCATTCATTCATTCATGCATTTACCATCCATTCATTCTTTATCTCTTGTTTTACCACACATTTATTAAGATTTTTTGCCCTTGATGTTTAATTTGCAATTGCTCACTTGGTTTTTCTTGTCAAATACAACTATCTTGTACTTATATAGATATATTAATTTTCATCTTCCCTCTTCTCATTGCATCATTCAACTACCTAACATTCACTAGAAATCATCTGGGTTCTCAGCCAAACCATGGCATAATTGGCATACAAAAGTAAACATCCATATCTTAATCAACATGTCTCTAACATTACCACAACATTGCCTATTCATTCATCATAAATATATATGATAATCAAAGGTATATGACACATCCTTTCTTATTCTATATTCAGTATTGAATCATACACTAAGTATTCTCTTTATTCTCACACATGCTTTACTTCCATCATAATTGTTTTCTCAGTGACATCCTGAAGAGCAAAAAATCTGCTCTTTCCACACTCTTCCTGACATAAAGATGCACTTTATTTGTCAAATTTTGAATATGGTCGCTTCCTATACCCTTTCAATCTGAATTATAACAAATAATTTCCTAGGTGTACATACGATATTTATCTTTCTAATCATGGTTCCATCTTTTCCCTTACCTAGGGGAACAATAATGCCATTCTTCCAATGGTAAGGCACGGATGCACTCTTCACATATACATTGGAAAGCCACACCATAGTGAAATCACATCCATATCCTTTGCCTGTCCCATCGTCTACAGTTGCAGCATTACTATTCTTCAACATTCTTATAACATTTATTTTCATCAATGCAGTTTTGGATGCTAACATTTCAATTCCACAACGTTTGCTATCATTCCCATATCTCTGTAATGCTTGTTCCAGCATTCATGCTCTTTAGTTTCATCCCAAAACAATTTATCACTTCTATTTTCCCTTACAGCTCCTGTTTTGGAGGCTCCTGGGTTAACCTTCTTTACTCTTCCTAGTTTAACAACAATTATTTATTTTACTAAAAGTTGTTTAGCACTTCCTTAGTTTTTTTAATGGTATCTAATATTCTCACAGACTCTTTGTTTCCATTTTGCCCCTTTCTTTTTCTCTCTCAATACACCTTATATTATATATTTGTCTCACCTTCATTTTGCATGAACCCTTCTCTTGCATTTCTTTCTCAACTCCAGCTACTTCCACTTATACATTCTACCAGGCAAGGCATCCTTTTTTATATACCCCCTACTAGCATAATTTAACACATTTCTATAACATAATTCTTTTCTGTTCCAAACAATTTTCACTTTCTCTTTCTTTTCATCCACTGAGCTTTCTTTTGTTGGGAAATTGATGTATCCTCTAACAGGTTTTAAAACAACAATAATATTTTCTCTTCATATAATCACTTAACTTTGTACTTGTTTTTGACTTCCTTCTTTTCTATATATCTTAAAAAGGAGTCCTTGGCAAGCACAGCTTCTTATTTTGAAATATTTAGAATTTAGACTTGTGGGGGGTTTAAAAACAAGCATTCCTGTTTTCTCTTGGCCAATCTGACTGTTTAGAACTTGGTTTCTGTGGCTGCAATCCTAGGCATGTTACCTGGGAGCAGAGGTGGGCTTCAAAAATTTCAGCAACGGGTTCTCTGCCCAGTTGCTGGGTGGGTGTGGCCACGGTGGGCATGGTGTAGTTGGCCTCCTGCACCACGGCAGGGGTGGATGGGTGTTTTTTCCTTCCCCAAGTTCTGAAGACTTTCCTCAAGCCTCTGGGAGGGCGAAAACTGTTTCCCTCAGGCTCCAGAGGCCCTCCGTGGAGGCCTATTTATCCCCTTCCCTAAGCCATTGCATGGGCCCTGCACTTTGGGCCCTCGCATCCAAAATGGGCTACGTGGAAACTCTGGGGAGGGGGCGTGATGGGAGGGACAGGAGGGGCCAGCCAGAGGTGGGATTTGGAGGTTCTCCAAACTGGCCATATTGTTAGCTATGGGTTCTCCCGAACCCAGGCAAACCATAGCAGCCCCCTCTGCCTGGGAGTAAATCCTACTCTGCAAGGAAGTGGGTGAATGAGTGTCTGACTTCTGAAAAATGGGCTGCCCAGATTGTACATGTTAGAATAGGTATTCTTTGTATAACCTCTATAAAATATTCAGTCTCCTTGCCATGCTCAATATATTGTATGTGCAGTCACACTTTAAAATGTAATATAGTAATATAAAACAATCTTAGGGAAGTGTGTACAATACTATGAATTTGATAGTGGATGAGGACTGGTGCATCCTAGTATTCTTCAAACATCACTGAAAAGCAAGTTGACAGCAGCTCTGGAGGCTAAGCTTTAGCTATACATGCAAATGGATTATTTGGGAACAACTTGGGAAAGCTTTGGAAGAATTCATCAGTAACCACAAGATGTTATCACTGAAGCCACTGTTGCCAACAATGAGCTCATAATTCATTCTATGGCAAATGATCCTGCCTGGAAATTTTGCTTTTCCTTTCCCACCCCCAAAGTTGCTTTCAGTAAATGGACAGCAAGGACAACTAGTCAGCTGCACCTTTTCTGTACGTTTCCCCCCTGACCTCAGTAACTTCCTAGAACTCTCTATTAGCTCACTGAATAAAAAATCAATTACATGTTTCTCCATCTAATTTTTTTTTAATTCATTCATCTATCATTTCCTTTGCCTCTGGGCAGCTCTCAAATTTCATCGTGTGTTCATATTGTCCATAACATCTTGTGCAACAGCCCCACATGTTTCTAAGCATCATGAGCTCAGGCCCACAGCTATTGCATACTTTGGAAGTTTCTCTTATTTGCATTTTGAAACACTATAGAATCCTTTCCGCTTAGCAATTTTCCCCATCCCTCTATATGGGTGATTTCTGTAACAATGGCCATGGTCTCACTCATCAGTCACTGCTGCTGCTGCTGTTTTTCTCCTTTTCCTTGGAAGGTTTTGCATACATGATGGCAGCCTTCAAATCTTCATGATGAATTCAACAAATTGATTAATTTAACCCATTTGTAAGAATAGGACATAGTGACTATTGCTTGTCTATTTTATTTTATTTCATTTTATTATTATTTTATTATTTTATTTTATTATTTTATTTTATTATTTTATTTTATTATTTTATTTTATTATTTTATTTTATTATTTTATTATTTTATTATTTTATTTTATTATTTTATTATTTTATTTTTTTATTTTATTTTTTATTATATTTTATTTTTTATTTTATTTTATTTTTTATTATATTTTATTTTATTTATTTTCCACCTATCTTGCTGTCACCCGAACCTGGGTAGCTTACAACCTGAGAAAATGATATAATGAAAAATTAAAACAATAAATATTACATTAAGATTTATTGAAAAATATCTAAGATGGGTTGAGGTATATAATGGGGTGGAGGTAGATTCTATTTAATTTGTCCATCTTTGGTAATTTTCATGCTGATTTTTAAACTTTAAAATCTATACAAAAGTGAATGGATGGATGGATGGATTTGGTGGTAACAGCTGTGTTGTGTATCTTTGAGGGATTTTTCCTGCCTGTTTCACATGGCAATTAGCAAGTATTTATGGGGAAGTGATGCATGAGATTTTTCTTTTCCTGCTGGTTATCATATAGCCACAGGCATCAGAAATACACTGTCTCTAAACTTTGAGATTTAGTAATTATAGCTAATGGCAGATAGTTCCTCTGGGAATATATTTAATCCATCTTGAAAGTAACTTTTGTGGCCTTGAGCATGTTTGTGTCTGTGAATTCCAATTCATTTATTTATCTGGTGTATCAGTTGTCCTAAATCATTTCATTTTTTACAGGATTAATATAAAACAAGTGTAATAATAAGTGATAATTTAAACCAGGCACAAAATAATGGAGAATATTTTTAAAAAGAAATTATTTTAAAAATATGTTTTTCTTAGTGCCAAAAGGCACAAATAGATCCACACTGAAATGTCCTGAAAGTTACTGCCTGACTTTGTTAGATGAAAGAACTCAGAAGTATTTTTTCATAAACTGACATTTAGTGAAATTCATATGGTCCTTAGGTCTAACCCGAAAGTGACACTTAGAAAATAAGTGCCTTTACTACGCTTAGAAATGTATGGGAAGCCCATAATTGTATTTCAAAAATGATGGGCTATGACTTACACTGTCCTTTTCAGTCAAAAATATAACTCCATCCGTTTAAGATAATAGAATTTTTGAAAGTCTTAAAAACAAACAGAAAATATCCAGAAAATACAAACTAATGAAGCTTAGATGTGATCAGAATATAATTAAATTATATTCTGCAAGGATTCAAAGATCAGTTCTGAACTTGATCCTCAATGATGGAATATATTACTATCTAGAACAGCTCAAATCTAATCTTCTAAATCAGATAGAAGATGGCTGCAATCTGTAGTAACTATCACAATAGTTACATCAGAGTACTTTAGGGGATCACTCTTAATTATAACAATTAATAGGGGATCACTATTAATCAGCACTCCTCTATAGCATTATTGATTCCAAGTAGCATAACCCCCAAGCAATATTTTATTTACCCAGTTCTGCTGAAAAAGAGGACTAGAGCTCAGTGTCTCTGGCAAGTATTTCAGTTCAACTTTTCAGATTAATTACTACAAAGGCTTCATTAAAAGTTGAAAAACACTTCTAGATTTGAGTACTGTGAAATACATATTGAGTAATCCTATTTACTCTATCCACACAGTTTTATGAAGCTTTTGAAGTAATATTGAATCTCATTAATGCCTTGACTGGTCCTTGCTGTTTTCTTGGCAAGATTTTCAGAACTGGTTTTTTATTACCAAAGGCTGAAAAAGAGAGATGGGCTCAAGCTGGCTTCAAGTGTGGGGTAAGACTCAAACTCATGGTATCTCAGTTTCTAACCCGTTGCCTTAACTACAATATCAAACTGGCTTTCTTAGTAAATCTAAATTCTATTAAATAAAATGCAATGGTTGTCCTGTGTTCTTGGTTCTGCCTACTATTACTGTCTCCATTAGAGATATTTCTGTGAAATCTCCTCCATCTGAAATGCAGTTAGCAATTACTGAGCAGAGATGTAATATTCAGTGATAAACATTCCACCACTAGTATAAATAAAGGTGGAATATCATCATCATCACCTCCATCGTCATCATCATAATCATCATCAGCAACAGCATTTCTATCAATGCCCACAGTAAAGCCCAGGAAAATTATTAGGGTCACACTGGAGTCTGTGTGTTTACATAAACCCACCATCAGGGTGACCAATTCTGAAAGTTTTGTATCTGAAGAATTTTATATAGTCCTCCATGATTAGCCTAGGATCTAAAGATTACAGATCAGGAGCAAGCAATCATAAGCATTCTTCACAAACATTATGGTGAAAATTATGAAGCACGTATCACAACACAAACTCTCACCTTTGTCCTTGTGACTTAAGAATATGAGTCACACATTTTGCACTGGGATATCACAATGCCCATTTTGTCACTCCTGTTCCTGCTCCCCTATCTATGTATGCTCACTTGGTACATCAAATCAGAAAACACCGGAACCATACTTTATTGAAAAAGGCCAGAATAACAGAATATTGCAAGTCTGATTCTACTTTACAACCTCTCCTTTTATATTACAGTGAAATAGGTACTCTGAACAGGTCTATGACAATTCACTATGGCCAACTTGCCATGGCCAACTCACCATGGTTAACTCCCCACAGCCAACTTGGCACAGCCAACTTGCTGCAGGAGAATTTACTGCGGGACAAGAGTTACACTAATATCAAAGAAAGGATGGGATAGAATAATTAAAGAAAGTAAGCAAAAGGAAGGACAGAATGAAATGTGAATGGCAAAAATGAAAATAATTTTTATTTATTTTTTTAAATGCTTAAATAAAATTGTTAAATTGTTCCATACTGAGTTGCCCTGTGGCAGGTTGGCCATGGCATGTTGTCGTGCAGCATGTTGGCTGTGGTGAGTTGTCCCATTCCCCTCTGAGCTACTTCTCTTGCTTCCTAGGATTTAAAGAATGTTTTAGCCCTCTTTGTCTTTGTCACATTTGTTGCATAATTTTGTCAAGTTAATCTTCTTTACTCTCTATACTCCTTTTGTGTAAGTACTTTTTTTTGCCAAGATGCTCTTTTCTTTGCAACTACTATATATATATTTAGACACTGCATGCAGGTTACTAGTGTACTTTAATTGATTGTTTGATTAATTGACTGATAATGTGCCATCAAGTCAGTTTCAATTCTTAGTGACCACACAGTAAAACCTCTTCAGAAAGACCCATCCTCAACTTGGCCTTTCAGTCTTCCAGTGATGTACTGGATGTCCAGTGATGTACTTTCAGTGATGTACATTGCTGTTGTAATTGAATCCCACTATATTGCTGCTATAGAGTTGTTCTCTCTCTCCTTTCTCTCTCTTTTCTGGGATTATGGACTTTTAAAAGGAGAAAGGTCTTCACATGTGTCCAAAATATATTTTGCATCTGCCCCAAGCATGAATTATGAAATCGTTTGTTCTGTGATCAATTTGTTTATTTTCTTACCTATCCATGGTATTCTCAGTAGTTTATTCCAACACTAGAAGTCAATAGACCTTCTATCATGTTTCGTCAGAGAGTCCAGATTTTTCTTCCTAACAGTATAATAGGAAAACAATGTGCACCTCTGATCTTTGCAAGTACAGACATCATAGCAACTGGATATATTTTTTTTCAAGGCCTTCATTGCTACCCTGCCAAGTAGCTAGCCTATGGTGCATTTTTTGGTTACTGATTCCTTTGCTGCTGAAAGTCAAACCTAAAAAGCAGAAACTATCTACCATTTCAACTGATATAGTTGGTATCACTTCTAAAGCTGGTTACATGCAAGCAGTACTTTGGTCTAATGTATGTTTCATCTTAGTCCCATTTTTTCAATGGGTTCCCTGTCTTTCATAACTACATCTTGCAGATCATTTGCATTTTCAGCTATTAGAATAGTATTGAAGGGACGTGGTGGCTCAGTGGCTAAGATGCTGAGCTTGTCGATCAGAAAGATTGGCAGTTCGGTGGTTCGAATTCCTAGCACCGTGTAACGGAGTGAGATCCCATTATTTGTCCCAGCTTCTGCCAACCTAGCAATTCGAAAAGCACATAAAAATGTTAATAGAAAAATAGGAACCACCTTTGGTGGGAAGGTAGCAGCATTCCGTGCGCCTTTGGCATCTAGTCATGCCGGCCACATGACCACAGAGACGTCTTTGGACAGCGCTGGCTCTTAGGCTTTGAAAAGGAGAAGAGCACCACCCCCTAGAATCGGGAATGACTAGCAAACGTGTGTGAAGGGAACCTTTACCTTTACCTTAGAATAGTATCATTAGCATAGCACTGATTTTGATGTTTCTTCCTCTAATTTTAAAATGCCAACAATCCAGGGTCTTCCGATTGATATTCGGTATGTAAATTGAATAAACTATTGAATATACTGCCTTGTTACATTCCTTTGCCAACTTAGAGACATTGGCCTCGGCATGTTCTACCCAGAGGGTGGGTTCGTCGTGTATCTATAGATTTCACATGGGAACAATGAAATGTCCTGAGTTCCCTTTTTTGTAAGGACATTCCAAGGTTTACAATACAATCAAAGACCCTTCTATAAATAGCAAAACCCACATTGAATTCTTTTAAATCTTTTTTCCAATTATCTATGGTAGCATATGTCTCTGATAAAGTCTCCCAATTCTTTTCTAAAACCATTCTGAACTTTTGGTATCTCCTATGTAAGGTTCAAATCTGCATGGATGATCCTAAGCATCATTTTATCATCATGTGAAATTAAGGGTATTATGTGATAATCTGCATAATTCTGTTAAATTTTTATTCTTTGGTATTGATATGTGAGTTGTAGATATTCCATCGATTCTTGCAGCTTTCTGACTTGATAATGACCAGAGCACTGTTCTAAATTCATCTTCCAGTATTAGAGTTTATTGTACATAAGGATTATCTTCCAAGATATTTTGGATGTGACATTTCTATTATACAGAATTTCCACAGCCAGCCCCTTGTTATATATGGATATTTGATTATATCATTGTCCACTTCCTTCTGCCAATAATTTTGTATCTTGTTTGTATCTTGGAGCGAAGGGAAGGACGCGACAAGAGATAAGTGAAAGTGACTTTATTCAGCTCATAGTAAACTGCGATTCAACGTGGCGTGGTTCGCGCCAAACATTTATACCCCCGGGTTTGAACGAGGAGCCAATGGGGCGTCGAGTAGCTCGACCAATCAGGGCGAGGATTGAACCGGCTCCGCCCGGGAACCAATCAGGGAAGGAGTCCTTTATTCGCGCGCTTGTATTTCCCGCGCTAGTATTCAACACCCCTCCCCCCCAGTCAAAGAGTTCCTTTAGGAAGGGCAAACATAGTCCTGTAGGTAGGCGGGCCGGTGGCGTTCTCGTCCCGATCTTCGTGGCTCCCCGGCGGTTGTCGACGGGGGGGGAACCGCCGGTGGAGGAGTGTCCGTGGTGGGGCGGTGAACGTGCGGCGTGACCCCGAGAGGAGGCGCTGGCCCCGGGTCCCGTGCCCGATGTCCATCTGTCCGGGGTAGCGTCTCCGTGGCAACAGGAGTGTCCGGTAGCGGCCCCGCGCAGTCCAGTTGGGGTGTAGGTTCAGAGTCTCGATAAGGGCTCCGAGGAAAAGAGTAGCCGGTTGGGGCGCGCCTGTCCTGAAAGTTCGCATCGGCATGCCTCCCGTTCCCCGGGTGGAAACGGTCCGTTGGGGAAAAGGTCAACGAGGGTGGCTCCTGGTGTGAGCGGGTGTCTGAGGGGCTTGGGCCGTCTGTTTCTGCGGGAAGGCGACGCCTTAACTGGTCCACGTGGCGCCTCCATTGTGTTCCGTCGGCCAGGGCGACCCTGAAGGAACAGGGGCCGGTCAGAGCTGTAATGGTTGCGGGAACCCACCGTGGATCCCCAGAAAAGGAACGGGCCCATACAGGGTCCCCTAACTTAAACGCGTGGGAAGGAAGGGCCCCCAGGTTGCTTGGCGGATCCCCTGCGTATAGTGGATGGAGCCTGTCTAGGGGGGTCCGCAATCTCCTACCCATCAAGAGCTCCGCGGGACTTTTATTGGTCGTCGGACAGGGTATGGAGTGCTGGCTCAAGAGGTAGGCCGCTACTCTTTCTTGCCAGTCGCCCTGGTCCATGCGGCCCAAAGCTTCTTTCGCTGAGCGGACTGCTCGCTCCGCCCGGCCGTTACTAGCTGGGTGATAAGGGGCCGTGGCCGCGTGTCTGATTCCTTGTTCGGCCAGGAATTCTTGGAACGTGGTGGAGGTAAACTGGGGCCCGTTATCGGAAACTATCACATCCGGTAACCCATGGGTAGCGAACATCTTACGGAGGGCCCTCACTGTACTCTCCGCTGTGGTGGAGGTCATGATTACCAGCTCCACCCACTTGGAGTAAGCATCGACCACTATCATGAAGTTCCGGCCGTGGAAGGGGCCGGCGAAGTCGATGTGTATACGGGACCATGGGCCTCTAGGGATTTCCCACTCACGAGGGGCGGCTGTGGGGGGATTCGGCCTAGAGTTTTGGCAGGCCCTGCATCGGCCAACGTAGTCTGCAATTTCCGAGTCTAACAAGGGCCACCACACGTAGCTACGGGCTAAGGCTTTCATCCGCGCTATGCCTGGGTGGTTTTTGTGGAGTGCGGGCAGGATTCGTGCCCGTAGGGCTTTGGGGATCACTACCCTATCCCCCCAGACAAGACAACCCCCGTGGAGGGCGAGTTCGGCTTGTCGCGCTTTAAATGGGCGGAATTCTTCCGCTACCTTTTCCGTGGGCCACCCCCTCAAAACCCATGAAGCAACCTGAGATAGGACGGGGTCAGCCTTTGTGCAGGCTGCAACGTCCGCGGCCGAGACGGGGAGGTCGGATTCGGCGATGGACAGAACAGAGAGTGCGGGCACGTGGGCTGTGTCCGTCTCTGGCAGAGGGCAACGGCTCAGGGCGTCTGCGTGCCCTAGCTGTTTGCCCGGACGGTATAACAGCGTATACGAATACGCCGTTAGGAACTCCGTCCACCGAGTCATGCGGGGGGACAAAATGGGGGGAGTTGGCTTGTCGCCCGCCAGTAGCCCCAGGAGGGGTTTGTGATCCGTGACTAGGGTGAAATTTCTACCATAAAGGTAGTCATGGAACCGCTTAATGCCGGACACTGCAGCCAGGGCTTCTTTATCGATTTGGCTGTAGTTCCGCTCCGTGGAGGAGAGTGTCCGGGAATAGAAAGCTATGGGGGCTTCTGAGCCGTTCGGGAGGACGTGGCTCAGGACCGCCCCTATGCCATAGGGGGAGGCGTCGCAAGTCAGAATTAGAGGCATCCTATCGCTGTACTGGATTAGGACTGCCGATGAAGTTAAAATGTCCTTTATAGCCGCGAACGCGTGCGCTTCACGGCTACCCCATTTCCAGGCCGCTGACCGGTCAAGTAGTCGGTGTAGCGGCTCAGCTAGTGACGCCTTGTGGGGGATAAAAGGGGCGTAGAAGTTTAAGAGCCCCAGGAACGCCTGTAATTCCGCCCTAGAGGTGGGCGCGGGTGCGTTTTTGATGGCGGCAACTTTGGAAGGAGTGGGGTGGATGCCTTGGGCATCAATGAGGAACCCCAAGAATTCAACTTTGGGAACAGCAATTTCGCATTTGCTGCGCTTTAATTTCAGTCCTGCCTCCCTGAAACGTGTGAGGACCTCCCGCAGTGTTTTCAGGAGTTCCGAGTGACTGGGGGCTGCGACCAGGACGTCGTCGAAGTAGGGAACGACACCTGGGAGCCCGTGGAGCAACCGCTCCATGAGGCTCTGGAAAATCCCAGGGGCAACCGAAACGCCGAATTGGAGACGGCGGCAACGGAAAGCCCCGCGGTGGGTGACGATGGTCTGGGCTGTAGCCGCATCGTCGTCTACGGGAAGCTGCTGGTAGGCCTGTGCCATGTCTAGCTTAGCGAAGATGCGGCCCTGTCCTAAGGAGTGGAGTAGGTGCTGCACTACGGGAACCGGATACGGGTTTGCCTGCAGGGCCAAATTGATGGTCGACTTGTAGTCGGCACATATTCTCACCGATCCGTCGGGTTTGACCGGGAGGACTATGGGGGTTTCCCAACGGGCGTGATCTACGGGCTCGAGTACCCCTTGCTCAATAAGCTTATCAAGTTCCGCGTCTACCTTTGCTCTCAATGCGAAAGGAACCCTGCGTGCCTTCAACCTAACGGGAGCGACCTGGGGATCGAGGCAGAGAGAAATGGGGGTACCCTTGTAACAACCCAATTTCCCATCGAACACATCTGCGAACTCGTCTAGGACGCTATCTACGGGGAGGGGAACTACCCTGTGTACCCCTTCTATGGTGAGGCCCAAGGCGGGGAACCATTCTAACCCCAGGAGAGCGGGCAGGTTGTTCCTAACGACTAAAACTGGGAGTTTCCCTTTAAAATTCCCATATTCCACCCGGATGTGGTATATTCCAGCTGTGGGAATCCCATTTCCCTGATAGTCTAGGAGGGAGACCCCGGCGGGGCGCAGCTTTCTCTGGGGGACCCCGGGGCAAAGGCGGGAGAACAAAGCCCAAGAAAGGAGAGAACGGGATGAACCGGAGTCCACCTCCATTTGGCACAGCTGACCTTCGAGCCGGACGGCGGTGCTTATTTTCCGGTTGCCAGCGGGAACGTGGGATGCCTGGTAGACCACGCAGTTGGCGCTGGGGGGCTGGTAGGTTGAGTGGCAGTCCTCGGAGCGCCTCGCGGGACGTGGCTGCTGGCGGCGTTGCGGTGCCTGGCGCTGGTCGCTGGGCTGCATAAACGACGGGGCTGGCAGGAGAGCCCGGCATACTCTGGCGAGGTGCCCTTCTCCTCGGCAGCGGCGGCAGACGGCAGAGCGGAACGGGCAGGCTGCGCGGCTGTGGCGGCCGCCGCATCCGCGGCAAGGTGCGTTTGAGGCTGGCTGAACGGGCGTCGGCGGTTGCTGGGGTGGCCTCCGCTTCGGCTGCATCCTCATTTGCCCTACGGTTTCCTCCTCCTCCTCCTCGTCTTCAGCAGGAGAGAGATCGTCGACGAGGTTCGTCTGGGTGGACGGCCCCGCGGCGGTTTGCGCGGGGGGGTTTAGCTGGAGGCGTTCCATGTCGGCCGTGGATTGCTCGGAGAGTTCGGCCGCTCGCGCTGTTTCCACGGCTTGCATCAGGGTAATCTTGTGATTCCGGAGCATTCGGCTGCGCAATTGCACGTCGCGGACCCCGCACACAAACTGCTCCGCGAGGTTCTCCTCCAGGTCTGCAAAATCACACTGGGCGGCCACTGTGCGCAAAGCCTCCAGGAACTGGCTGATGGACTCGTTGGGCTTTTGCACTCGGCGGCGGAAAGCGAAACGGCGTGCAAAGAGAGAGGGTGAGGGAGCGTAGTGGTTCCTCAGCCTGGACATCAGCTCGCTCCACCCGAGTTTGTAGGCTGGCCTCGGGGCGGCCAGGGCTCTCGCAGAGGCGAACATGGAAGGCTCACAGCAGGATAGGAAGAAGCTGCATTTCTCCTCGTCGGTCTGAGCCTGGTTCTTCGAGGCGATCAGGTAGCACTCGAAACGTTCCATGAAACTGTCCCATGATTCTCCGCTGGCTCCGCCGAATGGCGCGAAAGGCGGAAGCGAAGATGCCATCGAGGTGTGGAGCCGGAGGGGGAGAGAGGAAAGGCGGAGAAAAACTTCGCGTTCGCTGCCGGAATTCTCAGTCTGAAGTTAGCGTTCGAGCTGGTTCAGACGCGGTGGCAGCTGGCTTGCTCTTCTCCGTGGTCGCGGGAATCGGGATCCCACCTTCGTCGCCAGTTTTGTATCTTGGAGCGAAGGGAAGGACGCGACAAGAGATAAGTGAAAGTGACTTTATTCAGCTCATAGTAAACTGCGATTCAACGTGGCGTGGTTCGCGCCAAACATTTATACCCCCGGGTTTGAACGAGGAGCCAATGGGGCGTCGAGTAGCTCGACCAATCAGGGCGAGGATTGAACCGGCTCCGCCCGGGAACCAATCAGGGAAGGAGTCCTTTATTCGCGCGCTTGTATTTCCCGCGCTAGTATTCAACAAATAATATAGCCAATTTGATTTCTACGTGATCTGCCTGCTGAGGTGCATGTTTATATATAGGCTATTTTAAAATTGTGTTGGCAAAGGAGAAATTATTGGATTGGCAGAAATCAGTAGTTTTTACTTTGCTTCACGTCTCTTTCCTAGGGCATGCAGTCCAACTATGTTTTCCTCTTTACTATATCTAACTTTGGCATTCCAATCTCCAGCTGCAAGCAGTACAACTTGTTTCCGTGTTTGCTGATTCAGATTGAACTTGACCATAACACTCATTAACCTCCTTTTTTCTGCATCAGTGACTGGAGCATAAATATGGATAACTGTCATGTTAAAGATCGTCCATGAAGTCTAATTAATATTATGCAGTCACTGACTGCAATGAATGCTGCCTTTGTTACATCCTTCATATCTATGAAAAAATGCTATTCCTTCTCTTTTTTCATGTTTTGAATAGAAAATATTACAACTTTTCTGACTGGGTATATAATTTCAATCCATTCTAATATTCGTTGCCCCAAATGTCAATATGTAGTTACATTGATATTTCACCATGTTGAGCTTTCCTATCGCCATGTTTCTTATGCTCCACATTGCCGCTGCAATTCTCTCTTCGCAACTTTGTATTTTCTTTCCCTGCACAACAACATCAGCAACTCGATGTATCAATGGTGAGAACCGACTGTCCAGCCATGGAATTGCGAACATCACACTATGGCATAAATATGAATATACCATAAATACTACAAAAGAACCTCAGCTATTTCTCAGTAGCAGATTGAGTGTTATCTGACCTGAGAGATCTTTACATGGCAGTATTATAATCAACCATGTTGTATTATTGATTCATGTGACTGTTTGCTAAAATGCTAAAGTGGCTTATCATTGTTGTCTCCCATACAGCATGAAAATATGCCTTTACCATTGAGAATTAAGAGATTGTCTGCCTCCAGCATTTTCCTCTGTTGCTTGATTTAAGGGCCTGCCGGCTTTAGCTGGGCAGTTGGGATGACCACCATGCCTTGACTGACTTTGTTGGGAGTATGTATTCTTGTCCACCTTTATTTATCTTTTCCATTAACAGCATTCTCTGCACCTCAATGTATTGCAGGACTTGTAGAGCGATGGTGGTGATGACCATACAAATACATGGTTTACTAATTATGTAGAATCATAGAAACTAATAAATTGTGCCCTGTCTTGTTCCTTGCACCAAGGTGCTTCTGAGTAGAAAAGATTAGCAAATGACATCCCCATTGCATTGGATTGGAGACTCCTTTCATGTCCCCATTAATGTGCCCATTAAAGTACCTATTTATCTTCTTGCATTTGCACACTTTCGAACTGCTAGGTGAGTAGGAACTGGAGCAAATGATGGGAGCTCACCCCACTACACAGCAGCATTTGGGTCTTGAATGTGTTCTAATAGCGTGAGCCATCGTGCTTCAATAAATTGTGTATTAGTATTTTAATGACAGTATATTGTCACAAACATGTAATGCCAGTTATTCTATAATTCCATGATGTAGGAATAATGTGTAAGTTTATGCTTTGGATTTCTGTGAAGGAACATATGTGAAAGATAGAGCATGTTAGTCTTACTAAAACTAGGCCACGGAGGCAAAATCTTACTCAAAATATTTCAATTTATGATGCATATGGAAAAGTACCAGAATGAAGATTTGGAGAAAAAAAATCAGCAAGTTATGATTCTCACAACAGAACATGGTTTCCAAAACAACAGGTGTTTGCCGGGCAATTGTATTTGAGTGGAAATATACCAGAAATTATGTGGATAGTGCTGTGTGGAAGTGGCCAAACTTTAGTTATTTATTAAATTTTTATGTTGCCCAACTCCCAATGATACTGGGTGGTTCTCAAATAAAAGTGCAAAAAAAAATAAAAATGGCAAAGATGACAAGAATCAGATAGCAATGGGGAAAGAAAAAAAATGCCACACAATCCAAGGCGTTTTAATTCACCTTGTCTAAGGGTCTGGGAGAAGAATCAGATCTTCAAGCCCCTTTGAAACACCAGAAGGGTGGCCTATCCAAATTTCATGGGAAATCTAATTCCAGAGGACAGGCACTGTCACAAAGAAGGCATGTTATGAGAGCTCCAATAAACACTTCGTTTAATTAAAGAAACCTTGTGTGTGCCAAACCTGCCAGATCAAATTGGCTGGGCAGATAGTTTGATACACTGATTAAACTTTGTTGGAAGATATATGAATATATAGGTATTGTAATCCTTTGAAGCCATGATATAGAATTAAACATAATACCTGAATTCAGTTGGAACTTAAACCTACTCTGGTCTGCTAGATTCTGAGTTGGATAGGTATGCATTTTTAGCTCAGGAAATAAATAATAACATTTGTAAATCTGTGTTTGCTTGTACATTTGAGTGTCTGGATAATAAGTAAGTATTTTCTGGCCTCCAGTGCAACAAGGACTCCTCTTCACAGCAGTGTTATTGTGCATTCTTTTTGTCCTTGAGTCAGCAGAAAAGTATGTCAGTACAAATTGGTCTGCCTTAAAGGACCAGCCTTAGTTAGTGACACTTTTCAGTGACAAAGCTGGTGACTGATACTGTCCCTGCAGATTGGGACAGGTTAAGGAAAGGGGCTGGGGGAAGAGATGAGTTTTGACAAATCGCTAGACTCTTAAATTGAGCCATCTGCTAAAACCTGGTTGACAAGGTGGGTGGGAGCAGAGGTAAGGCTGTTCCACTTTACTTCACAGTGCTTGATGTAGTAGGATTGCTCCTTCTCTGCCCCCTCATTTGCAATTCTCTCCCAACTTGGTTTAAGAGCTACTTCCAAAAATCAAAAACCGTATTTTTCAGAGTATAAGATGCACCGGAATATAAGATGCACCAAGGTTTTGAAGAGGCAAATTAAAAAAAAGTAGGTAGATAGATAGAGGTATAGTGAGGGAGAGAAAGAGAGAGAAATACAATAGGTAGGTAGGGAGAGAGAGAGTGAGTAGGTAGTTAGGGAGATGTTTCCAGGTGTATTAATCCATGTGCTGGAGAAGGAAATTGCTGACAATCTGCAGCACCTAAGACTTTATTTCTGCTGGCACAGCACTTGATCAATGTAATTCTCATCAATCAGTTAAAGAGCTTTCCAAAAGGAAAAAAAAAGTTTTTGCACTCTGCAAACCTCCCAAAAACGGCCCATTTTTTTTAAAAAAAGGCATGAATAGCCTTGGGGGGGTGCTTGTAGAGTACTCCTAGGGGGTGGGGAAAAATGAACAAAAAAGGCCTGTTTTCATGAAAATGGGCCCATTTTTTGTCAAAAAAATTGCATGCATAGCCTTATGGAGGCTTGGGGGCAAAAAATGGCCCATTTTTTTTGCTCATTTCTGCCCTCCCCAACCCCCAGGAGCTCTCTAAAAGCCTCCATAAAGGTATGCAGGGCCATTTTGGTGAAGAGGGCGGGGCTTCGGGAGGTAAAAAATGCTGTATTCGATGTATAAGATGCACCCAGATTTTCAGCCCCCTTTTTGAGGAAAAAAGGTGCGTCTTATACTCCAAAAAATACGGTAGTTAATAGAGACGCCGATCATGGGCCGATCATGAAAGGTACAGAGAAGGCTGCACTACACCATCCTAACACATCAGCTCTTTGAAGGGTTACTTTAAAACATGGATTTAGTATTTTTTTTTCAGAAGGGTGGCTAATCTGTGTTTAATAGTAGCCTTCCTTTCTCTTGCTATTTCAACCGGCATTGGGGATTAGCGCTTGTGATGAGCCACGTGTTCAGCTGAGAAGTCACTGATCTCTGGAAGATGATCTTTGGTACTGGTGATTTAGCAAGGACAGGGAGAGAGCTGGTTTGGAAGAATTGGACTGTCCCGTGCAGAGGTGGTATTTAGCTGGTTTGGACCAATTCTGGCGAACCGGTAGCTGAGATTTTGAGTAGTTGGAGAACTGGCAAATACCACCTCTCGCTGGCCCCACCCCTGCCCCAGGGAACTGCAGGGAGGCCCTAAACAGAGTGAAGGAGGGTGTGGCGCAGGCCCCCCACAGACCGTTTTTGCTCCCAGGGGTCTGCAGGGAGGCCTAGCCTGTAAGGCTGGGGCACCCAATTGATCTATTCGCTGCCTCCCAGATGATTGGTGTGATCGGTCTATTGCTGCCTCCCAGCCTCCCAGATGATCAGCGGGGTCTTCTTTTGTTGCCTTGCACAGAGAATGGAGCTGGAAAGCAGGTTGGTGGGGTGGGGAGGGAATGGGGATTTTGCAGTATTCTTCCCTTGCCATGCCCACCAAGCCACGCCCACAGAACCAGTAGTAAAAAAAAATTGAATCTCACCACTGGTCCTGTGCAAAAGGCCCAATGTCCTTGGGAAATAACACCCATAGACTGGAGGAGTCATACTCAGCAACCTGAAGCAAACAAGAATGTGGCAGATCCTAGCTATTGGCTTCATCATCCCCAGCATCATCAATAATATTGTTCAGTCAGCAAGATTTGTGCTGAGACAAAAGGGAGCTTTCCTTTTAAACTTTGTAGTGGCAATGCAAATAGCCATTGTTATTGCTAGGAGTTTAGTGACATGTTTTGATTTATCCATATTAAGAAAAGTTTAGAAGTTTAGAGCACATTCTGAGTTAGCCTGCTTATTTTCTTTACTCCTGTTTATTGAATAAAAGAGAAGTGTGTATGTGTGTGTGTGTATGTGGGAGTCTTCACAAACATCCAAAGCTTTTCTCATTGTGAAAGGCTCAGACTTTTGAGTCCCATCCTACAGTCAAATGTTCCCTTGGGGTTGTTGCTATTTGTTGAAAGTTGCTGCATAGAAACCAGAGGTGGTATTCAGCCAGTTCTGACAGTTCAGAAATTTTGAGTGGTTCGGAGAACCGGAAAATACCACCTCTGGCTGGCCCTGCCCCCATCTATTCACTGCCTCCCAAGTCTTCTGGGTCTTCTTCTATTGCCCTGCACAGGAGCTGGAAAGCAGGTTAGTGAGGTGGGGTGGAAATGGACATTTTACAGTATCCTTCCCCTAGGAGTGGGGAGGGAATGGGGATTTTGCAGTATCCTTTCCCTGCCATGCCCACCAAGTCAAGCCACGCATACCAAGTCACACTCACAGAACTGGTAGTAAACATTTTTGAATCCCACCACTGATAGAACCTATCACTGAATACTGTGGGAATTGGCCACCCTTGCGGTATCTCTGTTCCTGCCAGCTGGTAATAGATTTGGGTATTATCTTGTTCGGGATGTATGCTTTTTATGTTATGCTTTAAAATCTATTTGCCTGAGCTAATAATAAAATCCCTTTATTATCCCTTTTAAAGTCCCTTTAAAACCCATTTATTTACTTTAGTTCATCTAGTTCATTGTCTCTGGATCCAAAAGAAGCAATTGCCTGGGTGCCTGATCCCTGCCCTGACACTTGGTGAAACAAACTGGAATAGTTAAATGCAACTTAAAATTGCCTCTGTAATGGGCTAGGAAGGAAAAAAGGCAAAGTCATGAGAGCATGCTATTCACAAAAAGTTAGGGGACAAGAATGTGGAAGACTATGAACACAAGGGGAAGAACAACCGTGTATCCCTTGAGGAGACAGCTCGTTAAGCCTATTCCGAGGTGTACTTTGTAAGTTAGTTAAGTCTATGAGAGGCTGACTTTCCTTTGCTTCTTATGAAGCCAGTGGTGGCTTCCTACTGGTTCGGATTGGTTTGGCCGAACTGGTAGTGGTATGGCGGCCTGGGTCACTACAACCAGCAGTGACCCAGTCCCGCCATGGCCCTGAACCGGTTCCCTGGTCTCTTCTGCAGTTGCTGGCATGTTTCTGAGCATGTGCAGAATAGCTTTCAGTCAACTGTGCATGCGCAGCAATGTGCGGAGGGCACATGAGCAAGTGAAGTGTGCAGCGCACATGCAAAACACCCTCTCAGTGAACTGGTAGTAAACCGGTTAGGAACCCACCACTGGATGAAGCGAATTAAAATTCAAGAGGCAAAGCCAGGGCTCTGGCATAGAGTCCTTGGCCAGGGGTTCTCACTGCTAGGGTAAACTAATTATTCCTTTATGAAGCCATTACAGCCGCCTTGGACTCAGTTAGTCATTCATAGTTAGATGACTATGGAGATTCTCCATCATCCACATCATGGTTGTCCCAAAGGTGCTTTTTCAAAAGGCAACTGGACTTCTTTTGTTTCCAAGGAAAATTAGAGAAAGTCCTGTTGCCTTTTGAAAAAAAGCTCCTGTAGTCAGATTTTTCTTTGGAATGGTTTTTCCAATGGATAACTACTCCCTGCTGGATTTTGAAAAGACAGAACTACTTTGAAGAAGAACCTTTTCTTAAGCTTGTACATTTATTCTTTTTGCTACTTTTTGTCCTTATTTTTTTGTTATCTCTGGTTTGTGTCATTTTTGATGGCCCCTCTTTGGGATTTTCATCAGCCTGTAGATGTTTTAACTTGTTTTATTTTCTACGTAAGCTGTGAGAGTCATTTGATTGCAGCACAATAGAAGTTTAATAAATAAATGAATGCTTCCTTTTGTCCTGAATCCACTTCATTGAGTCATTCTGAGTCCTATACTTACAAGAAATGGAGAGGAAGGAATAGTCTGTCCATTTCCTTCATACTAATTTTATAAAAATGTGTCAAGAATCCACCCCTTTTAGTCATCTTTTTTCTTAAACCAAAGAACCTCAAACCTCAAACACCCTCAACTTCTCCTCAGAAAGAATGCATCCCCCCACCATTTTTACAACCCTTTTTTTAATCTTGCAGATTTTATTTATTTATTTATGTAACACATAGCATCTACAGAGGTCTTGTGATCGCTGATAGACAGGTAGTCCTCAACTTACGTCTCAGTTGAGCCCAAAATTTATGTTGCTAAGTGAGAAATTTGTTAGTACATTTTGCCTCATTTTACAACTTTTCTCACCACCATTGTTAAGTGAATCATTGCGGTTGTTAAATTAGTAACATGGTTGGTAAGTGAACCTGGTTTCCCCATTGACTTGGATTGTCAGAAGGTCACAAAAGGTGATTACATGACCCCGGGACACTGTAATGGTCATAAGCATGAAACAGTTGACAAGCATCTGAATTTTGATCACGTGATCATGGGGATGCTGCAAAGGTCGTAACTGTGAAAAATGGACACTTTTTTCAGTGCCTGTGTAATTTTGAATGGTCATTAACTGAACCCTTGTAAGTTGAGGACTACCTGTGTTATCAGTGATTGCATGACCTCTGTAGATGCTATACACTAAATAAATAAATAAATAAATAAATAAAATCTTGTAGTATTAATAAAGCAATGGGTGGAAACTAATCAAGGAGAGAAGCAACTTAGAAGTAAGGCGAAATTTCCCAACAGTTAGAAAAATTAATCAGTGGAACAACCTCCAGAAATTGTGAATGATCCAACACTGGAAGTTTTTAAGAAGATATTGGATAGCCATTTCTCTGAAGTGGTATAGGGTTTCCTGCCTAAGTGGGGGTTGGACTAGAAGACCTCCAAGGTCCCTTCCAACTCTGTTATTCTATTCTACTTAATAAAGAACAATTAGAAATGTACGAGTAAATTCCAAATACAATTGCATTTGGGTATATATCAAAAGGCACAATCATTTTCATGGCTTTATGATATTCCTTCCTCCTGCCCCACAAATCCTCTGACTATGTACAGGGAGCCAGTTAGGTGTAGCCGTTGAGGCACCAGTTTAGAAAGGGAGAGACTCTGAGTTCTAGTCCTATCTTGGGCCAGTCACTTCTCTCAATGCTAGAAAGAAGGCAATAGCAAACCAGTTCTGATAAACATTGTCAAGAAAATTGTAGGGACCAGTCCAGGTAGTTATCATCACTGCCTGAATGGTACAAAAAGAAAAAAAAAGAAGTATGGAAGAGGTGCCTGCACAAAGTTAGCCCAAGAATCTCTAACATTACATCTATTTCAGTACAATTAGTTCAAAAATATTACATTTATACGTTAACTTAGAGAGGGGTTGGCGGGGGGGGGGGTGGGTTGTATCAAACTGTTTTGTCTGAATTATACAACAAGGTGTATTCCAGACTATTGCTAAATAGCTCTTCTGGACCTTCTCTTCAGTTTTAATTCAGAACTGAAGTCTCAGCAACAACTTCAAATCTTTGCCTATCTGAAGCCAGAAATCTGATCTGAAGCTCATCTTCGGAACCTCCCCACCCACTTAAAAAAAAAACCAAATTGACCACTGTCTTCCAATCCTTGGACATTTCATTTTCGTCATTCTCTCCTGGAGACCATTGATAGGTTGTCATGTCCTGTTTCACCTTGTCCTGCCTCACCCAGAAGTGTCCAAACGTTAAAATCTTTTATCTTTGGTCACATGTTTACTTCTTGTCCATTCCAGTTGCTTTTCTTGGAAACCCAGAATGATGTCAGAATAGGGGTGTGCTCTCAAGCAAACAGGTAAGATATAAAGACCCTGGAAGGCAAAAGGTAGAGGGACAATTAAGAAGTGGGAAAGCACCTAACTTGGAGCAGGATGAAGCAGCGTGAGTAGAAGCTGCTGTAGGGCATTGTATTCTCTTGCTCTGAAGTGGAAAGTTGGGTTGTCTGGGTGAGCAATGTCTTAGGTTTAGATAGCTGAGGAAAGGGGTTATTCAACCAGCTGGCCTTTAGGAAAGGGGAGATCAAAGACTAAGGCTGATATCTGTAGTGGCTTTGAGATGATCTGCATAGAGACTTTGGGATGATCTCTATAGAGACTTTGGGAAGCAATGCAAGTTCTGAAGACAAATGTTGCTCAGTGCAATTCACTGCTGAGCTCTCATCAGTGGAAGCAGAGTTGTCAACAACCTCTACTGCTGAGTTGTGCTGAAAATCAGGAATCTTGTTTGGGTGCTTGAATGAAAACTGAGAAGGTTGTTTTGTTGTTTGGTTTTTTTTTCATCTGTCCAAGATTCTTAATAGCTTCCCTTGCTGATTCAGGATTTTTGTTGTTGAACTTCTGTGGTATGCTTAGTCCACCTAGGAACAGAGGGTAGATGCGTTGATCATATTTTGCCCACTGTGGTAAGTAAAGTAAGAGAATGCCTGGGGCCTGCTAAGATGTCAACAAGGCTGTGCATGCTTAGAGTGGGTGAGTCTAGGATTGCCACTTGATTTCTCTTTCCTGGCAGGGCAATGGTAGAATTTAAATAGGTGGTGCTCCCCAGCACAAGGATGTAAAACTGTAGGATCTGTGCCAAGAACAAAATGCTGTTCACCTTGCACTAGCAAGAAATTTTGGCATGAGGCAGAAATGAGAGAAACGGGGCATTGGAACTTGATTGTTTGGAGAAATGTTTTCATGTCTATTCCCTGTAGATTGCTATTACTGTATATTTGCCAAGATGAAATTCTGAGAAGCCCACCCGTACAGAGCTTTCTCGGTGTAGATTGTTACGGACAGGGCACACGTTAGTATCAAGTGTGGGTATGTGGGAGCTTTATGGATGAAATGACCAACAATTCATCATATTGGTTGCATGGGATATCAGTAGTATCTCTTTTCAGGCAGCTTTGCTTGACGTTGACAACAGCCATAAACTAAGATACTTTGCTTCTTATAGTCCTAACTTCAGTAGCTAATATTCTATTTTCCTTTTGGCTGAGTGGGTTGGGCAAGTCCCTTTAGACTCATTCTGCTCCAGGGTGTAAATAAACAAAGTTTCTCCTTTTTCTCAGGAAAGGAAGTAGTATATCATTCTGGGTAGGGTATGTGTGTGATCTCACAACCTTGCCGCCTGGCTCAAATTCCTACGGCAGGTGTGCGTGTCTTTCTACTACAAGATAGCTATCTCTAATGTCAATGAGGATGAGGAGTGCCCAGAGGAAGAGAAAGGGTTAATGGAAAGCATAAACAAAAAATATATCCTGGCCTCATTCAAAGTAACTTTTTAAGAACAAGTTTTAAATGTTTTTTTTTAATTATTTTTGACTTTTTAAAATTGCAACCTACCCCTGCAAAGGTTATGTAATAGGCAAGTTATTATATAAAATGAAAACCCTTTTACCCAGATATTTAAATATGCAAATAGGTCAACAGACAAATGATAGAAATTTTCTGAGCTAACTTTTCATTTGGTAAAATAAATAAATAGAAGGAGACGATATAACATGCTATAAAGCAAAGCACCAGTTCCTCCAAAAGAGCCTTAATAACATCTATCGTTTATAAAATAAAATAAAAAGAAATAGCTGCACTGCAGTGCTTTGCTTGGAAAAATGGCAAGTTGATCAGAAAAAGAATGTGCAATAGATTGCATCTTGCAAAAAACAGTGCGACCAAGACTGTTACTTTTATAGAATGTAGAAGGTATGTAACCTCATGGGGGAAAAAATTTCATTACAGCCAAAGGCCAGAAATAGAAGGTATAACTAAAAACAACTAAAACAATGAAATAAAAGTAGATTAATATAGTCTGAGTGGTGGCTCACTGGCTAAGAAGCTGAGCTTGTTGATCAGAAGGTGGGCAGTTCAGCAGTTCGAATCCATAGCACCATGTAACAGAGTGAGCTCCCGTTACTTGTCCCAGCTTCTGCCAAACTAACAGTTTGAAAGTAAAAATGCAAGTAGAAAAATAGGAACTACCTTTGGTGGGAAGGTAACAGCATTCCGTGAGCCTTCGGCGTTTAGTCATGCCAGCCACATGACCACAGAGATGTCTTCCGACAACGTTGGCTCCTTGGCTTAGAAATGGAGATGAGTACCGCCTCCTAGAGTTGGGAACAACTAGCACATATATGCAAGGGGAATTTTTACCTTTTACCTAATATAGGTAATTGTATAGTTCAGTGTTCAGTATAGTTACAACTGTGAGAGACTTACCCCAATTGATGTCAAATTTTCAGGGCTGCTGCTCAGTATTTTACTCTGATCTGAGTTACAATTGACAATCTGAAAAAAAAGATGAAGATATAAGGAATGTCAGATCACCTAGGGCACTGATGTAAAAGAGAGTGGGATATAGGCATTACACATATCTCTAGAGAAGGCACAAGAAAATGACACATTTTGGAGGGCATGTTTCTTAAACAGAAATTTAAGAGTATCCTCCCTATAGTAATGCTGAAGGCAAAATATTATGCCTTGTCCAAAAGAGGCCTTTTCTTAGTTTGGGGAATGTCAAGTGAAAAGAGACAATTGACTGTTTCCCAAAAGCTCTTTGTCATCCAAGTCCTATTTCTCAGTGACAAGGTATTTACTTCTGCCTGAAATTCAATGACATTAAATCTTTGGAGAAGTTGTGTTTGGTACGGTTATAGCCCAAGGTTCATAGATGCTCTGACGATAACCCATAACTCATTAGGTTTTGTTCTATGATATTGTTCCAGCTCAAGGGGCAACCTTTGGTTACTATTAGTAGAAGTAGTCTTGAGAGGGAAGAGCTGGACTTTCAGCCAATAATTTAACATCAACTTTGATTTTTGGCATCCCCTTTTCTAGACCAAGGTGGAGGGCACTGGCAACCCCACTAATGCTGCAATTAGAGATCTTAGAAATTTTGTTTGGAGCACTTCGCACAAGACCCATTGGTAGCCATTTATTAAGGCTTCCATACCATTGTTCAATATGTTAAATGTCTTTTGGACCCCAATGTATTCTGAAAAAGCCTGATGGGAATGGCAGATCCAGCTGTAGCTCATTTTGCAGAGCATTTATTTCCTTATCATTTATATTTTAGTTCCACAACATCTCAAGACATCTAAGGTAGCTTTCAGTCATACTAACTAGGCATACTTGCTATTCTAGGAGACTAGTGCTTTGCCTACATTTTCAAGCAGGACTTTTAAAAAACTTGTCTGAATTTAAGTTAATCTACTTATATTTTGTCACTAAATTATGCTTACTTGTTATTACCTATAAATGAATGTCCTATCAAAACCAAATGCACATTTCATAATTCCATCCTAATTTTATTAGAATTTTTTTTTAACTCATTACATATTTCTCACAAAGCAAAAAAATAACAATGAATCAAAGCTTGGATTTTAAATAGTGAGCTAAGGTTTATAGCATCTCCCTTTCCTTCTGGAGGGATTTTGGATACATAAAAAGATCTTTGCACCTAAAATAAGAGTATTTAAGTGCTTCAGTTCATTACTTGCTTCAAATATTGGAAAAAGAAGCTTTTATAATCCAACTTTTAAAATGAAATGAAAAGATAGTTTGTTGAATATTCTTCCGTGCAGTAATCGCTCAGGCACATTCACACTGTCACAATTTTTTACTATTCAATCTCTCAGTTTGATGACAAGCCATATCATAACATCTTCACTTCCATTAAGTTCCTGTTCCTGAGAATAAAAAGAAAAAGAAAAAAAACCCACTGTTTTAAATTGAATTGCTGCAGGGCCTGGAGAAACATTTCCCCCAATTCTTAATTTGCTCCAAAGAAACATGTAATACATTATATCCCCTCTCACACACTTTTACATCTAATTCTTTATATATTTGTATGGTCCAATACAAAAAAAACTGTGCAGTTCATAAGTGGGTGGCAGGGGAAGTACAAAGTTATCAAACTTTCTTTCTTCAGAAAGATGTGCTTGAATGGCTGAAGTTGCAGGAGATGGAAAGAGGAAGAGGTACCTCAAAATAGGTGAATGAACCTACTATCACCAGAAAGTCTCAGTATTGTAAAGAGAGCACTATCATAGTTTTACCATGGTTTCAAATACATTATGCTAAGCCAGGGATAAACCAGCTCAACTCTGTCATGGGATGGTGGAAATCACAGTAATTTCAAATTGTGGCAGAGTCCTTGTCCCTCAACTAGAAAATCTATGTTCCATTGTATTATGACTACCTCCATCACCCTGCTCTTATCTGACAGCCTCTATATCCATTGGGATGGATGGAAACTCCGAAAATTGAAGTTCCAATGTATCTAAGATGCCAGTTGAAGAAGACTAATTTTGAGGTTGGGCTCTTTTGTGGAAATGCAACCCTTTGTGTATTTGAAAGTAAATCTGGCTGAGTCCATCTAATGACCAGTACTCATGCAGAAAAGCACACATAGTTGTTCTGTACTTTAATTACCTTTAATGGCATATCTTAATGATTCAATGCTCACATCCTGTAGGACAGCAAAAATTGGTATTGCTGATGTCATTGATGGCGGTTGGCTGGAGTTTATCTCATGGCTGTCCCATTGGACCTGGACCCACCTGTTTGGAAGAATTGCCCAATGCTATCTCAATCATCAATCGCTTGAAGAAGAGCCTGAAGGACTTTTACAAGACCTTAGTGGTACGTACAAGAGCTGATGGTAGGCTCTTTCTTCTCCCTGAATTGTGCCTTCTGCTCGACTAAGGTTCATGTACTTAACCATTGTAGGAGCTGGCAACATTTTTACCATCACCTTGTCCTCATGTGCATGAAGTTACATGGTGTACTGTAGTAGTATTTTGCTGACAGAAAGTAGCAACAGTTTCAAGGTGTATTAAATCAGAAAAGCTTCACTCTCCTTACTGACAGAAGCATAGTCAGGTGGAGGGTAGAATCAGTCCAACATATATTACCCATATTAGATATGCCTCTCCTTCCAGTGTCATTTATTTTCTTTGTCAAGAGCTAGCAAAAAAGCTGGAGTTCAAAACGAGGTTAAGCAGGGAAAACAGAAAATTTTGGAGCTTGCAGAACTGGCCTTTGCAGGCCTGTAGCAGAAGAGCCATAAGCCTATTTTGGGTTGGCTGTGAGAAAGATTAGCCACCTCTCTGATTTACACACCTTTTTTGTTGAATTGTTTGCTTTTGACACAGATATATTGATTTCCCAGAAGGTGCTTTCAGATCAAATGCCCGTCTTCCAAGAGATCAATACACCCCTGCCTACAAGCTCCATTCTGATTTTCTTTTTGCCACAGAACTATCCATTTTCCATTTGGGAGACCACACAAACAAAGTGGCATAATCAACAGAAAACTCTGTCAATCTCTGTGGGAGCACTTTCTTGACTGACAGTTATGGGTTTTCTGCTTTTTGTTTTGCTATACAGGTGGTCCTTGTCTTATGACTGCCATTCAGCCCCAAATGTCCATTATTAAGCAAAACAGTTAAATGAGTTTTGCCCCATTTTGCAATCTCTCTTGCCATAACTGCTAATTGAATCACTACAATTATTAAGTTAGTAACACGGTTGTTCAGTGAATCTGGCTTCCCCATTGACTTTGCTTGTCAGAAGTTTGCAAAAGTGGATCACCTGACCTGCAACCATCATAAATACAAGCTGGTTGCCAAGTGTCTGAGAAAAGTTTCACTGTCCAGCTTTGTGGCTGAGACATAGTGAAGCTTGGCTGTTTGAGCAGGGCAGTAGATGTTTGCTAACCTAATTTTCCACTGACTCAAGAAAGGAGGAAATGCATGTTATTTTTTTTTACATATTTTAACTTCTTTTATAAAGGAAGTGTTGTCTGGGTTTTCCCCCTTTACTTCTTCTCTTATGCATAATTCATTTTACATCATGTTTCCATTTTAGATTTTAGCCGTCTTATTTTCTTTCCATATTTTCCAACTTAACTTTGATTTCTTCTTCATATATAAACCGTACCATTATTTGCCCTTCCAAGTAAATCACATTTAACATTTCATTTCCATCTATTATTCTATTTTGCTATCGATAACATACACCCTCAAATTTAATTTTGTATAGTAAACATTTCACTTAGTTAATTATCCACAATTAATAGTATTAATCTGTTTCCCTCACATCGTATTAGCTATATACCATTGGCAATATTACCGTATTTTATTTTATTCTACTAGTAAATCCTTTTCCTTCTTTCCTCCTTTCAACCATTTTCTCTTAGTCTCTCAGGAACTCCACTTGTTTTATATTCTCTTCTTTACACCCATTCGCCTAGCTTTTCTTCTTTTTGTAGTTTCTATATTTTTTCTTCCCAGTTTTTTCTCCTTTTAGTTCTATTGTCTTAGTAACTTTCCCCAGTTTTTTCCCCAGTCTTTCCCCATTATTCCCACCTTTGCTGTTTAATTTTCCCTTTTTGGGGGCCACTTCCCCCTTGTCTCCTTTGGGTGTGTCACTGTAAATCCCAATACAATCATCTGAGTATTTTTTTCTTTTTCAATCTCTTTTTCTTCTGTAATATCTTCTTGTTCTTCATTTAGTCCCTTTTCTATCTCCTTTTCTGGGAAGAATGCATGTTAACATGGTCATGAGGAAGTACTCTTAAAGTGGTGGCTCAGTGGTTAGAATGCAGTATTCCAGACACATTCTGCTGACTGGCAGTTTGATTCTCATTGGCTCAAAGTTGACTCAGCCTTCTATCTTTCTGAGGTCAGTAAAATGAGGATCCAGATTGTTGGGGGCAATATGCTGACTCTGTAAACTGCTTAGAGAGGTCCATAAGTGGTTAAATCCAAGTGTTATTGCTATTACTGGGCAATTCTTCCTCTTCTAAAGGATCATTTGTACTTCTGCAAATCCTGCTTTAAACCACGAGACACCCCCCCCCCTTCTGTATGGATGATACAAGGTCAACCTTTAGGAATATAAATCACTACTAGAAGATTATCTTTATAATGAACCAAAGGAATGAAAAATAATCATTACTGTTTTACAACTGAAATGACTTTGGGCCAATTCTTTAATCCAGGCTTTGTTATTCTTTTTCTAATTTGCAGGACGAAGGCTTTGGAGTTAGAGAGTTAAGAGGACCTGTATGTACTGGTGGTTTCAGAGACCAAACTATGGATATGGTAAGAAGGCATTTGAGTAGATGGGAAGAAGCTGCTCCTGTGATCTTGGTTTGAGGGGTAGTGAGATCTTGCCGTGATCTTGGTTTGAGGGGTAGTGAGATCTTGCCCCTGTCATGGTCGGACCACTTCCTACTGAGGCTCGACTTTCGGAGACCAATCCCCCACTGTAGGGAGGAGGAACCGATTAGGTGGTTCCACCGCAGGCATCTTATGGATCCTCAGGGTTTCCAGACGGCACTTGGTGTTGTGCCTGATACTCTCGCCCACAGTCCGGTGGAGACCTTAGTTGCTGCTTGGAACTCAGCAGCGTCTGAGGCCCTCCACCGGATTGCGCCTCTACGGCCGATCCGAGGCAGTGGATCCAGGAGGGCTCCTTGGTTTACCGAGGACCTCCGGGAGATGAAGCTCCAAAAGAGACGCCTAGAGCACTGCTGGAGGTCCAGTAAATCCGAGTCAGACCGAGCACTATTAAAAGCCTGCATCGGAGCTTACCTTCTGGCAATCCGGACAGCTAAGAACACCTATATTGCCGCTCTGATTGCATCCGCTGAGTCGCGCCCAGCCGCCTTGTTTAGGGTAACCCGCTCCCTCCTGAATGGGAGGGTTGCGGATAATCCCTTATGAGGTAGAGCAGAGGAGTTTGTCCAATTCCTCGCGGACAAAGTTGCTCAGCTTCGGACAGACCTGGACTCCAATTGCGCAGAGCCAGCTGAGGTACCGGGGGAGGGTCTTGAGCGACATCTGTGGATTGATTTTCAACTTGTTACTCCTGATGAAGTGGACAAGGCCATGGGAGCGGTGAGTGCCTCCACGTGTGCACTGGACCCGTGCCCCTCCTGGCTGGTCGCGAACAGCAAGGAGGTGTTGCGGGGCTGGATCCAGGCGATAGTGAACGCCTCCCTTCGGGAGGGCTTCTTTCCCCCGCCATTGAAGGCGGGGGTGAGACCCCTCTTGAAGAAGCCATCTCTAGATCCAGCCATTTTGAATAACTACCGTCCAGTCTCCAACCTTCCCTTTGTTGGGAAGGTTGTTGAGAAAGTGGTGTCCTTTCAGCTCCGACGGTCCTTGGATGAAGCCGATTATCTGGATCCCTTTCAGTCCGGATTCAGGCCTGGCTACAGCACGGAAACTGCTTTGGTCGCACTGACCAATGATCTCTGGAGAGCCAGGGACGGAGGTCATGCCTCCGTCCTAGTGCTTCTTGACCTCTCAGCGGCCTTCGATATAATCGACCATAGTATCCTTCTGCGGCGGTTACGGGAGGTGGGGGTGGGAGGCACCGTTCTTCGGTGGTTCTCCTCCTACCTCTCGGACAGGTCGCAGTCGGTGTTGGTCGGGGGGCAGAGGTCGAACCCTAGGCCCCTGAAATACAGGGTGCCGCAGGGTTTGGTCCTGTCCCCCCTCCTGTTTAACATCTACATGAAGCCGTTGGGCAAGATCATTCGGCGGCACGGGATAAAATACCATCAGTATGCGGACGATACCCAGTTGTATCTGTCCGCCCCGTGCCAACTCAGTGAAGCAGTTGATGTGATGTGTCAGTACCTGGAGGCTGTTAGGGTCTGGATGGGGGTAAACAAGCTTGCGCTCAATCCAGACAAGACCGAGTGGCTGGTGTGTTTCCCTCCCAAAAATTGGCTAAGTATTCCATTGCTCAGGCTGGGAGGTGAAATTCTACGCCCCTCAGACAGGGTTCGCAATTTGGGGGTCCTCCTGGATCCACAGCTGACCTTAGAACATCATTTGTCGGCTGTGACCAGGGGGGCATTTGCCCAGGTTCGCCTGGTGCACCAATTGCATCCCTACCTGAACTGGGAGGCACTCGCAACAGTCACTCATGCCCTTGTGACCTCAAGACTGGATTACTGCAATGCGCTCTACATGGGGCAGCCCTTGAAGAGCATTCGGAGACTTCAGCTCGTCCAGAATGCAGCCGCGCAAGTGATCGTGGGTGCACCTCGGTACACCCACTTTACATCTATCCTCCGCGAGCTGCACTGGTTACCGATTGGTCTCCGGATACGCTTCAAGGTGCTAGCCGTCACTTATAAAGCCCTTCATGGTATTGGACCTGGGTACTTGAGAGACCGCCTGCTGCCAATTACCTCCCAAAGGCCCATTAGATCCCACAGATTAGGCCTCCTTCGGGTTCCATCTACTGGCCAATGCCATCTGGCTACTACCCGGGGGAGGGCCTTTTCTTTGGCTGCTCCAGCCCTTTGGAACGAGCTCCCCGCAGAGATTCGGACCCTCACTTCTCTCCAGGCCTTCCGTAAAGCCGTTAAAACCTGGCTGTGCCGGCAGGCCTGGGGTTGATGAGTTCCCTTCCCCTCTCGAATTGTGTGACTGTTGATTGTCTTTTAAATTCCCTTGTACCTTTTTGTTGTATTTCCTTTGTGTTTACCTCCCCCCCCCGCCTTGGGTTTGTGAGCCGCCCTGAGTCCCCCAGGGAATAGGGAGGCATATAAATAAAATAAATCTTCAAACCTTTAGCCTGAAGGCTGCTACAGACTTAGTTCAGAATTGCCTCTCTAGACTTCAGCAACTGACTCTGGTCAACTCTCAAAAGCAATAAATGAATGAATACTCATGCAGTTCAGCAGTGTTGAGAAGTTTAAAAACTGAAATGTTCTACAGTCTGGGCAAAAGAAAGAATGAGATATTGGCAATTTGCATAGGGAAAACAGGGTGCTTTGAACCAAGTATTGTTGAGGTTCCTGGCATTGGTGAAGTTGGAGGCTGTTTTTAAAAAATAGTCAACTAAAGATATGCTCTAACTGGATAGCAAGCCTACAGTCCAGTGGTGGGATTCAATTTTTTTTTACTACCAGTTCTGTGGGCATGGCTTGGATGGCGTGGTGTGGCTTGGTGGGCATGGCTTGGTGGGCGTGGCTTGGTGGGTGTGGCAGGGGAAAGTTACTGTAAAATCTCCATTCCCTCCCTACTCCAGGGGAAAGTTACTGCAAAATCCCCATTCCCTCACGATCAGCTGGGACTCGGGAGGCAGAGAATAGATGGGAGTGGGACAGTCAGAGGTGACATTTACCTGTTCTCCGAATTACTCAAAATCTCTGCTACCGGTTCTCCAGAACTGGTCAGAATCTGCTGAATACCCCCTCTGCTACAGCCCCTGTCTGTGGGGTGTGGCGTCCATCCCTCTCATCCACAGATGCTATTGGAATAAAGCAGTGACATCCTTGGCAAGAGTTGCCTTGTCAGAAGCGAAAGGTTTGTATTCTTGTAGTTCCAGAGTAGGACTTTATGTGTTCATGAAGGCCCTGAATTTTGTTCCCATCAAGGACAAAGATTTTTCCTCTGCTTGAAAATGTCACCAAAACGTTTTTCTCTAGTGGTTTTTAGAGTCTTCTAATGTCATAAACCACCACTGAAAAATGATACCTGCATTTGTCCTCAAGATGGGTTACACATGCACAGTGTTTAGATGACGCTAATGCTAGGAAGGAATATAAATCACCAGTGAAAAAAATGACCTGAGTCTGGCCAGTAACGTCCTTGCTCAGTGTCTCTCTCCCCTTCCTCCATTTGTATTACAGGATATACGATTGTGTCAATACAGCAGATGCTTTCAGCATTTTGCAGGTATCATTGGAGAGTCCAGGGCACTGCAACCCAGCATTGAATATTGTCGGAAGTACCTCAATCAACTGGAAAATACTATTAAAAAAATGAAGGTAAGAGTGGTTCCTTTGGGCCTATTTGTACAATTGCTGGTTTTCCAAAATGACTTTCAGGCTCTGCATGTTACAAAAGAAGAGTGGTCCTAGAGAAAATTTTTGGGAAATCTTAGCAAGCTCTACAACAAGATTGTCTAACATTGAATAGGATTCTCTCCCACTTCATTTGCATGTACCACCCTACCTGTTACTCAACATTGCTAAACCTGTATAAGTACATTGGGACAGTTGATTTTTTCTCTTGTACAGTTTAGAATATTAAATTAGGACTCAGGAGGAGAAACTTAAATTCAGAAAATTCATATGAACTTGAAGTTCATTAGATGACTCCTGGTCATGTGCTCTCTTTCTCAGTCCAACCTACCTCGTAGAGTTATTATTATGGGTTAAGATGTATGCTATCTTAAGCTCCTTAGAGAAAAGGTAGATAGTCATGTAATGTTTTTTTCCACTCTTTCTTCAGCCACACCACTCAGCCTTGTGCACCACATACTGCAGAATCTCCTGGTCCTCCACGGATCTCCGATGGCAGGACCTCATCAAAGGACCCCACCTGGCCCAGGAATTGCTTGCATATTTGGAACAGCTCAACCTTTCTTGTAGCTGAGATGACCAGCACAATGGAACTGAATGATTATTGTCTTAGGTCATGCAGCGGAGGTCAAAGTTTTTTTAGGAAAGGTCGAGAGCATTTATTTTATATTTTGTTATAGTGGAAAGGCAGTTTCTGTATATGTTGAAGCGGTGTTTTGTACAAGCAGAAATGATCTGTAATAGTGCAATACTGTACATATCTTTTTAGGAAGTCAGTCTCATTGAGTTTAATGGCTCTTTCTCATCTGAAATGAAGTAAATGCTTCAGGAAAGTTGACGCAATGTGCAACTTAGAGATGAAAGCAGATGAACTGATTTTTGTTATTTGATTATTTATATATAAATAAAATAATAATAATAATAATAATAATAATAATAATAATAAATTTTTTGTTTGGTTACTCATTATGTTCTCTGGTATCTGTAAGGATAGAGTACAAACCTTTAACATTTTTAAAAATAAACTTGGATTCTTTTCTAAATAGTTGTTTGCGCTGTATTTCTCAAAGGAATAGAAATTTCCTAAGACTAATCTGAACATTCTTACTGACTAGAATAATATCTGTACATGTCTAATCAGTTTCTTCCATGTAAGTCCATAATTCCATGAGTGATCCCACCTATTACCTCATCATAAAGTTTGATAGTGAAATAACTATTTATTTGGAAGTCTTGAAAGACTCTCAAGATAATAGTGTATGGTTTACAAAGGATTGCATATCTCTTCCCAGAAGAAAAATGATAGGCGTTCACTTTATTCAGATACATTCATCCTGCTGTGTTAGCCTCATATTCATCCACAAATATCAGGCAGACAAGTAGTACTTAATGTAGCTAATGCTCTTTCTCAGGATTATGGAAATGATGCTTGCTAAAACTTAAGAAAGCTGCATTGACATAAGGGGTAATCTTTAAGTCAGGCAATTTAGATTGCATTCAAAATAAAATGAATGCTCTTGGGTTGGAATATTGCAACACAGTTTGTTTATTTATTTAGAAAAAAAGAATACTTAAAAAAAAACAATTGAAAACATAAGAAACCAGGATTATAGCTAGGTCTCAGACAACATTGCTCTCTGGTTGTTGTTAATTAATAATACTGCATCAACAGTCCATTGCTAATAAGGCCCCAGTGGCTCACTGAAATGAGAGAAATAATTATTTTTTCCCTAGAAGACTATTCAGTTATGCTAATGCCCATTTGCAGTCTAAACAATTTAACCCAGTTTAATTATTCCTTTCACTTTTTTGTGAGAACTAGTTTAGGAGCACTTTTACACAACACTGTTTCCACTCCCCAGCAAACCAACCAGAATGCACAAAAATCATTGTTCAGTCAACGCTTTGTCCTCTGAGTTATTCAAGCAGCAACTCTCATTTTTCCTACTTCGTGCCTATAGCACAGATGGGCAACTATGGCCCCTTTATGGAAAGCTTGCTGGCTCAGGAATTTTTGGAATTGAAGTCCTCAGATCATAAAGGGGCAATAATCACCCACCTCTGGTCTAAAAGGACAATTTTAAAGATGGCGGTACTCTCCTGCCCTCTGCTCTCTTTACGCGCCCCCTCCCATTCCATGTTGCTGTGATGGGAGGTTAAAGGCAGTTATTATGGGAAGAGCTGATATTATAAAGTGTCTGTCAAAAAGGGTGCTGCTGCCTGAGTCCTGACCTGAAGGAGGCAGTTGGTGCACCCCCTTCTCAAGAGGCCATTCCTTGACCTAACAATATTAGACAAGCTTTGTCCAGTCTCCAATCTTCCCTTTTTAGGGAAGATCACTGAGGGGGTGGTTGGCACACAGGTACAAAAGGCCCTGGATAAAATTGATTATCTGGGTCTTTTTCAAGCTGGGTTCAGCTTGGGACATAGCACTGAAATTATGTTGGTTGCACTTGTGGATGATCTTTGGAAGAGTGGTTCAACCATTCTGGCCCTCATGGAGCAGTCGCTTTTAATAAATTTTTTATTCATTTATTTATTTATATCCCACCTTTATTTTGTAAACAATTCAAGGTGGAGAATATACCAAGTCAGTGGTAGGATTCAATTTTTTTTACTACCGGTTCTAGTGGGTGTGGCTTGGTGGGCATGGCAGTGGAAGGATACTGCAAAATCCCCATTCCCTCCCTACCCTAGTAACCTACTTTCCAGCTCCGTTCTCCTGTGCAGGGCAACAGAAGAAGACCCAGCTGATCAGCTGGGACTCTAATCAGCTGGGACTCGGGAGACAGCAAATAGATGGGGGCGGGGCCAGAGAGAGGTGGTATTTGCCGGTTCTCTCAAAATTTCCACTATTGGTTCACCAGAATTGGTCAGAACTGGTTGAATACCACCTCTGCCAGTTCTCCTTCCTCATCCTACCTTCCACAAAACAACAATGCTGTGAAGCGGGCTGGACTGGGTGACAGCAGCTGCTGCAAGTCACAGTATTGTTCTGGATGATCTTTGGGGATTCAGAGTGGGATGGTAGTTTTCCTCCTTCCTCCTAGATTCTTCCTTGGTGTTGGTGCAAGGGGGGAAGTCAAGGCCTAGGCCTGTCAGGGTTCCAGGTAATACCCCCAACAAGTGACTCCTCAAAGTTCCAATTTATTAGAGATGTCATATTGGCACATCTGGGAAAACCTGAATCTGAAAGTTTTGGGTTTTTCCCTATCCAAAGAAAGTTAAAGATCCATCCCTCACACCCACAAGTCCATCACATGATCCAATCATGTCATCATCCCAACTGGAGACAATCCCCAGTCACTCCTATCCAGGTGCAGACTAATTGTCCTTGACTCTCAGAGGAAGGAATGTTGTTATGGCTAATTCTCCACTGACTCCTTGTAATCCCCCCTCTGGTTTTTCCAGGCACTAAATGTGGCAGCCCTGAAGCTCCAAGGAAAAGATGGCTCCCAAGGCTGACAGGGCCACTGTAATGTAGGTTGCCTCGGGGCTTGAGCCTTTTGCTGCTCCTTTTAAACATAATGAAACCATTTTTTGGGGGGGGGTGTCATTTGTCAGTATCATCAATCTGTTGGTAATATTCAATTATATACCTCTACCCCTAGATATACTGTTGATGGTATGGCAGTGTTGGCCAAGGGTCTTGTGGGGGAGGAATTGGCTCAACCCTAGTAAAATAGAGTTGCTCTTGGTTTTTGGCCACCCATGCCCAGATTCACATATTTCATCTTTGACTCTGGACAGAGTAGAAATCCCCCAAATCATGTTAGTATGCAATTTGGAGTCCTCCTAGACTCATGTCTCCTGCTCAAAGAGCAGGGGTGGGGGCAGCCATGGCTAGGTGTACATTTGCACATATTCATCGTGGACCCTTTCCTGGAGGCTTTGCTCAAGTCACTCATGCCTTGGTAATTTTCCATTTGGATTACTGCAGTGTGGTCTACCTGGGGCAAACTCTGAAGGCTACCTGGAAGGTTGCATAGGGAAAAGAGAATGGTATAAATGCAAACTTCAAGTTCAGGCTCCAGGAATGGAACAACTGGCAACTGGGGAGGGAAGAGCTAGGACTTAGGGGGAAGGCAAGGCAAGGCAGAGGTTCCCTCCAGTGTCATATATAATCATGCAAACTGAGAGTTGGTTTTAAGGTTCTGAGGTCATCATGGGTAGACCTGGCTATATGATAATGGCTACTGTTAGATCGGGTAAAGGAAGGCACACAAAGGCTCCAGTAACAACAGCTCTTTATTGCAAGTCAAGTAAACATCCAGCTGAAGACAGGTCGGACAGCATCCCCTTTTAAAGGGATCTGTCAGACCTCTTGACCAATGGGATTCGACCTCTGTTCCTGCCGGAATAGAGGACCTTGGTGGAAACCTCTATCTAACACCCCTCCCCTCTAGGATAGATGAACCCAGCTGGTAATAGAGTCATGCAGGTAGGTGGGCTTTTGCGTAGCTCTGCCTGACCTGCGCAGTTCAGTGCAGGTGGTTCCTTCGGACAAGTTGGACTGACTTGTTTGCTATGCAGTTCTGCCTGATGGAAACTCCTGGAAATTTCCACAGGCCGTGGCTGGAGCTTCTGGAGTTAACTCACTCAGAGCTCGCTGCAGGCCTGCATCAAAGTCAGATAAGTCTTCCGAGATTCTCGGGCTTGAGTTGGACATGGAGAGATTGTTATTTTGTTTCCTGTGGCTTTGACTATCTTGTGCAGGAGTTACTGTTGGTTGCCTAAGTTTGGAACTGGAAATCCAGTCATGGAGTTGGTCAATGTGCCTTCTCCAATTTCTACCGTCCTCGAGCTCTACTGTATATGATCGAGGATTGGTAATTCCAATTACCGTGGCAGGAATCCACAATGTTCCCCCTGTGTAGTTATGTGCGTATATCGAATCACCTATGGAGAAGGATCAAACCTTGCTTGTGGAGTCGGGGTGTGTGTGATGTGGTAGAATAATTTGGATGTAGCTGGTCTAGGTGAGACCTTAGGCAGCGGCCCATGAGAAGCTCAGAGGGGTTTCTCCCAGTGGTAGCGCTGGGTGTGATATGTTGGATCAATAGGTCTATTCGTGTCTGCCACTCACCTGGGCCCATCCTAGCAAGGGCCTCCTTTGCAGATCTCACCATTCTCTCCGCCTGACCATTGGAGGCTGGATACAATGGTGTGACCAGGACATGCCTGATTCCCAGAGATGCTAGGAAGGTCTCGAATGGCATGGCCACGAATTGGGGGCCATTGTCAGAGACCAAGACTTCAGGAAACCCATGTGTGGAAAAAAGTCTCCGTAGTACTTTGATTACTGCTTCCGCTGTAGTTGAAGTCATTAGGACTACTTCTAGCCATTTTGAGTAAGCGTCCACAACTATGAAGAATGTTTGGCCATGTACCGATTCAGCAAAATCAATGTGCACTCTGGACCATGGTGCTTGTGGTCACTCCCACTCTTTAGCGGGCGCTTCTGGGGTGATGGTGTGGATTCCTGACAGGGTGTGCATGTGGCCATCCATTCCTCGATCTCCCTGTCCATGTTACAACACCATATGTAACTTCTTGCCAGAGGCTTCATCCTGACTATCCCAGGATGCCCTACATGTAATGCTTCTAGTACTGCGATGCACAGTTTGTTGGGAATAATTACTCGCCCCCCCCAACAAACACCCGTTAATAACTGACAATTCATCACTTTGGCAAAATACATTTTGAAATCAGCCCTGATAGGCCCCTTGGGTCACCCCCTCCACACCCAGTTCAAGATTTACTTTATTTGTGGATACTTTGCAGAGTGGCGTGCAACGTCACTAGAGGAGACGGGTCCAGTTTCCAAGCAGTCAATGAGGTGGACCATCATTTCGGGGGTGGGGTCAGCGAGAACTTCAGGCAAGGGGCAGTGACTCAAGGCATCCGCATGCCCTAAAGTGGAGCCGGGTCGGTGAATTAGGCAGTAGGAATAGGCAGTCAGGAAAATAGTCCACCTGGTCATTCATGGGGATAATGATACCGGGGTGGGGCGATCCCCAGCTAGTAACCCTAACCAAGGCTTATAGTCTATAATCAGTTCAAAATCCCTGCCGTAGAGGTATTCATGGAACCTTTTCACTCCGGCCACTGCAGCCAAAGAGTCACGGTCCAATTGACTGTAGTTCTGCTCTGCAGCGGACAATGTCCTGGAATAAAAGGCAATGGGGGCTTTAGTTCCGTTGGGCATACGGTGGCTGAGGACAGCGCCAACACCAAAAGGAGAGGTGTCACATGTCAACACTAATGGCAGGGTCTGGTTGTATTGTACAAGGAAAGAATCCACTGACAGAAGTCATTTTACTGCGGTAAATGCGGCGGTCTCGGGTTTGCCCCAGGGTCATTTTGCATTCTTGGCTAGGAGGCGATGTAATGGTTCAGCAACAGTGGCTTTCTGTTTGAGAAAGACGATGTAGAAATTAAGGAGTCCGAGGAACACCTGCAGTTCAGTCTGATTGTGAGGTGTGGGAGCTTCCTTAATAGCTTTAATTTTTTGTGAGGTTGGGTGGATTCCAGACCCATCTATCAGGTACCCAAGGAATTTGACTTTTGGTACATTAATTTGACATTTTTCTTTTTTGAGTTGGAGACCATTCTCTCTAATTCTGGTCAAAACTGCTCGTACATGTTTTAAAAGTTGTGCCTCATTTGCAGCCAATACCAAGATGTTGTTGAAATAGGGGACGACTCCTGGAATCCCCTGCAAAAGTCATTCCATGACACTTTGGAACAGTCCAAGGGCGATACTAACACCAAATTGCAGGCAGTGGCATTTGAATGCACTCCTGTGCGTCACAATGGTTTGGGCCTCCACGGTAGTGCCATCTACTGGCAATTGTTGGTATGCCTGTGCCATGTCCAATTTTGCAAAGATTTTTCCTGGGCTGAGCGAATGTAGAAGGTGCTGCACAATGGGTATAGGGTATGCACTTTGTTGTAATGCTTTATTAATTGTGCACTTATAGTCCGTGCAGATGCGGACAGACCCGTCAGGCTTGACAGGTGTCACAATTGGCATCTCCCAGCGTGCGTGATCGACTGGTTCTAAGATCCCCTGGCTCACAAGCTTGTCAATTTCTTTGTCTATTTTAGGACAGAGAGCGAAAGGTACTCTCCTGGATTTTAGCCTAATTGGGGCTATTGTGGGGTTGAAGCTAAAGGAAATTGTTCCTTTGTACTTACCCAGACCGGTGCCAAAAAGGTCCTCAAACTCCTTAAAGAGGGTTCAGCGCCGGTGCTGAAAATGTCCTCGAACTCTTTAAAGAGGGCTTCAGTGCCTTCATTCCTTATGGAGTTGATTCCAGTCACTTCCATCCCCAAAGCTTGGAACCAATCAAGCCCCAGGAGGCTTTGAAGGTTTCTGCTGACCACTGTCATGGGGAGATTACTGCTGAATCATTTGTAGCTCACCCGGAAGGTGCCTTGGCCCACGATGGGGACTTGGTTTCCCTGGTAGTCGTGCAGGCGGACGTTGGGGTTTCAGAGGTGATGCTTCTATAACTTTGGGATTGCTTGCTTGAGAACTGACCATGGAATTATGGTCAGTGACGATCCAGTGTCAATCTCCATTTCACATGGAGAGTCCTCGATGAGGACAGTGACTTTCAGCTTTTTGGGGCACCTTTTTGTCTAACCGGGACAGTGACATTCAGCTTTCTTAGGCGCCTGGAACAGATTTGTGTGACAGACGTGTGGTTGGCGATCCTATCATCACCTTCTGACTGTCGTGGGTACTTCTGCCAAGCCCCTGGTTTGGACCGCTGTTGGCAGCTTTGTGAACCTTTGGGCTGTCTGGTGGCAGTAGGGAAGTTGCTGCAGCACACCTTGGCAATGTGTCCCTTCCGATTGCATCGCTGGCAAGTTGCTTCAAGAAAATGGCAGGATGCTCGGGCATGGTCTCCTCCACAGCTGGCGCAGGCAGAGCTTGTGAGTTGAATTTTCGCACCAGCTTGGTGTGGCTGCTGCACATGCAGTAGCTGTCGTCCTCCCCGGTTTCGGAGCTCTCGAGTTCGGTAGTCTCACGATGTACGCGGGTACTTTTCCACGTGTCTTGAGGGGCGCTCTGGCGCTGTAGGGTTTCCATCGATTTGGCAACTGATTTGGATGCCCTAGCCTCATCTAGTGCAATCTGCAGAGAGAGAAATGTCTCGCACGGTGCAAATTATGCGGTCCAGAGTCAGCTCGTCCAGGTCTCGGAACTCACATTAGGTTGCGGATTTTCAGAGTGCTGCTACATACTCATTGATAGATTCGCCCTCCATCTGGTTCCGGATGTTAAACTCGTGCCGCCAAACGTATTTGGATGGCTTGGACGCATAGTGAGTCTCCAGCGTTTGTTGCAGTGCAGACCAGGACACTGCTTGGAGCGGAGTTGGTTCCTAGATGTTTTTTGCTGTTTCGAACACTTCCCAGCCACAGTAACCCAGGAACATGTTCTTCTTATGGGCTTCTGGAACTCCCGTGAGATCGCTCGCTTCGAGGAAACATTCGAATCGTAACATGTACGATTCCCAGGCTCAGTGGCTGGATCATATGGAGTTGGTGGGGCATGCATAGCCATCCTGATTTAATTTCATCTTCAGTGATGGTCTGCTTGATGCCACACAGGATACTCCAGGCTGGATGTACTTGCAAGATTCCGGTTGCTCTTTTTGTTCGCCTAGTTGCCTTCCAATCTCACCTTCGTCGCCAGTGTTACATCGGGTAAAGGAAGGCACACAAAGGCTCCAGTAACAACAGCTCTTTATTGCAAGTCAAGTAAACATCCGGCTGAAGACGGGTTGGAGAGCATCCCCTTTTAAAGGGATCTGTCAGACCTCTTGACCAATGGGATTCGACCTCTGTTCCCGCCGGAACAGAGGACCTTGGTGGAAACCTCTATCAGTGGTGGTGGGGATATCTAACAGCTATTGACAGAAATCTTTTACCCCAAATTCTCTCCAGTAAATCTTAGTCTGAGATACAGCAATAACAGTCCAAGGAGACAATACAATTATACTTTATTTCTTAGAAGACCAAAAGGGATAGAAGAGGTCAAACATACAGACATGGTGGAGCCCCACTCATATACTTCATGTCTGGCATAAATGAGATGGATTTCTCTTGGGCTCATAGATGCAAAAGGGATATACAAAACACACAGAGAAGCAGAGAACAGACGTTTAAAAAAAGATAACATGAACAAATAAAATAACCTTTTAATTGAAGATGCTAAATAAATGTGCTCCATGGAATCAGAGTTCCACAAACCTCCTGATTATATTTTTCAGGTTGAGCTAGCTAGGGTAATATGCAAGCTGGCTTCGTCCCATTAATGGAAATTGGGAGGGCATGGAAAAGTTAGGATGCCAGTGGGTTAGTGACACGTCCCATAAAGACTGGGACTCTACGATCCCTCACAAACAAAAAGATGAACGGCTGTTGCACTTCAAAGACTGTGGCTGTACGTGCTAGATTGACGGCTGTTGCGGCAGCTCCCTCTACTCCCTCCTCCGAGACTTGTAGGACAGACTTGTGCTTGGCACTGGACAAAGCTATCAGTTCACCCTGAGTCATCCCACACAAATCAGCATCATAAAAAAGGCCAAAATCTAAAAGGAAACGTTGAAAGGATGCATAAGAAATGGCTCAACACTTGAAAGAAAAACAGAACTAAAATATATCTAAATCTGCAAAACAGCATGTTCGGGTAATGTCCATATTACCTGCTTATACATAGCTGAGGTGTGTTGCTTTCCCAGAATTATTTAAAGAGCAATTATGACATTTGTTTGTAAAACACTATTCTAAAAACTCGCAATGCCCTCATTGTAAAGGTCTTTCTGTGACACATATTGGCAAGTCAATCCCATTCTGCAATCTCTCCCAGTTAGAATAATTCTTATTTAATTAAACATTAATTAAAGGCTCAATATTGTATCCAGTCAACTTCTATTACCTAATGTTTATGCACGTGATATATTTTTTATCTTTTCTTGTCATTTTCTTCTTTTCTTTCTTTTCCAAGTATCCTTTCACAAGGGAGGCCAAAATGACTAACATTAAAACAATGCTAAAAGTCTCAAAAGCGTTTTCCATTCCCCAACTCTAATAATTTTCTATTATTCAAGAGAATTGCACTGAAAACAGAGCAAGAGGGAATGTTTTTTCCTATTTCCTCATTATCTTCCAAAGTTACAGATAGTCTTCGACTTACAACCACTCATTTATGGACCATTTGAAGTTGCAACAGCACTGAAAAAAGGACTTATGACCAGAGCTTTCACTCACGACCATTGTAGCATCTCCGGGGTCATGTAATCAAAACAAATGCCCCGTTTTTAACTCATTTCTGCCCTCCCCAGCCCCCAGGAGCTCTCTGGAAGCCTCCTAAAGGCTATGCACGGCCATTTGGTGAAGGGGGCAGAGTTTCAGTACTCAGATTTTCAGCCTCTTTTTTGAGGGAAAAAGGTGTGTCTTATATTCTGAAAAATACAGGTATATTGTCCTCATCTCTAATGTTCCCACTGATTTAATTTCTTAATTTTGCTTACCCATTTCTCCAATGATTTCAGCAAGATCCTGGGATGATTCCAGCTTAAATTTTGGTAGCATTACTATTGTTGGCTTCACATGCAAGGCCTCCAGCCTATCCAGAGCAGCCATGACGGTTGTTGCAGTGAGACGTTCTTCTATCTCAGAGAGGTTTATGAACTGGGAGCGAGGGACGAGGATCACCAAACTCAAATCGTCATGCAGCTGAAACCGGCCAACCTGATGAAGCAAATATCCATCAGCCACTAGTCCAGAGGTGTCAAACTTGATTTCATTGAGGGCCACATCAGGGTTGTGTTTGACCTCGGGGGGGATGGGTGTGGGGGGATGCCCAGAATGGGCATGGCCAGCTCGACATCACTCATTGAGGCTTCATTTTCAGTTGCGACGGCATCCTGCAGCCCTCTGCCAGTAAAAATGGAGCCTGGGAGGTCCGCATGGTAAGTTTCCATTTTTTTACTACCAGTTTGCTCATGCCCGTGCGCTCACACACACACACACACACGCATGATGGGCAGGTGGTGGAGCCTGCCGTTGCCACCACTACTGGTTTGCCCAATCTGGGCAGAACTGGCAGAAACCCACCTCTGAAGAGGAGTGAGAAGTGATTATCTAGTTATTTGTTTGTCTGTCCATTCAGCCATCCATCTATCCATCCATCCATCCAAATGGCATGGTCAATAGCCTTGTTTGAAAGTTCTGGTTTAATTCTATCTTTTATCTTTGTTTTGTTTGTTTTTTACTAGACGTACAAGAAGGGTTGCAGCATTTGTTATTTGGGCTTTTAAAATACTAAAAAAGAAAGATCTCCTGCTTGTACATTAACAATAGACAATCTAACCCTTATTCAGTCCAATAATGGTTTTTAACTCAAAAGAGCAAAAGTGCTGGGCATGAAAGTGGAACTCCATGAATGCTTTAGGAACCATGTATCTCTAGAGAACAATAACTCTCATGGTATAGGTAGAGTATTTACTGGTAGCAATAGAACTTGGATTTATATACTGCTTCTCGGTGCTTTTACAGTCCTCTTGAAGTGGTTTACATTTTCCCCAACAATCTGGGTCCTCATTTTACCCACTCCAGAAGGATGGCTGAGTCAACCTTGAGCTGGTGGGTATCAAACCCCTGGCAGCCATGGGTTTGCATTTAAATGCATTGCCTTTGTTGTTGTCCCCATTCTTACTTTTTATTTTTGTTTTACATTTCTAAGCAGCTAAAAAGGACTAAAAATTCAAATGTAACTAATATATATATGTCACAACCCCTGGTATGCCCCAATTATGGGAGGAAGCTAACTGCTTCCATTCTCTGTCTATCGACTCGTCACAAGAGACCATCACAACAGAAACCCAATATTTTTACTGTTGCCTTTGTTACATTTGTGTTGTATTTGTGCTGATAAATAAATAAAGGGAGACTAGTATAGATCTATTTCAAGCTATTTAGCTCTCATCAGCTAGCCATATCCTTACTGGGATTCGAACCTGTGCTGTATTACATCTTAGGCAGATGTCTTAACCATTAAGCCACAAGGTCCTCCTCCTTATCAGCTGAGCCAGGGAAGTAGGTATATATTTAGTGTCATATATATATACACACATATACATACATACATACATACATACATACATACATACATACATACACACACACACACACACACACACACACACATGCACACATACACATGATGGCAGCTGAGAACCACATAAAACATCAGCAGTTGACACATCAATTTCCCAGAACCAATTAACTTCCCAGCTCCCTGATGGGAAAATTGCCACCTTTTAAAGGCTTTACAAAATGTTAGCAGGTTGGGACCAGCCAGGGATTCCAGAGGGCAGATGTTGTGATAGAAAAGTCTTACTTCCTAGGTCCCTGTTACAACTTATCTGTCAAGGAATTCATGGAATGTGAATACTTCATAGAAAGCATGGATCAGATAAAAGGGACTTGAAAGAGGCTGTCATGTGCACATTACCTTAGCCTGCAAATTGTAGTCAAAGTAGGAAGTCACTGGATATTTCTTACTGGTCATCATGGGTACCTTGATGGAAGGGAGATCAGGGCGGTAGAAATCTTCAGTGATTGTATTCTTTTTTTTAAATATAGTTTTCCATTTGGCTGAAAAGTTAAAGAACTTGGATAAGAGGGAAGCTCTTTATGCACCCATGCCTTTACACACACACACAGACACAGACACAGACACACACACTGTGTTTCCCTGAAAATAAGACAGAGTTTTATTTTTTTTGACCCCCCAAATAAGCGCTTGACCTTATTTTCAGGGAGGTCTTATTATTTTTGAGGTGCAGGAGGCAGCGAGAGTGATCACCTCATGGCTGCTGCTGTGTTGCAATATTTTTGGGGAGGGCTTATTTTCAGGGGAGGGCTTATTTTAGTGTATGTGCTCAAAAGCCAGATTGGGCTTATTATCCGGGAAGATCTTATTTTTCGGGAAACAGGGTACACACACACACACACACACACACACACACAAATACACACACGCACACACCAACTATATAAGAAAAATTTTAATTTATCCAATGAAAATTGTGCTGGATGAGTTTCAAGGATTAGATAGATGCACTGTTCGATTATTAGTAAAAACTGACCTGAAAGCAGGGCAATCAACTTAAATTTGTGGGTAAGTCTACCTTTCAACTCATAACATTTAAATAGTGAATAAATTTAAATTAGGTTAAGTTTATATAAACTTGTAATATCTAAATGAAGTTTAAAAAAAAGTTTCCTCAATTGAGCTCAGTTCTTGATATCTTGTTGACCATTCATGTTGCTTTGAAAAAAAACACCAAAGCAACTTGCCACTGCATTTTTCATTTGTTTTATGCTTTCAAACATTTAAAGGGAGGGGGGGTATGTGTAACCACAAATATAGATGCAAATAATTAAATGGTATTATTGGTTGATTCTTTCCTTTATCTGTTAGGGAAAGTAAGCATCCCTTGGTTTCACAGTTGGAGGGATGAAGCTTAATCATCTCTTTCCATTTCCTCTTCTAATCAACAATTTCAATAAGGTTCCATGAAATGTGGAATCACATCAACAGAGGGTGGAGTGAGCTTATGGGTTTCTGTATTGAGGATTTTTAATTTTTTAATCCACCTAGAGTGGATGTGTTGGGCAGCCATATAAATTCATTCAATAAATAAATAACGAGTTGCTAGTCTCATCATTCTTAGGAGGTGTAGCATGAATCAATTTTAAGAATGATCTCAAAATGATGGATGGCTGCCTTATGAAAGAATTTGGGAACAATTTGGGGACCAAAATGATTACTAGACAAAACTTACTTGATTTGTTCTTGGATTACTACTGGACACAAGTCAGCATGGCAGATATTTGCCAATACTGTCATGATGGTTCAGGCCCAACTTGATGGTCTAGCTAACTAAGTTTCCTGCATCAATCCAGGTTGCATGATGTAACTTAGAATTTCAATGTGCATAGGAAATTCTCAGTGTCACCATTGGCCACTGGGACTAGTTATCTAAGGGATGCTTGAATGGAAGATAATAATATTCAAAGACAGTGTCAGCAATAGAGGGACAGATTATCAAAAAGACTTGGAAGAAGAAAAAAAGTCATAAGAATATACTGAGGGACAAAGGACTAATGTTGCTTCCTGTATCAGAAAACATGAACGGAAATAGTATGTATTAGGGATAAATGACATCCCAGTATAGAGGAGATGGTGCAGAGAAGAATCTGATGCGGCATCTGTGAGGCACACAAGAAATAGCTAGTGTTCCTTTGAGTAAGGCATCTGAACTGCCAAGAAGCTGTGTGAACCTTCATGTTTTATGCAAATATAAACCAGGTAGTAATTAGGTTATAAGGATACAGCTTGGCTTGGCAATATTTAGTAGGAAATTCCTTATAGAATTAAGGAAGGTAATTATAACAGCATGGAAAGTAGTATTGTCACAGTCTCCCCTCCTCCCATGTTTCTCTCCTCTTGTTAGTATTTTTGTAAAAGTAACTCAACAATGGATTGTACAATGCTTCAAAAGTTTTCTTTGGTTTGAAAATACTTTATGCAAATCATACCTGTGAAAGCTGCCCTGAGAAGCAATCTTCCATCTCCACTTATAAAAGGGAAGCAAGGCTGACATTTACTTGACTTCATATTGCTCTAGATTTCATTCAGCAGTTCAGCTACTGGAAGTACCAGATGAATCTTACACAAAACTGGTGAAAAAGGCTCTTCAGATACTGGAATTGCCATATGAGGCCTTTGGTGTCATGAAGTGTGATCAATCATATTGCCTCTGGGACAGGAGGCACCACACTGAGGTCAACTACAATTGCCTTGTACAAGCTCATCAACACATGCCAATATGTGAATGTTTAATTTCTCTATGTGTTTTAATAACATAATAACAGTATAACAATATAACTGGGTTGTTATATTTTTAATCCTTTAATGATTGCCACTCTTAATCCCAGATCCAGCAACACAGTATGTTCAGTACAAGAAATACAATTATTTATTTCTCTTTTTTCCCCAGAGAAAATGATGGTGGCAGTGAGTTCTAGATTAATTGATCCCCTTTCTGTAGCACTTTCCTTCTACAGAAAATCAGAGAACGTTAGATGTCAAGGGCAGAATCCCTAGAAATATTTTACTTACAGTGGAAGTAGACAGCGTTGAGGAGCACCATTTGGGTATCAGAATCCAGGTCATCCAAGAGTTTCTTGATCTTGTTACCAGTACGTTCACTCACCCATGAGTTGATATCAGTCACTGCCTGCTGTGTGTTGTTACTAAGGAGCTTCAGCTTGGTTTGATAGAATGTACTCGTTAGATTACTAAATCCACTGGCCATCTTAAATTCTGCATGTCAAAAATGTAGATTAAAAGAATTGAAATAGCAGGCATGTACCACTTACAATACAGATAATTCTTGTCTTCCTAAGATTTTATAGTTTGCTATTCATTTAAAAGATAAAGATGGATGGTTTCCAACTGTGGCTCATTTACAGATAATATGTTATACTGTCATTAATTCATTTTCTTTAAGGGACCAGAAGAGTGCTTTTTAAGGATGTTCTTATATGAGAATTATAATCAATTCCTTTATAAGCTATAGAATTTTCTTTGGAAGTACTAATCTGGAAAGCACTAATTCATTGTTTTGCATCTGTCTTTGTGCAAAAGGAAACAATATCCCAACCTACCAAAAGCAGCATCATAGGAGACAGAACAGAAATGAAACTCAAAACAGACAAGAAAGTGGTAACAGAACACCTATCCATTTAGATAAGCCACTATGAGAGTTGATGTAGATGTCCCAACAGACCATCATTTAAGTGTGCTACAGCTGCCAAAGAGGCTAAATGGAGCCTAAGTTGCATCAACAGAGGGTTAGTTTCAAGATCACTTGAAGTGATAATACTGCTTCCAATTCTGGTTTTACCACAATACAAAAAAAAATGTTGAGACTCTAGAAAGAGTGCAGAGAAGAAAAAGATAAGGAGTCTGGAGGCTAAACCATATGAGAAACGAACTAGGGAACTAGGTATGTCTAGTCTAACAAAGAGAAGGACTAGGGATGATATGATAGCATACTTCCAGTATTTGAGGGGCTGTCACAGAGAAGGGGGAGTCAACTTATTCTTCAAAGCACCTGAGAGCAGGAGAGGAAGTAACAGATGTAAGATCTAAGAGAGATTCAACCTAGGAGAAATTTCCTGACAGTGGAGAACAATTAATCAGTGGAATGGCTTGTGTCTGGAAATTGTGGGTGCTCCATTACTGGAAGTTTTCAAAAAGAGACTGGAGAACCATTTGTCCAGAATAGGCAGGAGGTCAGGCTAGAAGACCTTCAAGGTCTCTTCCAACCCTTTCATTCTACGTTCTATGAATTAATATGCTGTTTATAGATTCACACTAAGCTAAGGGAAATGATCTGAATAAGCAACTTCTCTTAGCTAAAATCTATAAACAGCAATTGAATAGAATCCTGCTTATGGATCCGGGTAAAAAGAGAAAATCAGCAACAAAAATGTTCAATCATAATAAGTCCAAAAATGTCACTAGAAGAAAGGAGAACCATAACTTCTCCTTTAAAGTACCGAGCCTTCACTTTTGTTCTGTTGCTGTATTTTACATTTGTATGTTTTAAAAACATGTTAAAATTATTTTTGGACTGAGTCTGTCAAAGGGGCAAAGAAAATATAGTTATAATAATATTAAAAAGTTCAAAATTTAAAAATGCTTATAACATATTTACACACACAAACCTTTTTGCAGGGCCTTAGGAATATATGAATAGTAAAAAAAAGGAACTATTACCAGTAACATTTATTAGCTAAAAATCCAATTATCATAAGTTAATTTTTTCGAACTTTAAAAAACGAATGTAGTAACTGTGGCCTCAAATCAGCTTAGGGAAGACTACTGTAGCATTTGCTCAACAAACAGAAAGGAGGCTAAAAAAGGCCTTCTGCCATTTTATCTTGGTCTAGAGCAGTGGTTCTCAACCTTCCCAATGTCGCAACCCTTTAATACAGTTCCTCCTGTTGTGGTGACCCCCAACCATAAAATTGGTGTCTTGGTTCCTAAAACCATCAGAAATATGTGTTTTCCGATGGTCTTAGACGACCCCTGTGAAAGGGTTGTTCAATCCCCAAAGGGTCCCGACCCACAGGTTGAGAACCACTTCCGCATAGCCCTTAAGACCTGGCTAGCCCGTCAGGCCTGGGGACAAAGATAACTGCCCCTCCCGAATGATGAATGAATGTTGCTCATTATTTTTACTCTATGTGTGTCTACGTTACTGTTTATATTCCCCTCCCCTGATTTTATGTAAGCCGCCCTGAGTCCCCTCAGGGAAAAGGGCGGCCTATAAATGTTAATAAACTACAAACTACAACTAACTCTAGCGTTTAACCTAGTGATGGGACTGAACATCTGAAAGAACATATATTACTTCTGCAGAATTTAATTGTACAATCTGAAGTAAATAATTTTGGGATTTGAGCATTAATCTATTGCTGGATATATGGAGAAAGCCTGAAGTGTAATTTCCAGCACAAGCCAGACTTCAGTTGTATTCCAAGAAGATATTGTCTTTCAATTTGGGAACATGCTGACTTTTAAAAACCAGGCCTTTAGTTAAAATAAACCAACTGTTACTCACCTGGTTGGTAAAAAATCGCATTGGCTGAAGTCAGGGCTTCGGACTTGCCAAGTGCTTTCAAGGCTCTATGCACACAGGCAAATTCTTTAGGATAGAACAGCAAATTCTCAAGACGATCTTTGGTTTCACCACAGGCTCCTGAATGGTAAAGATATGTATGTGGAGAGGTTATATGCCATTGTGCAAACACAGATTTTTTTTCCTGTAACCTACTTATTTAATTTTTCACCTCCCAAGTTCTTGGATTTTATAACAATGCCTTTTCTATGACAATTACAAGGCTTTACTTGACAATTTCAAGGCTGCCAAATGTAACTCACGGGCTTGATTCTGAGATCTAGACTGAGATATATCTCTTCATTAACCTTACCCTTCACTTTAATGGACTTTCATGTTGCAAAGCCACATTTGAATGTTCACATTGTATGGAAAACACCAGTACTGGTGTTTCTTTTTGTTAATCAGGTAAAAGATACATTTTCCGGATATATTAACACAATTCCCAGCAACAGAGCATGTTAAACCCATGTGACATCAATCACTACCATTGGATGATTTAGTGTGACAATGCGACCAGTTTCCCAGCTTGTTGTTGCCAGCATTGGAGATGTGGATTAAGTGAAAGTACAGCAATAGTTTCCTCTAAGATATAGTAAGACATTCAAGTGCCCTAAGATATTTTAGACCTTAACATTATCAGCTTCAGCTGGTATGGCCAACAGGCAAAAAACTGTTGGCACTTTAGCCCAAGTTATCTGGGCAATATCTGACTGTTTGTTTTCTAAGGAGCAGAAAACTCCTTAGACCAGGAACAAGAGGTTCAGTTTGCAGCACTGCCTCGTTGTTCTGAAGGCCTCGTAGAGGGAAAGAAATTAGACAAAAATGTTGAAGCTGGAATTTGATTGTTGGAGCAAAACCTTTTAGTGGAAAATGAATTGTGTCCCCATGGATTTTCAGCAACAGTAATCAGAATAATAGATTGTGCTTAGCAGCCTGACACAATATAGAGACAAATATGTCCTGAACAAATGCTGGAAAAATCTGTCCAAAGCTTTATTTAGCTTGCCAATGATTCCCAAATGAATCTAACCCAGTTCCAGAAAGATAGGAATTTAATTTAAATGAAGCTGTCCATAGTTTAGTACTGTAACTTTCTTATAACAGGAATGAGATTGGAAGATAGAAATGTGTCTACTATATTAGTAATGCTATTTGAAACAAGGATGCATATGAGAGGAGGGATGTTTCATAACTTCAGGTTTTTTTTAGATACATAGTATCTAATAGCATCTTTTATACTGATGTGTAGCATACAAGGGGACCTTTCATGTAAACATAAATCAAGGAGCTCACACATTTGTGGACTTCTACATAGCAGGAGACCCACTCACACTGCACTTCAGATCCAACAGGTAAGGGGGGGGAATGATGCAGAGGCCCCAATGGTGTATTCTTACCTAATAGAAGATTGGAAAGCGTTGTTATGATGCTTAGGGGTGAGAAAACCATATTACCATCATTTTTCTGGACTGCTATTTTATAGAACTCAAGCGAAAATCTGGATAGAGCCTCAGCCAGCTTCTGTTCATCTTCTGGAGTGGATTGAGCACATGTAGGCCATGGTTTCCAGCGCTGTGAGCATGAATTGGGTGGACAACTGGTATCAGACACTGTGGGAATGGAGCTAGTATTTTCTGTGGTTGGTCTTTCTGTTGGAACTTTAGCAGATTCTTTTTCTTCTCCATTTTCCTTGTGTGGGGGTCCTTGTGTAGTCTTAACTAAAGTCTCCTATAAAATGTTGATATTAAGTAATAGTGGATTACATTTATACACATATGAACGTGTGCTTTTATGTATCAGTAAAAGCAAAAATGATTGGCATTTTTTTGACTCCAAATACCTAGGTTTTAAATTAAAAATAAGCATATTTGGCACTATATTGCATACTAGTCACAATTAAATGTTTTGACATTTTGCAGTTTAGATGAGTTTGACATATAATCAGTTTTGGAAAACGTTTCATATAAAAGGAACTCTAAAAGATTAAACTTCAATACCTTGTTCCTTAAAACAAAACGAAATAAATTAGAAGTTTATGTTCAGCACAAGTTAGGTTTTTCAACAGGCTGGCAGCCTGCTACATTGCTTTCATTGCTTTCTCCTGGGAAAAGTTGCAGGAGAATGGATTTTCAGAATTAGACAATTCTGGACACTGATTATTGCTGTGAACAGATTAGACATTTAACCTTAAATGACTCTTTCTAAATTTTTGATTCTGAGTTGTAGAACAGTGTTTCTCAACCTTGGCAACTTGAAGATGTCTGGACTTCAACTCCCAGAATTCCCCAGCCAGCATTCGCTGGCTGGGGAATTCTGGGAGTTGAAGTCCAGACATCTTCAAGTTGCCAAGGTTGAGAAACACTGATGTAGAAAGTACATATCTTCTCCTGTCTGCTAACCAGAGCACATAAATAAATGTTTTCTTTAATTTCTTCATGACCATATGGTTAATAGTTTGAAACCTATCAATAATGTTTCTAAAACAGAATGAAAATGCTGTTGGCTAGTAATGCCTAAGATAGTAGAACAGCCAAAATTTTAAAATAAATTCACTGTTACTTTCTATGCAAAAGAAAGCTGAGTTTAAAAAATCCTTTTTCTGATTTCCCTTAGCCAACACACCTGATAATCCAAGTTATTCTCATAGTTGGTTCCAGTATCTGCATTCAGAGCTGGCTCTTCCCTTCTCTCAACATCTTGAAAGGGAGTGGGTGTTATTTCGTTATCTTCTTCGATGCAAGGTGTCTTAGAAAAATAAATCCTCATTAGTGATCTGCTTTCCGTGACCCGTCAAAAGCGCGGACGACAAAAGCGCGATCGACAAAATCGCGCCTTTGACGTCATCACAGCGCGACGAAAAAGATCGAAAAATTCAAATAAAAATTAATAAAAATTAAATTCACAGCGCGCTTTTGTCGAGCGCGATTTTGTCCTACGCGCTTTTGTGGTGGAACCCTGCTTTCATCATAAACAATACATTTTCTTTCTGATTTAAAAGAGAAATTAGTTGTGTTATGTTAGTTTTTAGCTCAAAGTTTGGAGGAAAAGTTAGACGTGCTTTTGGAGAATAAACAAAATTGTGTTAGTTGATAGAATTAACACAATTGTGATCTGAATTTTGAATCACACCTTCTTCCTTCTCCACAACCATGACCAGAACTTCTGAAATCTGGTTTCATCCTGGCATTTGACTACTTTAAGTTCTTCAGTCCTCTCAGCAACTGTTTCTCTTCTGGATGCAACCTTGAGGTAAGGTGTGATGGAGAAATACATCCCTGTTATTTAAATGCATACTCATCATTTTAAAAACCCCAAATAGTAACCATGTATTTCCTTTATCAACACTTCTTTCTGGTTTGGTTAACAAATTGATAATTCAACAATTTTTAACAGTCAACACTTAAATCTTCAATAGTTGAAGAAAGTATATTATTCCACCCTAATAATTTACCCTTAAAATACAGGCTTAGATTTGCTGAAAACAGGCTGAGATTTTCTTGTTCATTCTTCCTTTGTGGAGAGGATTATCTTACACTGAGACACTCTCCTTTGAGATAAACATTCTATTCTATTCTATTCTATTCTATTCTATTCTATTCTATTCTATTCTATTCTATTCCATTCCATTCCATTCCATTCCATTCCATTCTTTTGCACTTTCCCAGAAGGCATTGAACATCTGATTTGAACCACAAGGTGGCAGTATCAGGTCACAAAGGATATGAACTAGGAATCCTATAGCTTCTTGGCTCCTCTCTAGGGAGTTAACTAGGGACTGTTAATGTGCATTTCTCCAGTCCACAAGTTGGCAGAAGAATGTGCTGATATAAACGATACTACCCTGATATTTGAGCCTATTTAGCTGCTAGTATGTATTGCTGCCCTTAACAGTCTTAATGAAGACAAATTAAGGAAAGCAATTGATACATTTTTCTGGTGTTATTTCCCTTACCATTAAATACAATCTGCTAGTGGGAGACCATATAGCAATTGCTCTCTGTAATGTATGGTTGGATGGGGTTGGGCAAATGAAAGTGAGTGGTTTGAGCAATGGGTTTAGCCAGCTTAGTTGCCTAACAGTTGATAAATATGGACGTGCTCCTCCAGTTTCATAATGTGCCTTTCCTTCACATTTTCAACCTGTCGTCCAGGCTAGTTTTGGACATGGGTTTAGTGCTCTTTCAAAAGTAATTAGACCTGTGTTTGGAAGAGGTGACACGCATGGAGGTGGGCTCATGAAAACCACCAGGGTGCTCTTTGTCACTCACCCCACAACTTTCCCTGTATGTGATTTATCAATTAGGTTCTAGGCTCAGAGGAGGATCCTGAGATGGAAGGGGCGGAGGGGTTCAGATCAGTAACTATTTTTGCAGGAACAAGTGCTGCAAAGGAAATTCAGTGCCGGCAATGACCGATAATAGACTAGGCAAAATGGGCTGCCTCATCCCTTGCACCATGAGGTTGTGAAGTTGGGGTTGCTGTCTGTGCTCTGGAAACAGCTGCATCCAGACATAAATGCTTCCCAACACCACTTCCCTTAATATGCAATCGTACATTCACTCCCAACTTTACTCACAAGCATCCAAGCCAGTGTGTCCAGCTGCCTGTGATAATGGAGCCACACTCTGGTGTTTTAAGGGTGTGCCGATGCCTGGGGGCAGCTTCATTTGACCCAGGCCCTTATCTTACAAAAGCAAATGCTAAGGCAGAGGCGGGGGGGGGGGGGTGTAAGAGGAAAGTGATAACTGAATGGCATACAAACAGGGAAGCAGAGGCAACATCTGGAAACTGGTAGCTTTCACAAGCGGGCAAGTGGGTTCAATTGCCAGAATTTCAAGCTACGTAGGGGCAGAATATCCTGATGAGATTCCTGCCTGGAGCTTGGAACTTTGCTGGGAGCTCAGTAGCAATCAGAAAAAGAGCAACCACACTGAAACAGCACCTCATCCCAGCCACTGCAGAACCTTTCGGAAAAAGATAACGACTATTTGCTACTTTATACATTTTAAGACTGTTGTTTGAGCTGAAAGTTATAGGATTGATTATTGAAAGCCTGAGCATAAAGGATTGAGTGGCAGCAGCAACTTGCAAGTCCTAGAAGAGTTGACCCAGAACAATAGCCTGTGTGTGGTGCAGTAAAGCACTATGTACAGATTTGCTATGCTGTAGGATATCCAGTCCTTGGAAAGCAAAGAACTTTCACATACCCCAAGAGCAATGGCCATAAAAAGACCTCATAGTCAGAATACCTCCCCATTCCTGCAAAGCATTCATTGGTGACAGAATCAGCAGCAAGTAAACTGCCAGAATGCAGTTTTCTCTCCTGTTTCAAACTATCTTTGGAGCACTATAAGGCTAGAACTTTCATCATCACTAAAGTTGCACATAGGAAGAGCATATATAATATCCAACAAGCATTATAAAAGCATTGATAAGGCATTACATTACAAACATCCCAGATGTTTGCCCCCGTGACCTTGGCTTGTTTCTGTGACTGTGTTCTCTCTCATTTTATCCCAACAACAAATATTAGGATGCTGCATACTCTTAGAAATCTAATAAGTTTAGATCTTCTCCATTGCTCTTAATAAGGTAAATAACGGGCACTTACCTGTTGAAGACTTGATATGGTCATAATGGCCAAACACAGAAGGATCAGCCAGGTCTTCATGATGGCAGAAAGTCTACCAAATAAATGACTCTCGTTTTTAATCCCAGCCAAAGACAAAGGCCTCTCTCCTATTTCTCAGATCTTATTCCTTGAAAAGGATCAAAACAGTTTCTTGCTGGAGGAATTCTGAAGAGCAGCCACTTATTTTCTCCTTGTCTCAAATAACTCCTTGTTGTTCTACTCTGGCTGTTGGCAAGTTCCTCTCTCCCATTTTTCGCAATCTCTGATCATGTGATTAAGCCCAATTTAGTTTCACTCTCTTTGGGGGAATTCCATTACTCCAGCAGATCTTGCTGAAAAGGAACAATTAGAAAAATATGATGAAATAAAGAGATTTTTTCAAACAAGGAGGGGAAACAGGAAGTTCTCTGAATGGAAGAAAAACAAGAGAACAAGAAGCAACTATCTTCCTGCAAACCTCTATAGCTAATAGAACCAACAGTTGTGACATATATTACCTTACCTTGAGAGAATGGCACAAGAGGGAGTGAAATCTGAGAACTATGAACAGTCCATTGGTTGGCTTTAAATGTAATCAGTTAAAAATTAAAAATGATCGATTCCCCTCTCAATTAGAATTCCCGTAAATCAAGAGGGTGGGGATAAAAGGATAATCATGGGTCAGTTTGTAGAATATTCTATCATGCATAAAAAAGAAAGATAGCAATAGGTAAACAATAACAAGTTGTGACTGCAAACTGCTTATTGTGTCCTCGCAACTTATTTCAAAAAGATGGCTTAAACCAAGGAAATGCTTTTGCATAGGGTTAAAAATTATTATTGTTAAGAAGGCTCTGTGAATTGGGAAGATAATTTAGTAAATGACATTTTGCAACTGTAAACTTGATCTGGAATGCAACCTATAGGCTACATGTTTTTATACGGAAACAATTTCTATGAAGAGAAATAACAGCACGTTAAAAAAACTCCACATCTCATAATCATTCAACTGTTTATATCCAGTTTGCACTTTATGATCCTTGGTTGCAAACATGTAGCAAAATGCTATGATACATACATGATTTATATTCCTATTCAGTTATACTTATTAAATCTCTTCTCATGTAGCAAATCCAGCACCAGTTCCTCCTTTTTTATTTCACTGTGTAAGCAAGTTCTTGATCTGAGTTTTCATGTAACACCAGGGGTGGATTCCTGCCAGTTCTAACCTCTTCTATAGAAGAGGTTCCACAAATCTACAGTGCCATTTAGAACCGGTTCCAGCTCCCTCCCCCTGCCTGTCCGCACATCATCAAGATGAAGAGCGAGAGGAGGAATTCTGGGAGTTGAAGTCCTCAAGTCTTAAAGCTGTCAAGTTTGAACACCCCTGGGGTTTTTTTTTTGAAAAGGGTTAGGGGTGCAAGGGTCTTGTCACTTGACAGCTTTAAGACTTGCGTCCTTCAAATGCCAGGGTTTCTGAGCCAACATTTTGGTTGCTAAGCAAGAGCGTTGTTAAGTGAGTTTCACCACATTTTACAAGTTGGTCACTCCCACCCGGTCACATGGCCAGAAAGCTACTCCCACCCAGTCACATGGCCAGCAAGACACTCCCACAAAGCAATCACACCTATAGAAGAGGTTCTAAAAAAATTTGAAACCCACCACTGTGTAACACCCTCTGTTGAATTTCTTAAAGTTCTTGCAAAGTCTTGAAGTCTCTTTATTCTACTCGCACTTAAAATATTCCTGATAGGTGCCAGCATCAATGTTATACACAAAGTGTCAGAAATTATTTCTTTGGCAGGCTTGTGCCAAGAGGAGACAGAAAATACTACTTTAAAACTGGAATGGCTAAGGAGTGAGTGCGGGATGAGATAAAGATGAAAATTTAGGAGGACATTTCCTCTAGAAAAGGCTAGCAGGCTATCTTGGTGCATTCAAGGACACATGTCATAAACCGATTGGTTTGGTTTGACTTTAACATGTTCCGTAAACCCAGTCAGTTATGGATTAGACCATAAATAATGGGTGCACAGTGTTTGTACCCATAAATAATGGGTAATAGGTGTGGCTCTTGGAATGTGTGAACTTAGTCACAACATCCTTAAAAAGATTACAAGTAGAACACTTTGTTTAGCATTTATTTAGATAGTTTTCAAGTATTACAACCAATACTCTAATAGTAGCTTTAAATCATGAAAAGGTCACTTTCTCAGCTGCATTAAACAAAATAGCTGTGATCCACAAAAGCATATAAAACTGAATGTATCTGTCTTCATAATGCTATAAGAAACATTTTTGTTTCTCCTGCAAAAGATTCTTGATTTTTCCGCATACCAGGGAAGCTCCACACCTAGAGGGGCAATAATACTCTTGAATATCCTCATGAAATTATGAGCTTCTTGGAATCTTCATCCATTAAGCCAATTAGCTTTAGAAGGTAACCGCTGCTGCTACTCCTGCATATATTATATCATTCCATGGTCATCCATAAACCATGGCTTACAAATGATTGAATAGGGGGAAGTGGTTGTACAGATCAGTTGGGCATAAGAGTGATACAATTACCAGTGGACTACTTATATCTGAGGATAAAACTAGGCCTGAGAATTATCCCCAGCACATGGCTTTCAAAGTAAAAATAAATAAATACAGATTTGGAAGAGATATTGAAGGTCTTCTAGTCCAACCTGCTATTCAAGCTGGAGTCCCTATAACCCTTCAGACAAATAGCTATTGAATTTCATTAACATTTTCTATAAATCAACTATGGTATTCATTCAGAAAAGAGTGACATTCTGTTACTACCATGATCATTAATGTGAAAGTCTGAAATTAGAATTTTTAGCAACTGATATTATGTAAATTTAAACAGATCTGCACATAATATTCCAGGTATGGTTGTACAATTTATTATTAAGGCAAAGTTATAAATGAACGATGTTCCTGATTTTATGCTATTTCTCAATTTTCTTGTAACACTTTGGGGAAAATACTTTAAAAAATGAAAACAGCAAGCAAGCGACAAGTTAAATCTTAAAGCCTATAAAAGATAATAATTAGAAAATTAGCAATTTCACATTTGAATGAAATGTGAACTCAGATATAGATGCCATTATTTGCTTGGTTTTAAATATGTTAATAAAGTTATTTTTACCTTTGTCACTAATATTTGTTTTAATAATTCATATATGCATAGATGCATTGTTTGCTTCAGTTTTCTTAAGTATGTGGTATGAACCTAGCATTCTGGTTTAACCCATGTTTTATGGTTTAGTATTTCTGCTAATCCAGCCAGGATTTAGTTTAGTATGATTCATGATTCCAGCCTTAGGTTCTCATTCTCCCACAAATATCTATCTTATATTTTCTGTAATGAATAAAATACTATTATCTCCTCCCCGCCAACCTTAGTAAGCCATTCATATCCAACAGTCCAAATTGTTTGCCTGTTTCTGTCTCTGTGTTATTTAATGAAATGATGAAGTCATAATGATTAATGAACATTTGAACAAGTTCTTAAAATCATTTTTTTAAAAAATCTTATTGCCTATTTGCCTTTCTTTTTTTTTCATACGTATATTCCGTTTCTGTTATCTGCATTTCACCAAATTTCCACTTTGTGAAATGATCTTTGAGTGTTTCTATATGTCTAATAGATTTCTTCACATTGCTCATTTTTTACGGTTATTCTTTTTTATTATTATTTTCCCTTCTACACCTTACAGTCATTATATCAACATTATTATGTCATCATACCTATACATGTATATATTATTTCACTTCTATGTTTACACATCTTTATACACAGTTATATATATAGTTTTTTTGGCTTAATTAATTTTATTCTTGTTTTGCAGCCATTTGAACCAAATGTTTCAAATTTCGTAATATTCCGACTCTTCTTTATCTTTTAATTTTAGTGTTAATTTGTCCATCTCTGCACAATCCAAAATTTTTTGTATCACTAATTCGTCCGAGGGGATATTATTTTGTTTCTAGTATTGGGCAATTCTAGCTGTGGTTAGCAGATGTGTTAATATGTATTTAATTTCTTTGTATATTTCCCTTTGATTATTTCCAGCAGAAAGATTTTGGGTTTGTATTTTATCTGTTCTCCTGTAATTTCTTGCACCCATTTCCAAATTTTTGTCCAATATTTTTGTGTTTCCAGGCAGGTCCACCATATGTGATAAAAAGTCCCTTGCATTTTTTTTACACTTCTAGCAGGTCAGATTCATGTTTGGGTACATTTTAGCCAATCTCGTTGGTGGTAAATGCCAATGATAAAATATTTGGATATATTTTCTTTAAGTGCTGCTGATCGTGTTAGTTTATAATTTGTGTTCCAAATTCTTTCCCAATCTACTAGATCTATATTGTAACCAAAGTTTTTGGCCCCATGCTATCATGCAACCTTTAACTTTTTCTTCTTCTAATGTTACTTCTAATAAATATTTGTAAATTTTCATTATGAATTTATTTTCCAGGCCAATTAAAATTTTATCTATTTGTTGTAATTCTGTGTATATTCCATATTCTTTTACTTTTTTTTTTGTATCTCGATTATAGTTGGAGATATGGCCACCAATCTAAATTTATATTTTGCTCCTTTAATTCCTGATTTGTTTTCAAATTTCCTTGGCTGTCTAAAATTTCACTATATCTAACCATTTTCGATAGATCTAGTGTATTGGGATGTGTCATGGCTTCCATAGTGGAAAGCCATGTCGGCATTTTCATATAGTGTTTTTCTCTAATTTTATTCCAGACCTGTATCAGTGCATCTCTAATATAGTGTCTGTGAAAGTATTTTTGTTTCTTTTTACCCTCTTCCCATAGGAAAAAATGCCATCCCATTTGCAAATCGTGGCCCTCTAATGTAAATGGCCCTCTAATGTAAATAGAGCCAAGGTGGCGCAGTGGTTAAATGCAGCACTGCAGGCTACTGCAGGTCAGCGGTTCAAATCTCACCGGCTCAGGGTTGACTCAGCCTTCCATCCTTCCGAGGTGGGTAAAATGAGGACCCAGATTGTTGGGGGCAATATGCTGACTCTCTGTAAACCGCTTAGAGAGGCCTGAAAGGCCTATGAAGCGGTATATAAGTCTACTGCTATTGCTATATTGCTATTAAATTGTAAATTGTAAATTTAATGAATTTATATGCCGCCCAATCCCGAAGGACTCCAGGTGGCTTACGAGATACAGAACTAAAAAGATAAAAAGTTAAAATAAAGGAAGGGAATGATACTAATGATAGCATTCTTTTATTTTTTAATTTATCCAATCCCTGATTCATGTTAGTGCTGCTGCTTTGTAATAAAGCTCCCAGTCTGGGAGTCCCATACCACCTCTGCACATTGCTTATTAAACATGCTGCTGATCTCCCAGACTTCCCTGATTTGCATTATACTTTCGTAGTTCATATTATGTTGACATAATGTATCTTACTTCCTTTCTGCTAATTTCCTCATTTTTGAAAAATTGCCTCTTTTGAAAGGTAATGCGACTAAAAGGTATTTCCATGGCAGTTTTCAACCCTATCGCTGCTCCCTTCTGTCACTTCTTTCATTTCCATCTCTCACTAGGTCCAACATATGACTTTGGGTTAAGCACAGAAACACGTTCCTTTTGGATGATCCCCTCAGCATATGCGGCAGTGTTTCTTAACCGTGGCATCTTTAAGATACCCTAGCAATTTCCAGAATTGCTAGGGTATCCCTTGTATGCAGCCTTCTGCCATAAGTTCTTTTTGAAATAGCATGAAGATCTACAAAGGCTTCTGCTTCTAAAACTACAAATCTTAGTTTAACAACGGGAGCACATTCTTTAGCAACTTTATACTTCAAAATGTTATTTTTTCTCACTTCTGACTCTGCTCCTGGTTCATTTCAGCAAAACCAACCAAGTATGTGCAGTCTGTACATAGATTCAGGGATGTGTGTTTTCATAAATCTCCTGAATCTACAGCTTAATTTCAGTTTTTCTCCTTCTGATCATGACTGTGCTGAAATATACTGTTTCGTTTTCACAAGGGGGTCCAAAATTTAACAAAGCTTTTATATTGTTTTACCACCATGACTGGAAAAACTGCATATTATCGGTAGCTGCTTACCATTTATGACTGGGATTTGTCTCGGCCAAAGCAGTGTGATTGTTTCCATTCAGAATCTTCTGCAAACATGGTCTCTCTGACTCATCTTCTGTTCTTGCAAAAATATGTCAGACATGCAACCCACCCTTTGTTCATGTGTATTACTATTATGACATCTCAAACATTATGCAAGCTCCAAAAGAGATATTTTAACTAGACTTTGCAGCCAGATTTCAAAAAAAGGAGGAGGTGGAAGAGGAGAAATTATGGGATGCAGGAAGTGAAGCCTTCTATATAAATAATTTGGTAATTTGGAAAATAGACCATTTCCCCTTTGTTCTTCATAATTAAACAATTACCATTATGAAGCAGGGTTGAAGCATTCTTTTTCCAACACTTAACTTCTATATAATATTACATATTCTGTTGCACTTTTCTCCCATCAAGAGATGGTAGGTTTTTCTCTGCTGTGGTATCAGGACCTTTGGACATTGGTAAGGACTAGATGATTTGATAGTGGCACTTATATCAATAAACACTTCTTGGCCAAAGCATTTTAAAATGCTGGTATTACCTCTGAAGCCCTGCTTAGGCCTTATCGAAAAATAAAATGGTTTCCCTGGATTGAGTTTACACAAAAAGGGAACATATAAATATTTTCAGTTAACGAACAACAGTGGTTTGCTTGAGCATAAGTCCCTTTATTTCTATACTAGTGATTTATTTATATCACTTATATCAAAGTGAAATTTTATTATGCTGGTATTTTAATACAGTGAGGTCTGCATGGCTCTAGAGCAGTGTTTCACAACCTTGGCAACTTGAAGATGTCCGGACTTCAGCTCCTAGAATTCCTCAGCCAGCATTTGCCATTCAGATATATTTACCATTCAGTTCATTTTAAAGAGTTAAAAAACAGGTTTTCCTGAAAATGATTTTGACAAAATCAAACAAGTTACAGAATAATAGGTAGGGAATATTACCTTTTTTATTTTACAGCAGAAAGACTAGAACTAGATCCAGCAGTGAACAGCATGAAATATTAATAAGGAAGTCATCTAGATCTAGCATATGCAGTAGGATAATGTGTAGTTTGGTCCTATTGTCTTCTGGGAGGAGACATGTAGTTCAGTTCAGATAGTGATAAATCCATCTCTGTATGAGATGAATGGTCTTGCCTGCACTGAAGGTGGTGATCTGCCTTTCCTCAAGAAATCATCCTTCAGTTTGATTGGTATCAGATAGGAACTCCTCCTTTTCAGCTTAAAACAACACCAGCTTGAGCAGACAAAAGTCTTATTTACACAAAAGCTAGATGTCAGCTGAAATGCTTGGCATTGAGGAGCCTTAGTGAAGGTCGTGGCTTTGCTGCATTATTCTAATTAAACCGTTCTGCCATGTTTTTATGACCAGGAGTTATACTGAGTTAGGCATACCATACTGTTTATTTTAACTACCATATTTTTCAGAGTATAAGATGCACCAAGATTTTGAAGAGGCAAATTTTAAAAAAGTTTTTGCACTCTGCAGACCTCCCAAAAATGGCCCATTTTTTGTGAAAACGGGCCCGTTTTTCATAAAAACGGGTATGTATAGCCTTTAGGAGGCTTATAGAGTGCTCCTGGGGGCTGGGGGGGAAGAAATGAGCAAAAAATGGCCCTTTTTCATGAAAATGGGCCCATTTTTTGTCAAAAAAGGAGTGCATGCATAGTCTTTAGGAGGCTTATAGAGTGCTTCTGGGGGCTGGGGGGCAAAAATGAGCAAAAATTGCCCATTTTTCGATCATTTCTGCCTTCCCCAGCCCCCAGGTGCACTCTGGAAGCCTCCTAAAGGCTATCCACGGCCATTTTGGTGAAGGGGGTGGGGTTTCAGGAGCCCAAAAATATTGTATTCAGTGTATAAGACACCCAGATTTTCACTCTCATTTTTGAGGGGAAAAAGGTTGTCTTATACTCCGAAAAATATGGTACCCTGTTTCCCTGAAAATAAGACCTCCCCAAAAATATTGCAACAGAGCACCAGCCATGTGGTAACTACACTTAACACTTCCTGCACCTCAAAAATAATAAGACTGCCCGAAAATAAGGCCAAGCGCTTATTCCAGGGGTTTAAAGAAAATAAGACCATGTTTTATTTTCAGGGAAACACGGTAATGAGAACTTGGAGGATAGGCTTTTAAGTATACATGCAATTATTTAGCTGATTATTAAGCTGGTTTTAACTTCTATGACCATACCCACATATTTTCTTCATGATTATCTGTCCTTAACCTGGTCTTTCAGCCTCCCATGGTGTACCCATCTCCATTATAACTACCTACGTTGCTGTGTTCATTCTCTTCTCTTTCTTTTCACCTTTTCCAACATCCAAACCTTCTTCAGAAACTAGGCTTTCAAATGTGTCTGAAGTGGGGTAAGTCTAATCATTGCCCTCTGAGTGAGAACTTGTGGCTTTGTTTGATGATTTGTCTGTTTTCCTGGCTGTCCATGGTATTCTCAAAAGAACTTTCTCTTATACGCAATTTCAAAAGTGTTAATACTTTTTCTGTCCTGCCTCTTCGAAGTCCTAAGACTGAGGTGTTGAAAATTCTTTTTGCTCACATAGTTGCTGACAATTGTATATTTGTTGTATATGGAGTTTTCCTAATTAATGGTACTTCCCCCCCCCCCAAGCTAATAATGTGAATGGAGACATATCCTTCTAATTTTATTTCTAGTGTTACCTTATGAGTTAGTGGCTGTGTTTTGAATCCAGGTTTGAGTTCTCAGATGCCATGTGGTCAGTTGAGTAAAGGGCCAATATTATCATGCTTTTAATCCTATCTCCCCTGCAGCTGCAATGGAGAAATCTTTATTATGTAAGTGGACTAGCTTGGCCTTCTTAATGGCCCATTAACAGTGGGGATGGACAGGAAGCTACAGGAAACTATTCTGTCTTTTAAAACATGTTTCTTTCTTTTCATATCCAGAGAAATATTCTCCCTTTTCAATATTTCCTAGGATATTTCATTTTTCTGGGAGAGGGCTGGATGATAACTTCCCACAACATCTTCCTCAACCAGGTTGATGGAAGGCTGAAATACGGACCCTGCTCCTGCTCCTACACAAAACTGTTCGAACAACATTCTTCGAAGACGTTTATGAAAATGAAACACAAACAGAGAAGGCAATTCATATGCAAGAATGGAAAATATTTTTGACTCATCCACATCTCACTTTTTACCATGAGAGATTAGCTTTTGCTCTCGGAGGAGTAAAAAAAAAAGGAAAAGAAAGGGCCCCCTTATCTTTTCCAGACACGTTCCTCATAATAGCTCGGTACAGAAGAAACAGAGTTAGAAACTGCTTAGGACATAATCTCGTCGGTTTACACTAGAATGTTTCTCAGGTCTTTCATTTTATTCCTTTGTTTAAGGTTTTATTGTGTTGACCTCTGCAGCCAAGAAACTGTATTGTAAAGTGTATTTCCAGACCCTAGCCAGAATTTAATTGAATCTGGTCTTGCAAGGAAAAGGGCTGTCTTAATGCATGGGCCTGATGGGCCTGATACTTGCCCATGGGACCCATGAGCATAGGGATGCCATAGTAACCTGTGTATGTTAATGTAGGGTTCCAACAGTTTCCCTGAGCCACTGAAATGCCAAAGAGAGTGAGACTTAAGATGAGGCTTGCAAAAAGTATCAGCTTTTATTTATGGCCATAGAAAAAGCTGGGTGACAAAATCCAAAACATACAAACAAATGCATGTAAGGAATAGCCACAGCCTGCCAGAGTGGCTCAGAGTATTATATACATTTTAGGCAGATAGAAACAAAGTTTATCCAATCAGAGACAAAGAATCGTTACCAACATGATCTTTAAAGCGTTCTTTTGTTCAGGCTCCTGTCTCTGTCTACCTTATCTATGGAGTATTCCTATAGCCTTGTGTAGGGGGTGGAAGCCCCCCTTTGCCAAGTTGCTTTTCTGCAGAATGGTTTAAGGATTTATGAGCCAGGAAACCTCCCTAGTTTGGTTCCTTTATCTCTTGTTCCCATGTAACAATTTCTTCTATGTTTTCAAGAATGACCCTAGCTTTGAAGCCAATAGAGGTGAGACATTTGTGATAACATTTGCAGTAATGCCATCCAGTATTGTTACAATCTGCTAGGCTAGAAAACAACTAATTTCTGACAGTATACAATAATATAAGCAGAAGCCAATAACAAAGCTTAATTCTTAATAAATGATTTCTAGCAGTATATCATATCAAAAGCATATAGCAAATATTGGTTTAATCAGTAACAATTATATAGTAACATAAGCAATTCATAATAAAAGCAAATAGCCAATATTGATTCATGTTGATTCATATACTCCTTCATTAACCCTTCAATGCATCTTATATCATATAAATACAGCAACTATATGACTGAGATTATTGTTTTTCAAGCCTCTTCATTGTTCAAATGTTCATCATGTTGATTAGTTGTTGCTGCACAGCATGTTTTTAATGTTTCAACACCTAAGTGCCAATAAAATAAATATATGTTTAATTTTATCGACCACTTACATTTTTATTCCTGTCTTAAGGACCCCAATACATTGCTTTGCAGGGGGGGGGGACATAATGCTGTTAAGAGGGCCCTGCCAAAGCTGCTTTTTCAGGAGGCAACTGGACTTTGTTTTTCTTTGAAGACGTTTCGCTTCTCATCCAAGAAGCTTCTTCAGCTCTGACTGCATGGTGGGGAATGGCAAAATGTATATGAGGAGCGAAACTTCTTCAAAGAAAAACAAGAAAGCCCAGTTGCCTCCTGAAAAGGCATCTTTGACCTGGATTTGACCACAAATCTCTTTATAAGGGGAAGAGTTGATCGCTGAGGTGAAACGCCGATTTCCGTCTAAGATAACGCAGCGCAGTAGCAGGAAGGGATCCTTTCGCGGCGCTATTCCTTTCTCTGCCTGGGGCGCGAGAGGGATCGGTGTGTGTGTGTGGGTAACTCGTGCGCGTTCGGATCGGATCGAAGGAAAATGAACGCAGCCAGCCGGAGGGTGGTGAAGGTAAGTTGATGACGCGAGGTTGGGAGACCCTTTTAGGGCTTCGGAGGCATCTCGAAGAAGAGGCGGTGGTGCTGCAGGAAGATCGCAAGCGACTGAAGTTGATAAGAGGCGCCTTTTTTGAGGAGGAGGCGGCGACGGGGTCTCCAACCCGCAGGACTTGGGAGAAGCCCTTCCAGCATCTCAAGGAGTAGAGATACTTGAAGCAACCAGGCAGTTCTGGAGACTTAACCGGGATGGGCTTTACTGCGCGCCTTTTATTTTTAGAGAGCCTTCGGCAGAAATGGTTTAGCTTCCGTTTTTAAATACTTCGCTTCGGTTTTGGCTAGGGGGAGGGTAGCTTTAACGGGATGCTCTCCTATACGTTTTGGGTCATCTGTCTAGACTGTCCTAACATTTTTCATAATTTGGTGTCCAGAACGCCTCCTTTAGAGCCGGACAGGGATAATTTGGAGCGGGTAACCCTGTTTTGAAGGAAAATGCTTGAAACGACGAAGAAAAGGAGCTCTTAGGCGCTTTCGGTTTCGTTTCCTGCTGGCTGGAAAGCTTTCCATGGAAAGGAGGGAGGAGGAAACAAAACCGAACTGAAAAGCTGTTTTCAGATAACGTGAAGCAACTCAGAAAAGCCATAAAGCAGAGCTGTGCGCTGCTGGATATAAGCCATTGCGGGGTGTGTTTTTTTTGTTTTGTTTTACAAGGATTGGAAAATGAAAAGAAAATTCATTGTATTTCAACTGGCATCATTCCTCCTTAAATCCAAGATGACAGCACTTAGGTTGGGGCAAGGCTAGCATAGAAACATCCCTGCGTTGCTTGAAATGTGTCCTACTGCTGTCAGGATGATCTTGGAAATACTTTGTGTTGTGTGTATGTGTGTGTTTTGTTGTATTCGTACATTCGTTCGTTTAATCATTCATTTTTGTCTTTTCAGGAACTTGATGCCATTAAGAAATTAAGATTACGATACTTTCGGGATATTCAAGCAGATAGGACCAATATTCTCCTTTGGAAAGGACTTTTAGTGCCGGTGAGTTCAAAGAAGCTGGATAAGAACAATTGAGTCTGACTGCTTGCAGGAGAGTGTAATGTATTAGTCAAATTAACCTAGCATGCTGTCACTTCAAAACAATGATTTGGGTTTGATGAAAAAAATGTCCTTCTGGGTTCAGCTCCAAGTGTGGAAAAAGACACTGGAGACATGGAGGCTGCTTGGAAAGATGGTTTATTGGTGGACAGGGCCACATGGCTTGAGCGCTGAACAGAAAAGGTGATCACATGCTTCAATGTTGGTGGAGAAGAAGAGAAGGGCTGAGAGAGGGGCTTGCTAGGCTTTTTATAACCTGTTTATCCCACCTCTCTGTTTCCTGTTCCTGTGTAAGAAATGTATTCTGATTGGTTGTCAGACTCCCATGGGGCCATGTAGGGGCTACTCTCTAGGCTGTGTTTTGAATCCAGGTATGGATGAGTTCTCAGATGCCATGTGGTCAGTTGAGTAAAGGGCCAATATTATCATGCCTTTACTCCCATCCCCTCTGGAGCTGCAGTGGAGATGTCTTTATTATGTAAAAGTGGACTAGCTTGGCCTTAATGGCCCATTAACAGTGGGGATGGGCAAGAAGCAACAGGCAACTATTCTGTCTTTTAAAACATGTTTCTTTCTTTTCATATCCAGAGAAATATTCTGCCTTTTCAATATTTCCTAGGATATATCATTTTTCTGGGAGAGGGCTGGATGATAACTTCCCACAGGTTATCATGAAAATACCACAAAGTATCAGAGCCCTTATTTCAGTGGGAGTGGATTACATGCTCAATGTGGGGTACTAAAAGGCCTTACATATTCACCATGTGGGATGGGACTGACATCTTTAATTTTAGTTTGTTCTGCAAGGAAAATTGCATTCCTTAGCCTCCTATGAATCATGCTTGTTCCTGTCCTTATATCCAGGATAATCCTCCATACAATAAAGGGGCCTTCTGGATTGAGATAAGTTTTCCATGTGAGTATCCACTCAAGCCTCCTAAAATAAGCTTCAAAACCAAGTTCTACCATCCCAATGTGGACGAGATGGGTCAATTGTGCCTGCCAATCATCAGCGCAGAGAAGTGGGATCTTAAGACAAGGATAGACCAAGGTATGACCTGGGCAGGATGGATAGAGCTGGGGCTGCCAGATGACTTTCATTCAATTGCCACTGTGTGTACGTTTTTCTCTGTTTCAAGGAAGTGTCATTTTTAATCTTTCCTGCAGTAATTCAGGCCTTGATAGAGCTGGTAAATAAACCTGATATAAAACATCCACTGCGCCCAGACTTGGCCAAGGAGTTCGACGAAGACCATGAGAGATTCCTGTTACAAGCTGAAGAGCACACCTGTAAATTCAGTGAGAAGCGCCCATGTGAGTGACCTGTGCTCAGCAACTGGAGTCCACCTTAGATAATTTTTTGGCTTCACAAGTCCTTGTCTACCAATGGGATAGTAGAGAAGAAGGACCAGACAAAAAAAATGTGCATGATGAAATTTTGGACTTTTCTGAGTTTAAAGCCAGAACTACTCATTTGAGGAACATTTATATGCTTGAATAAGCATAGGTTCAATGTTAAAATACAGATGCATCTGAATTAAGTTAAACATTTGTGACTCTTCATGGTACGGATGAAAACCTGTGTTACTTTCCCCATCCTGGAGCTAAAAATCTATTACCCGAAAGGATAGTTCTGGCTTTAAAGTCAGTATTGGATTTCAATAAATTTCAAATTGAATTGAGGAAATGACATAGTTTTTTTAAAACAGAATAATATTTTTCCTCAAAAGAACAGAACAAATTAGGACATTTGCAAAGTTACAGGAGTACATCATAGGATGTATTTCACAGAGAAAAAGTAGTAAGTTTTCTGTTTTCCAAATACTTTCTAAGCAAAGAACGATTTATCAGAACAGACCAATAGGAATACTCCTGGAAAAAAGAATATTGCATGCATTTCATTGCATGTCATTCTCTTACTAGTATATCTTATCTTGGATGAAGAAAATGAAACACATTCTTAATTCTTTTTAATTTGTTCTTCTTCATATAAGTTTCCATTTTCATAGTCATTCCTGTAGTATTTTAGGATTGTTTCCAAATCTTTCCTTTTCAATTCCAAGTTTAATTTATTTAATGTATTGTCGTGTTTCCCTTTTTTCTTAAACCTTAGTAATTTCGTAGGTTGTGTTGCTTTTTAACTTTCCTCCTGTCATCGTGAAATATGTTGAGCTGACTTTCTGTTTTGTAATAAATGTAAGCTATAATAGATTACAAATAATGATATATTACTACATCACAGATTCCTGGTGTTTTTTTTTTTGTTTTCATTTTCTCTCTGTGAATTTGATTTTACACCTTTGCAGAGTTCTAACAACTGTTAGCAATACATATGGCTTCACAATCACATATATCGTCAACAATACAACATTGTGTAACTGTATTGGTATGACATCAGTTTTGTATCAGTAGGCAAAGCGTGTAGACAAAGCACATAAGTACCCCTAGAAAGAGAGAAAGAGACCATTATTTCAGGCCTTGTTTTTGTCTATCTGAATTTTCTTCTTGCTACAATGAATCATATACCCAGTAATCACTAAGAAGCAGTTCTCTGAAGTATAAGAGAGTTTTGCTAATAGTGGTGTGTCTAGTTTAATTAACAGAAGGACTAGGTGACATCATAGCAGTCTGCCAACATTTGAAGGGCTGCCACAAAGAAGAGGGAGTCAACCTATTCTCAAAACACCTGGAGGGAGGACAAGAAGCAATGGATGAACATTTATCAAAGAGAACCAACCTAAAACTAAGGAGAAATTTCCTGACACAGCAATTATCAGTCAACAATACAACATTGTGTAACTGTATTTCCTCCAAAATTTGTGGCTGCTCTAACACAGGGGTTTTAAGAAGAGGTAGGACAACCATTTGTCTGAACTGTTATAGGGCAGGGCAGTGGTGGGATTCAGCCAGTTTGCACCTATCCGGCAGAACCGGTTGTTAACTTTCTAAGCAGTTCAGAGAACCGGTTGTTGGAAGAAATTTTATTTTGTTTTTTTCCACTTTACAAGGCTAATCCTGCAAGGAAGGCAGGAAGGAAACATTCTGCTGGTGTTTCTAGACTAATTTTTATTACCTTGCTTACAGAAACTGCCTCTCCGGTTAACCCTTATTACATTCTAACAGCTAAGACGAAGCACCCATTGTGACGTTGAGTTGGCCATACCCACCAGTCACATGACTACCGAGCCCCGCCTACCTAGATGGTCATTAGGGCAGAGAACCGGTTGTTACATTATTTGAATCCCACCATTGGGGCAGGGGTATAAAATTCAAGGGTCGTGGGCCACATCTGGCCTGCAGGGTGGTTAAATCTGGCCCACAGGGCCAGCCTGGAAATAGCAAAGGATTGGGCAATGGTGCCTCTGGCGGCCAAAATGGGGCATGGGGGCAGCATGCAGCATTTTGCTGGCCAAAACAGGGCCCATCTCCCCCTCCCATAGCCCACAGCAAACTACAATGCTACTCCGGCCCTCAAAGAAATCCAGTTTGACACCCCTGTTATAGGGTTTCCTGCTTGAGCAGGGGTTGGACTAGAAGAACTCTAAGACAGCCCCCACTTCCAGCTCTGTTATTCTGCTATTCTGTTGGAGGTGTTAAGTGAAGGCCATATCGTTCAGATTTTGAAATACCTCAGTTGCTGGAGTGGCTATAGAAGAGTGAACTATTGAGGAGGCAAAGCAAGCCTCTTCTGATGCTTTTCCTCCTTGGTCCAGTGCTTAAAAATAGGCCAGAATTCAAGCAGTGGTTCTTAGTCAATGCAGTGTGTGTGAGAGAGAGTGAATGAGCGAGCTGTTGTCTAATTGAATCAGTCTCACAGATCACAATGATTTGCACCAAGACTGTCCAGTGTCTCCAAAGATAGTTTCAGTTATTGATACTAAGTATCCGTTAAGATATAACGAAGGAGAAGTCAGTAGCAAAGTACTCAAAATGTTTTCAGTAGTGCTTGCTTTTCACTTTTTTGTGATGTCTTTTAAGTAATAAGTAGAAGTGCTCAGTTTATTGTTGATGAAGAATTAACTATGAGAAAAATCCAATATATTTAAATGGTTCATTCTTTATCAATAATATAAAGGTAAAGGTTTCCCCTCTCACATGTGTTAGTCGTTCCCCACTCTAGGGGGCGGTACTCCTCTCTTTCAAAGCCGAAGAGCCAGCGCTGTCCAAAGACGTCTCCGTGGTCATGTGGCTGGCAGGACTAAACACCGAAGGCGCACAGAACGCTGTTAACCTTCCCGCCAAAGGTGGTTCCTATTTTTCTACTTGCATTTTAACATGCTTTTGAACTGCTAGGTTGGCAGAAACTGGGACAAATAACGGGAGCTCACTCCATTACACGGCGCTAGGTATTCGAACCGCCAAACTACCCACCTTTCTGATCGACAACCTCAGCATCTTAGCCACTGAGCCACAGCATCCCATCCCTTAGGGCTCAATACACTGAGCCCTAATTGTAAGCTCCTGGTCCACTTTACTGACACTATATTTTTGCATCAATTCTTTTTTTATTCCCTTTCCTTTTTTCACTTGTTCAGGAAAAAGTTTAAAACTACCTCCAAAGTTCATACCACTTTAAGTTTTAGCTCAGCATATCTGACCTAGGAGAGGAGAAGTAGTGAATTGCCTCTCTTTACTTAGAAAAGACAGCTACTTTGGGATGGAGCTGAAGGGCTTCTGGCAGCAGAAATCTCACTGAGACATCAACAGTAGAGCAGAATTAAACCACTAGCTCAGCGATGGTGAACTTTTTGGCATTGAGAACCCAAACCAGAATGTGTGCATGCTGGAATGCTGGAAATACGAAGATCAGCTGGCCGGTGCACAGCTGGTCTTTGGGTTTCCAGCACTCTGGCGTGTGCAAAGACCAACTGGCATGCTGGAAACCGGGAGACCAGCTGGTGACGATGCACGTGCCCATAGAGAGGGCTGTGTGTGCCACCTCCGATACAGATGTGCCATAGGTTCACCATCACTGCATTAGATATGCTTTCCTAGGACTTTCCTAGAACTTGCTTTCTTTTCAAGTTCCCCCCTTTTTAAAGTAAGCTTTTCCTCTGAACGTTATCTGCATTGGCCTCTGGAAATAGGCCTGTAAAGGTGTATGTATTTCTGCAAACTAAAATACCAGCATGTACACCTGTCTTTTGGTTTCAATAAATAAGAAACAGTTTGCAGCTCTCCTTCCTCTTTAATTTGGGCTTAAAGCCCTCTTCCTCCTCCTCTTCCCTTTCTAAATATAGTGTGTTTATATTTAAAAGTGGGAAGAAGATGCAAAGTGGGGGGATTTTTTTACACTGAATTAGATCCTGTTTGCCATCTCGTAAAATGAGCTGTCTTCCAAACAATTTCAACTTGTTCCTCCCCAAAATCCTTCCACACTGCTGAGAACAGGGCAAAATCACCACATGTAAATCTCTGCCTCCAGAGAGGTTTTCATTGCCACACATTGATGTTTGCCCAGCACTTTTCCTGTAAACCAACAAAGGAGGGAATCCCCCGCTCCCTCCAGTCAGCTTGTTTATTCTTAGCCTCTTATCTGCACAGTGTGATTTCTTTGCTCAAAGTTCAATGGTTTGGGGAGTAGCTGAATCCAGGAGAGCTTATTTCTTAGGAAACAAACATAAGATTGGGCCACGTATGCCGTGTTGCTCAAAACATTCTAATGTGCCCGGGCAGCGACTTAAGACAGAGCATATTTGCATTCTCCCTTGGAAACCACTCTTGTAGGCCACCTGAGTTGCCGGTTGCTAAAACAGAATGCAGCATAAAAGTACAGCGTAACAGCCTTGACTTGGTATAGTTGTGCTTTAATGGAACTGGTGCCTGGTAAGGGTAAGGGTGATTGCAGCATGGGTTGCAGGAAGGCTTTTGCAATCTGAAAAGAGGACTCGGAGTTGCTGATGGTAACATCTGGAAGGACAGACTGCTCCTGAGTCATGTGTCCTTGGGGCAGGCTCAGTTCTGCTTCCATAAACACCAGATGTTTGACATGATGACGTGACATTTAGCAAGCGTTCCTTTCCTGCTCTTTTTAGGTGGCAGAAGGGTGGCGCATAGCAGACTTTAGTCGGGGTTAAGTAGCACTGGTCAATTCAATATTCAGGAAATTGCAGAATATATATATGTCTTTTAGCCTGGGTACATCCCATGTTGCATTCCATCTGAAAAATTAAAAAAAAGACATCCAAATTTGAGGTGTCTTGGAGGAAACACAGAAGCCAAGCACAGTGGATGGTTCCAACAACTGCTACAATTTCTACGGTGTTTCTAAGCGGGTTTAAAGGCCAGCCTACCTGCCAATTGGATACAGAAGAACCATGGCCCTATCATCATCCTCTTTTAATCACCCCATAATCCCTTGTGGGAGTGGAATCTGGGCAACTGAATGGAGCTGAATGTTTACTGGCCGGGTGCCCTTCCTGTTACCCGGAGGTTGTTTTTTTTTTGCAGCAGATATATTCTCATTGTGCCCAGAGAGAAATATCTGCCTCTACTTAGGATCAAACTCACAGCCTCCTGATTGTGAAGCGAGAGCTCCACCTCTAGGCCACCACAGCACTCAGAAGAACCACAGCCCTCTGTTTCTTTGAAATATGGCTTTAATGTGGAAAGGATCCAGCTGTTGAATAAAGTCTTTTCCCAATCTAGAGCCCTCCATGTGTGTTGGACATGTTGACTGGGGATCTTAATGCATGAAGTCTCATATCTACAGGGCAGTGGTGAAATTTTAAAATTCAAACTGGTTCTGTGGGTGTGGCTTGGTGGGTGTGGCATGGCTTGGTGGGCATGGCAGGGGAAAGTATACTGCAAAATCTCCATTCCCACCTCACTCTGGGGCCAGACGGAGGTGATATTTACCAGTTCTCTGAAACACTCAAAATTTCCGCTACCGGTTTTCCAGAACCTGCTGAATTTCACCCCTGCTACAGGACACCTGATCAGTCATAGCTAGAATATTTTTGCCTGGGACTACTCTTTCACAAGTAACTGTCTTTATGTGCCATTTTTACTGCACTAATATGCTCCAGCTAGACTGCTAATAATCACCTAGAAGTGGAAACAGCAACATTTATTTTATTTCTATCTATTCTGTTTATTTAAACAGAATGTCTAGAAATAAAATGGTCTTGCAGGCCAAAATGGCTTAACTTCCCAGTAATGAAAACGTTAAGATCCCTACCATGATGATGGACTTTTGTTGTCTAGCGGTGAAACACCTTTAACATCTTTAAGCATTTCTTAATCATTTATGTGTTACCCTTTGTTGTTTTCCACCGATTAAAATAGTGACATTTCCATTTAAAGAGACACTATATTACTTGGTAGCTAATAAACTAACATGGTATTGAGATCCATGAAGAAAATTGTACTATATCCCAATAAGAGCATCATTCCCAAATTCTGAGGGTGGGTGAAAAATAAAATATGGTAAGATTTCCAAGTTGTATGTTGAAGATTTTTAAGTTAAATATGAAATCCTAATTTTTTTAGCCCTAATATCTAAACACGTGTAAGTGTTCTGAGCCAGATCTGGAAGATGGGGCAATAGTTTAAAAACAAATTATGACTAAAATTCTTCTTTGCCATGTGCTACAAATGAGCAAGATCTCAAACCTTCTACTATTTTTCCATTTCTTTTGGTTTTATATAGTTGCACTTATATGTGATTCTAAAATTTCAAGGAGCTAGTCCCATTTGATGATGAGAACCACAGAACCCTTCTTACCTGCCCCACCAAGTTTTTCTATAGCTTCCAATGAACCCCAAACCAAAGCCTGGTTTGCATTTCTATTTCTTCTTGGTCTTTACTAGCCCTTTCTCCACCAAGCTGCGATAAAGTTCCTGGACATAGGTGTAGATGCACTTATTATCAGGAACACTCATGCGCACCATATCCTCGACCTCCAGAAGTTGAGCACAGTCTGCATATTTCCTGGAAAAAAATGGAGAAATAGTCAACTATACCCCAAAGATTTGGCAAAGCAGCTTGATTATAGCTTTTCATTCTCAGAATTAACAAGCATTATTCTAGAGACTGGATCAGGATGCAAAGGTTTCCAAAATCATGGCAAGGTCCAATGAGATAGTTAATTTGAACCTCTTGCCCTTTTACATTGAATACATTTCATTATAGCACTAGAGCAGAGGTGTCAAATTCGCGGTGTGTGGGCCGGATGTATTATGTGCTGGCCATGGCAACCCCCAGTTTAGCGAAGGGGAAAAAAGTTGTCATGCATCACGTGACAACAACATGGCACCACGAGTTTGACACCCTGCACTAAAGTCACACACTGGGAATACCACAAGTCACTGAAATTATTTTGAAACTCTGGGGAACACAATATAAATATAAAACCTACTCTTGCTTTTGATCATCTGACTATCACTTTCCTTTGTTCAATTATCTAGCAAGGACTCCTGCTTCTATTTCAGAATGGGTCCTTAACTCTGGCTATTCAAAGACTTTGAATTCTCTCCTTCAGAACTTAATGTTATCTTGAAGCTTTATTCAGCCTCACCAGTATACCTTGCCAGTGATTTAGGATTTTGATAAGGGGTGACCTGTTGCTGCTTGGTGTGAGTCTGCTGCATTTTTTAAAAAATGTGCTGCTTTCCTTTGTAGAGTACATAATTACTGATTATTATTTATGATGGTTGTATACTACCTCCAAGTTCAGAGATACAATAGTGTGCATGTCAATACCACTATTGAAGGACAAGTGGGAGGTTGCTACTCAAGATTTATGTTTAACTGTTGCAGAACACAATTCTGGTCTAGATAAGACTTTAATTTGATCCAGAGGACACTTAGGTTGTTATGATAATGTTCTTGAAGGTGTGTTGATTTCTTGAAGTTTCCTGTTTTATCAAGCTGAACAGTTAAAGGTTGATCAACTATGACATAACTACTTTTTCCTTGTAAATGTAAAGCAATCCCTACTGTGTTAAGCAGTTGTGAAGAGCTCCTTAGGAAACGTCACTATGTGCCAGTTACAATCATTTCTTTTTGAAACAAGAGATGCTAATAAGTAGAAGATAATAACTCCGGGTTTTTAATTTCATAGTCTGGTTTTAAGCTTAGCTTTGGGTCGAATAAACTTTTTGATTCTCAGTTCTGACATTCTCATTCTAATAGATGTTAGATTCTAATTCTCATAGATGTTCTGTAGCTGGATGTTTCAATACTTCTGATTATACTTATATTCATGATCCTGGCTATCTGAGAAGGAATATGGGCCAACCAAAAGAAGTTGGGAAACTAATAGCAGATAACTTTATGGATTGGAGAAATGAAGGTCAGTCTCTTTGTAAAAGTCTATTCTTCTTTTAAAATTCAGGTTCTCAGCTTGATGGATCTATGTGAATCTTTGATGAAGATGTCTAATGCTAAGTGTGAGCAAAAAAAAAAAGTCATTTGTCAGTGGTAAGATACCCCTGAATATTGTAAAGATAATTAGGCCATGGTGATCTATGTTTTTCTCACAGCAATAAGATTAAATTATTGCAGTCTGCTGCACATAGGGTTGCCTCGGGAGATTTTTCATAAACTTTAAACCTAATCCAAAATATTTCTGCTAAATATAGATAGGATTGGTGGTTAGAAATATATGGTGCCAAACTTTTAGCCACCAGTCAATTTAAAAGGAAGCTGCAAGATTTCAGATAGTACATCCCACATGGTATGGAGCTCAAGTAACAGAATAAAATCTACACAACTGTACTTTGCATATGAAGATAATTCTATATGTTTTTCTCTAGGTTTCCCTAGTTAGGGAGGTTATGTGAAGTAGTGGGATTCAAATAATTTAACGACTGGTTCTCTGCCCTAATGATTTCTTCCAACAATCAGTTTACCAAACTACTCACAAACTTAATAACTGGTTCTCCCGAAGTGGTGCGAACTGGCTGAATCCCACCACTGGTTATGTGCTTCCCTGCCCTTTCCACATCCTGCTGCTTGTATGAATAGAAGGCCTTTTGATCAAGTTACAATTTTAATTTGTTAAAAATGGCAACATTTGCACATCTGCCAGTTTAATTGATCAGTTATTGAACACGGTTTTGATCTTTTGTAACACTGTTATTTCATATGAACTACATAAACAGTACAGCTGGAAAGTAGGACAAAATTACTCCAGAGAACAACTTCACGCATTTACCAACACCACAGTGCACTTTCTGGAGGTCAGTACTCATCCCTGACTCAGCCTGCCCTATAGCTGTGGTTGTGGCCGGAGGTCTAGAATGGAGGGAAGTGCTTACTCAGCAGTAGAGAAGGCCAGGGTGAAATTCTCTTTGCGATTTGCTGGATCAAGGTTTGCATAGTCAAAGGCATCAGGAAAGAACTTGTGGATGAGGGCACAAAAAGCCATGCCACTTTTCCAACTGGTAGAAAAGTTCTGAATGTCCACATGCTGAAAATGAGAAAAAGAGATATTGAGCACAAAAGGTCAACCATTTCTCCTTTTTTAGGTTTTCCTGCACTAGCAAGTGACTGAAACATGCATTCCTGTCTATTTAATATAAACTTATCATTCTGGTAGAACACATTGTTGGATTGGAACAAGTTGCATGAATGGATTTACTTACATATGACATGAAACAGGGCAGCAATTGGGGAGCATTCTGAATCTAGATTATTGTGTTGACATCCTCCCCTTTTTGAGCACTGTTAATTGTAACTTGGAAGTGAAAGGAAAAATTGTAAGGACGATGGAGAATTAATTTACTGCCCCCGTGTGCTCAGCATTCTTACTTCACCTTACTTTTATATTTTAAAATTTCACATAATGCTTCCATCATTTATCTCTCAGTAATCCTTCAAGCCTGCCTGCATATTAGGTCATGGTTTGTGAAGCCACCATTTCTGATATACAGCACACATTGCATGTAGAGATGGTTTCATCTATTCACCTGGATGCTCGTGCTATTGTGATAGGCCCTGTGTTTTGTAGTAGATGAATTATCAACACATATTTCACCATTTTCACTGTGTCCTAACAGTTTCACTAAAGGTTAGGCATTATAACTTCAAAGTATCTTTACAATCTCAGTACGTGAGTTATATTGGCTTTCAACTAAGATTTTTAGTTCATGAGCTCATTCTCTTAACTCTTTGAGTGAAATTCAACATCTGAATATAAAGCATAATGAGAAAACAGTACAGGCTAAAATTGCACACATGAGTCTTCATATTCACATGATAGTGAGTATGTGCTGGTTAATAACAATAAAATACCAACAGTGCACAAAGAAGTACAGTATTTCCTGACCTAGTTCACAGAAGAGATTATTCTACTATGATCCCTCCAGGGCTTTGTGCTCCAATTTTGATCAAAAAGAGGACAAGAATTTGGAATACCATCAGAATCGAGAAATGTTCTCTCTCTCTCTCTCTCCCTCTCTCTCCAAACAAATGAACAAACAAACAAACAAACAAACAGTAGCATCAGAGGGCTTTGAGGGAGGGGGCAGGTGCTACAAGTTCATAGTCTTTAACTCTGGGTACTGATGCTTTCCCAAATACTCTTTAAAACTCAGAAAGGTGTATACTCACTTCTGAGTAAAGTATGCTGAAGTAAGTTTGCCAGAACTAGAGGAATATTGTCTTCACATCTCTTAAATTCTGATCATCCACATCGGCCTTCCTGCTGTTGCATTACTTATGCCCCCTAAGCCTGATTTCACCTTCCAAGGGAAACCAATTTGCCTACTTCACTTCACAGAGACATTTAAGGGCACTGGATTGGTTCTCATTTCATAGCTGATACCTTACTTCATAGCCACGGGTCATGGCCCGACACCATTCCAGCAACATGGTCTTCACCGTGTTTGTACCTCCAGTCCTCTTGATATTGGGGGCAGGACCAGTTGCAGCCCTTTGGGAGATAATTAAGGGGAAGAAAGGGAGGGAATAGGAAGGTAGAGAATAAACAAATGTATTTTTTAATCATACACAGATCCTATGAGATTTGGCTGGTGTAAATCCCTTTCCCCCCATTACTGTCTTTTCTGCTGAACATCCGGTGGGACAGAGATCTGCCTGATTTGTAGCAATATCTGCTATCTAATTTGATTTTGTAAATATGTATGCATTTTATAATTTGTGCAAGAGAAACACTTGGTTAGAGAAAGGGTTTTTTAAATAGAGGTACGGAATATGATTGTGTTCTGGTGGGCTTGCCTGGCTGTGCAGACATCTCTGGAGTATAGCGGTGTGGGTTATCATTGCCCAATATATGAAGTTTATTGTGGCAGTTTAGTCACACTCCTTAAACATGGCCTTGGATGATAATTGTGGCCAGTGCTGTCTGGGGATGATGGATATTGCTTGGGGAAGGCTGGGTGTTTATATTGTGGTAAGCCAAGTATGGGTGGAAGAGTGCTAAGACCTCTTCAGGGATTATAGAGTTTTTCTATGTTAAGAGCAGATTTGGGTGATATAGTGAGGCAAACAAGGCAGTACTGTGTATGCTACATAAATATATTTGTTGTAAAATCTAATAGATACATAAATATATGCATCTAGAATTTTAGGATTTTCTTTTGGGTTGGATTGGGTTTTTTCCCAATGTTAAGATGCATTGTGTGATGAATATGCTCCATTTCCTTTGCATGATACCTTCCTTTTATTGAACAGCCCTTCAATAAAGTAGCAGTAGCATAGAGTAAAGTTCTAAATACTCCACTTCCTTAAAAGCTTTGGAAAATCAGTTTTGGGTTGGGTTGGTTTTTTTTGGGGGGGGGGGGGTTTGCTAATCTCTCACTTCAGCTATGTGTGAAGCACAGTTTCTTTCTTTGCTTTCTCATTGAACAGAAGGCTTGTCATACCCCTTGTCTCATAGCTTATGTTTCAGCCAGCCAAACTTGGAGAAAACTTCTCAAGTGCAGTTATGCTGGTATGAAACCATACATTCCTGCCAGGATTTGTTGGAATACTACATTCATTGTCAAGGCTGATCTGGCACCATAGAAGAAGAATCTTTCTTGGCTTCTCAGCATTTCCCAGCACTTTCCCCAAAGCAATCCATCCATTGCAATGACCAGCCAGATAGCAGGCTGCCTTGATTAATGTTGTGTAAACCACAGATAGTCCTCGACTTACAACAGTTCATTTAATAACAGTTCAAAGTTCCTACAACACTGAAAAAAGTGACTTATGACCATTTTTAGCAGTAATGACCTTTGCAGCATCGCCATGATCAAAATCCGAATGCTTGGCAACTGGTTCATACTTATGACTGTTGCCGTGCCCCCAGGTTGTATGATCACCTTTGGTGACCTTCTGACAAGCAAAGTCAATGGGGAAGCCAGATTTACTTAATAATCAGGTTATTAACTTATCAACCGCAGTGATTCACCTAACAAGTGAGGCAAGAGAAGCAAGCAGTGGATGGCACTGAATCGGACAGTATGATAAACACATTTGGGAGTTGCATACTGTGAGAATGAAATGAAGCACATTAAGGTTGTTTTGCAAATGGAACAAATTATCATCCGGAGGAGCTCAATGCACAGCCTATTTTAGGCTTATGTTAAATTATTCAGTTGTTTTCAGTCTCAAAATGTCTGGAAACCATGCCGCTGAGTTTCATTGGCAAGTCAGGCAGGCCACATACAGCTGGAGAGCTACTGCCCTCTCCAGTGCTAAGATATAATATAATTGCCTTGGTTTCAGTTTACTGTAAGGCATGCATTTAGCCCTCGTGTTTTGTAAGCCAAACTACAGAAAGGTTTATCGGTATATCCATCAGCAGGGCTGAACAAACTGTAGTGAAACGAGCTATGGCAGAACCTGAGACCCAACGGCCTTACCCTCCAAACTTCTCCACAATGGCTTTGCGGGACTGTCCCCTGGGTGGCATCCTCGGCCTTGTTATCTCTCTCTGGTTAAAAGCGGGCCTCTTCTTTTTCTCTTTGGCAGCAGCTGCTTCCTCTGGTGCAGCAGAAGGGGGCTCTTTCTCTCCCTTCAGGACAGCTTCAGGGCTGAGAACCAGAAATAAAAACATCCTGAGTCCAAAGCGCTGGAGAAGAAGTGACACCAGGTGAGTCTCTATCCTGGGCATTCAGGGAGAGTCTCTCAGAAGAGATGGGTGTGGTGCAGAGGTGGTATTCAGCTGGTTCTCTCCAGTTTGGGAGAACCGGTAGTGTCAGCTATGGGAAGCTCCGCCTACCTGCCCTGAAGTAATGTGCGAGCACTGTGCATGCACAGAAGGCAGTGCTCATGTGTAGACACGGCACGTGCGAGCGAAGTGAGAGAGAGAGAGAGTGTGTATGCTCACATTTGCGAACTGATAGGGAAGGTAAGTGAATCCCACCACTGGTGTGGTGGCTTAGAAAGGGAAAATCCCCTTTCTGCCTGCTCTTCAGTAAAGAATACCAACAGTTTGGCTCATGGTTCCTGTTATGTCTTAGTCTATGTCTTATGTCTAGTTCCCTAGAAAATCATGGTGTTAATCCCCATATCTTGCAGCTAGAAATGTGAAGATCTGAGGAAAAGCTGAAACACTACTATCTCCAGTCTTGACTTCTTCCCAATTTTTCTCATTCACCACTCCAATGTTTCTCTTTGCCCTTCCCAATTTTCTGAGCATTCACATACTTATTAGCATCCTCCTTTGATTTGACCTTTCATCTATTAGGGCCAGAAGATGAAGTTCTAGCCCCAGCACCTCCAGAAAGCATCCGTTTGGAAACTACTACTGAGAGTTAATGCTTTGGATGCCTGACATCAGGGGTGGGCTGCTATAGGTTCACCTGGGCTCAGGAGAACCCATAGCTAACGTTATGGCTGGTTCGCAGAACCTCCAAATCCCAACCCTGGCTGGCCCTGCCCAGCCCACCCTACCCCTTCCAGGAGTCTCCATGTGGCCCGTTTTGGATGTGAGATAAGTGCAGGGCCTACATGGAAGCTCAGAGAGGAGGGAAAACAGGCCTCCCAGAAGCTCTGGAAAGCCTCTGGAGCCCAGCAGAGGCAGTTTTTCCCCTTCTAGAGGCTCGAGGAAAGACTCCCCCCCCCGCCGTGGTGCAGGAGGCCGACTAGGCCACGCCCACCATGGCCATGCCCACTGAGCAACCAGGCAATAAACCCGCTGCTGAAATTTTTGAAGCCCACCCCTGCCTGACATCATATGCTCACGGCACTGCTCTCCTCCAAGCTTTAAGAAACTTTTCAGCAACCAATTAATGGCCACAGAAGGGTATGTATTAGAAATCTAAAGTCCTTGATAGCAGCTTGGAGGCCAAGGTTTAACCTTTGGGGGGAACACTTCCTATTATTTCTTGTCCCATTTTGGTCATCCCAGTCATTGCTGAACTTTGCTTTCTGAGTGCCCCCTGCAGAGTAAAAAGTTGTAATGCAGCCTCTGGGATGGGCAAAAGATACAGAATTGCTGATAGAAAATGATTTGCAGTCAATTGCCAAGGATCCTTTTCTCCTCATAGTAAAAAAAAAAGGAGCCACCAATTCACCCCTGCTTTCTTCCTTCAGTATCTAATGATAGACCTGAAGTGTGTGTGGGGGGAAACTTTTAGGAAGAAAGGATCCTGTGTTTAGCAGTATGAGCTATATTTAACTCTGAAATTCAATTTTCTCCTCAGTACTTCAATTCTTAGGTGTATATTTATTTATTTAGAAAATTTATTTCCTGCTCATCTCATATTCAGTGACTATGGATATATCTTTTGCATCAGGTTCTGATAAGCAATTATCAGGCTTGTGGCCATCTATCCCAATGTATCTTGTAAACCCGAATCTTGCCCATCTCAAATGCAGCCCACCTGCAAAATGTAGACAGGCTTCCAGAGCTTATCTCACCTGGTGATTTCTGTTGGAGCAGCTTCTGGAGTAGTAGCTGGTGGAGTAATGCCACCTAGATTGGATTACAGACGTGTGGATTATTAGTTTTTCTTACCTTGTGAATGAACCTCTGCCCCATGTCTGAACTATGGTCTCTTTAATCTCCTCGGTATCTTTTCCTCATCCATGTTTTGCAGTATAGAAAATAGCAGCAGATGGTTTCATAAATCATTACAGGGAAATGGAGAAAAGACCAGCCTGACGGGGGCAGGGGGGAAAATTGGAATTCCTGCTTACAAGGTATCAGCGAAGGTCATGAGAAAAATGTTTTCAGGACTGAGCAATAATGCTGCAAGTTATGCAGTCTAGAAACACTAATTGTGGAGGGTTTTGTTATTGTTGCTTCACTGGTAAGATAAATAAATAAAATGATTTACTCAGGATTAAGGTCCAGGCAGACTTTTTAGGATAAAGGGTGGGCAATTAATTTCCCCAAGGGGATACATGAGAAACTGGGGCTCTTGTAGAGGAACACTGATGTTGCCCCTGCCCCTGGAGCCCCGCTTTGCTACCCCACTATGCTACAGGCTGGAGACGGCTAGACAAAGGGTCAGATGTAGCCCATAAAATACCTAAGTCTGTTCTAAGAGGTATTATTTTAAGCAAGAATTTAAGCAGTGTATCACTTCTCCTTTTAGTCTATTCTGTCCCGCTTTAGTGTATTTGGCTTTCTCAGTTTGCTGAATGATGTTTTCCTTACCCGTCTCCAAACCTTTGAGCTCGGTTGGGCTTTGTGGACTTGCTTCAGGAGAATGAGGAGGGAATTCTGGCCAGAATTCCTCCTCTTCCTCCTCAGGTTCTGGTGAAAGAGGCTCATCAGAAGTGCTGCCAGTTTGACCCTGCAGGTAGGGAAGGAGGATGGGGAAAATCAACCAGATTAATTTCTTCCTTCATTTGATTTTCTAGGTTTATATTCTGCCTTACCTTCAGCATCTCAAGGCAGCATGCATAGTATTCTCTCCTCCCATAATAATTCCCATTGTGATTAGGTTGGGCAGAGAAAAAGAGATTGTCCCGAAGTCATCTAATGCACTTCCTTCAGTTTGAGATGCTCCGGTCTCCCTCAGTCTAAATCCTTAAGCACTGCAGCTCTTTTAAAGTTCTTGTTTTGTTATGTATTCATATATTGATAAATAAAACAAACAAACAGAAATGATAGTTTATAAACTTCTACGTACATGGATTTCCTCTTTCTATTGAAAACCTTCCCTTGCTATTTTTCCCTTGTGCTTTCTAGCCTAAGGAGCAATAGTTTATCCAGTTATTACAGAGCGGGAAATTCTGACTTCTAATCAGTTTTTTCTACTTGCATTTTTACATGCTTTTGAACTGCTAGCTTGGCAGAAGCTGGGACAAGTAATGGGAGCTCACTCTATTACGCGGCACTAGGGATTCGAACTGCCAAACTGCTGCTTTTTTTATCAACAAGCTCAGTGTCTTAGCCACTGAGCCATTGCGTCCCCTTGATATATAGGTTAGTTTTGCATTTTCAGCTCATTTTAAATAGTAGTAGGAAGGTTCTGCATAATTTGAGAGCTCTACAAAGCAATAATGTAATTTTCATTTTAAAAAATTGCATCCAAAGTTTACCCAATTTCACTTATAAGTAAGTAATGCTAGTTTAAAGTGATCTCCTATTTTCATAAGCTCAGAGAAACCTCTAGAGCAGTGATGGGCAACCTTTTTGGCGTGGTGTGTCAAAAATCGGCAAAAAATCGAGCATAACTCGCGTTGTGTGTCACTTCGACAAAAACATAATTTTGCGCAATTTATAGTTTAAACTACAAAAATGTATAATTGCAATATATAATTGTATTTAATAAACCAAAAACAAATTATTTAACATACCTGCTTAGTAACTTCTTTGTTCATCAGTCGATTTCGTATGTTGCCCTTGATATTATTGAACTTGTTTGGGGTGCCGTGAACCAGGGCTGTGGAGTCGGCTGCTTCCAGCTCCACGTCCTCATCAACATGCCGCTCCAGCCCGCCCCTGCTATGAATATTCCTAGTGACGCGAGGGCGAAGAATATGAATATTCATAGCGGGGGCGGGCCGGAGCGGCATGTTGATGAGGACGTGGAGCTGGAAGCCCTGCCGTGAACTGAGATAAGTGAGGGGGAGGGTGAATTAGGGGTTAACTAGCCTAACAAGCTAACACAACCTCCCCCTCACTTATCTCAGTTATTGTGGGCAATTACAAGTCCATGGCACCCCAATAGTTGCTGCTAATGGCGCTCACAGTTCCCGTTGGCACTCTGCTGTTCCCTGCTGTGGTGCGGTCGTAACCGACAGTCCCAGGAGTAGACTGTCTGTGCCGGCCTGACTGGAGAGAGGCGCGCACTGTTCCCGCGCTCCTCTCCTGCGGGTCCTCCCTTGCCGCGCTGATGACGTGTGTGCGCACGGCACGCACGCCTTACCAGCAGCCCCTGCACTCAGAAAGGGGCGGCGGCGATACAGTAAGTGAGTGTGGGCGGGGGAGATCACACGTCCCGCCCCCCCCGTTCCTCCAGCACAGATTCTTTCATCCTCGGCGGCCGTGCAGGAGCCGAGGATGAATCGCATGAAATCCTGTGCGTGTCACCCCAAATGGCTACGCGTGTCAGCACTGACACGCGTGTCATAGGTTCGCCATCACTGCTCTAGAGGTTGCTATGCAACTATAGAACAAGGACAAACTACCTTCTTTCCTTCCTTTTTCCTTCCTTCCTTCCTTCCTTCCTCCCTCCCTCCCTTCCTTCTTACTAACTTAACAACTGTAATGATTTGTTTAATAATAAAAATTTTGAACTCAATTGTGATCATGAAAACTACCTGTATACTAAAACTTGCCTTACTGTAAGTTTTGTATTTGTATGTTGTAAACATAATATAAGCTGGTACATAGCTAAAGGGAAACAAATTAAAATTAGTGACAGACATATATAAATCTGGGTAAGTGTATTTTGTCTATTTGCCCACCAACATAAAGTTACATAGACTAAAATAATGTGACATGAAAATATAAGAGCAAAAAGGATAAAAATAATCCTGATGTTCTATAGAAAAGAAGTGACAGGAGCTAATTCTCTTGAAAGAAAAGCAAATGACTACCATTTGAAATGCATTCTGTTCTCACCTCTTCCTTGGCGTTTTTCTTCAAAACATCAGCCTTTTCCCCTTCCTCTTTCTTTAGGTCTTCTGGTTTTCCAGAAGCATCATCTTTGGTCTCGGATACACCTTCAGATTCAGGTTGGCTGCTGTCTTTGATTGTCTTCTCCTTCTGGCTTGTCTTGGATGCCGCCCCCTTTTCAGATTTAGAAGCCTCTTCTGTAGATTCTTCCTTCTGCTTTGCCTCAAGTCCAGCAGACTCAGTTTCCCCAGCCTCCTTCTCTCCATGCACCTCATTCTCAGCAGCCATCTTTGCTTTCTCTGCTTCATTTGCATCATCCACCTCTTTCCCAGTTTCTTCTGCAAACTTTCTGTTCTCTTTAGTTTCTTTCTCACCAGTTTCTGCTTTTCCTGCCTCACTCTCCCCTTCAAGTGCATTTTGAGTCATTTCTGACTTCTGCTGCAGCCCGTTGATCTGCTGGTTTTTCTCTTGTTCCTTGGTGTCTCCAGCCTCCATAATACCAGGTTTCTCTGTGGTTCCAATGGAGTGCAAAGTAAGTGGCCTATTGATGCTCCACTCCTGGAAATATACAGTGAAAAAAAACATGAAATCTCAGTGTTAAAAGTTTTCCACTTTTTTTACACAAATTAATAATGTATATTGTAACTGTTAATTTGTCCCAACTGCTTGGGCAATCCTTGGCATCTTTAATTCGCAGTTAAATGTGTGATCTGACTCTATTGAAAAGCTGAGGGCATTTAATGTGATGAGGGACTATTCACTCATCAGTGTGTGTGTTTTTGTGTGTGTGTGTGTGTGTGTGTCAATTGCACTGAATACATTTTATTCCTTAAGATCTACTGTAGATGCCAGGAGGAGGAGGAATATGGAAGAGGTTAATTTCACAAAACCTTTCTTCTAAAGTATATGACATGCAGCTAAGAAAATTCTATAACTATTGCCAAACTGGAGATTTTGCTGTGCTGAAAATCACCTTACATAGGAATCACATCCAAGGCAGTAAAAACAACTTGCTCTGCACTTCTGTATTTCAGAACAATTGGATCATAAGCCATTAGAACTGTATTAAAGTTTTCAGAACTGCAGTTGCATAACCTCCTTTATTGGACATTCTAGTGCAAGTGGGGCTGCATTTATGTGCATCCCCCTATGCTTCTGAACAAAGGAAACATGACCTACAGTCTCATATTTCATGTCTGAGATCACAAAATGTGGCTTAACACAGAACCTGACAACATGTGCTTTAATCCACCCTTCTTTGAGTATTAACAGGCAGAGCTGTGCGCAGCTAAACTCACCAACCTCTATCTGGGTTAATCCGGTACATTTTTCTGCCTATGACAGGGTAGCAAATATTTCTCATCCCCAGCATAGATACATGGTGTTATTCCAAGTAAATTCAGTATAAAGTCTTTTGGCGTGTAAGGCAACAATCCTGTAGACAATCTCCTCTTCTTATGGCAGTAAAAACACAGCAGTCATAAAAGTTTTAGAAGTTGCTATTCTTGCCTTTTTCTCCTAATGATGTGATTGGTCCCGTCTGAGAACACTTCAAAGGAGCAAACTATCTGAAGCGCAAGATAGGTCCTCGGAGGCTGGGAAACTCCTGTCCTCTTCTTTTCTTCTCACTTAGTAAATCATCTTTAAATAAAACCTGCCAACGAAGTCCAGGAACAGCCAGTGACTCAGACATGGAAAGAGCAAGAGGCAGTTCTGGGGAAAAGGGGGCAGGTGAGTTGCTGTAACACCAACTAAAAATACCCTCCTGACATTTGCAAAGACAGTGGAGAGGTCAGGATGCCTAGAAATCTCTCAGCTCATTTCGCTTGGTACCCCATTATTCTTCCATGGGCTGTAACTCCATATTCTATTGAAAGCAATGGATATTTTTTTGTTTACTTTTTTTTTTGTTTGTCCAGCATGTATGAGAAAACAAGTATAAGTATGAACATAACATGTAAACATATAAATATAAGCAGGTATAAGTATATACATAAGAAATGAGTAAAGACAAATGGGGACAATAGAACAGGGATGTTGGCACGCTGCTGCACTTATGCATGCCCCCTTACAGACCTCTTAGGAATGGGGTGAGGTCTACGGTAGACAGTTTAAGGTTAAAGTTTTGGGGATTTGAGGTTGTAACAACAGAGTCAGGTAGTGCATTCCAGGCATTGACCACTCTGTTGCTGAAGTCGTATTTTCTGCAATCAAGTTTGGATTGCAGAAAATCAAAATCAAATTTGTTAGTTTTTAATTACTAAACACATGGTAGTTTAGTTTAAAAAAAAAACACCACAGTGGTTAGAATTCAGTACTGCAGGGCTAACTCACTGCTCACTCTAGGAGTTCAATTCTTTTTTTAAAAGTTTTTAAAATCTTTTTTTTATTTTCATACAAATAACCACATGTATACCATTACATCATAACCAACACCATTTTGTATGGTTCAATATTATAGAGGGAAGAAAGGAGGTAGGGAGGAGGAGAGAGGGAGGAGGGGCAAGAAAGCAATGGATAGGGTATAAACATGGTATATGAAAAGCAGAAGAGCTAATGATAGCCTTTGGGGGTTGATGGAGTTCAATTCTGAATGCTCAAGGTTGACTCAGCCTTCCATCCTTCCGAGGTTGGTTATATGAGGGCCCAGATTGTTTGGGGCAATAGACTGACTTTGTAAACTATTTAGAGAGGGCCATAAAGCACTGTGAAGAGATATATAAGTCTAAGTGCTATTGCTGTTGCTCTGTCAGTAAAAGTGCTGTTTCAGTATACTGGGAATAATCAAAGGGAAATATACAAAGAAAATTAAGTACATATTAAAACATCTGCTAACTACAGCTAGAATAGCATTTGCCCAATGCTGGAAACAAAATAATACCCCCTCGGATGAATTAGTGATAAAAAAACCTTTGGATTGTGCAGAAATGGACAAATTAAAACTGAAATGAAAAGATAAAGAAGAGTGGGAATATTATGAAATTTGGAACAATTGGTACAAATGGCTGCAAAACAAGAATAAAATTAATTAAGCCAAAAAACAATATATATAAATATATATAGAACTGTGTATAAAGGTGTGTAAATATAGAAGTGAAATATTATATACATGTACAGGTATGATTACATAACAATGTTGATATAATGACTGTAAGCTGTTGTAGAAGAGAAAAATAATAATAAAAATCTGCTTTAAAAAGTGCTCTTTCAGTTAAAAAAAGCCACACAGTTTATGATTTGTTCTTTATGTCCATGCTTTTGCTATCCTGTTTGCTCAATTGTAGGAGAATCTTCCTATTGCTTTCAGGAAAAAAAACTTTTTCCTGAAAAAGTGAGTGAGAGAAGAAGAGCTACAAGAAAAAGGGCCCCACTGAACAATGATGACTGGGTGTAATTTGTCTAAAGATGGGAATCTTATGCAATCATCCAAAAAATCATTGACAGGTAATTGTGTATGTCCACTGACTGGTTCCAAACATATTTTTCCTACTTTGTTTTCAGCCAATCCCCACTCAGGGGTCATCCTTCCTGAACTATGCTCATGTTCTTCTCTTTCATCTTCACATTTCTGCTTTGGATTTCCAGTGGCATACTCATAATTCAGTCACACTATGGCATCTGTAGAAATCCCCAGGTGCCCTTTCATTGTAGGACTTTACTAAAGTATGAGAATATCCCTCTTGGGAGAAAATATATTTTGCTCAGCTAAGAGGTAGCACTTAGCTGACTTCAGATGATTTAAGAATGCTAAACAGAGAGGAGCTCATTAGAATCAGGATGGGAAAAGTCAGGTCTGTAGGCAGGACTGGGAAATTGAAAAAGCATCCTGGAAGGGCAATGGCAAATCATTTTTGTAATGCTAATAAGATATACCCACAAAGTTATCAAGAATTGAATCAGATTTAAGGGAAGTATCAGAGTATGTCTGCTGGGATAATGGTGCAAATTTCACTTTTCTACTGGAACTCTAGATACAAACACTAAGTGACAGAAACAGTTTGAATAGATTAAAAACCATTTCACAGAAGAAATAAATTATTAAAACCTGTGCATGCCAGTCAACCAGAATATAGGGCATTATTTGGGCTAGATGCTGAATTTTGTGGTTAATGCTGAATGATTGAGTATTACTGCCTGCTTTATTCTTCTCCTTTTAATACCAGTTGATGCTTTTCCAGCCTTTGAATATGCAGACATGCCATAAATTCCCTGAAACCAAACTAACTAAAGTCTGCAACTATGGGCAAACCCTAAACAGTATAGTCCTGTGTAACTTTCTTGAAATTGGTTTATATGAGATTTGTACCAACTTTGGTATACTTATTTCTCTCTTCAAAAAACAGAAAGTTCTATGCCTTGCTGACTTGCATGCATTTTAAATTTAAAATGATTTACAACTCTATGAATAATCAGTTTAAATTGAAGATATATTCCAAAACTCACTGAGAGCTCCATCATAGAGCATTTGGCTATTTTCCTTCATGCATCAGTTTTCTCAGACGTGTCTCCATTGTAAAAAAAAAGTGAGATTCTTGGCCTTCAACACTACACAATAAACAGAAATTCAAATGCTGTACCTTCTAAAATATACCTTTACCACTAAGAATACTAAGAAGTCACAGATTCAGAGAAATAGAGACAACACATTTATCTTTTATCTGAAGAAAAGGATTGCCTAACTTGGCTTTCAATGAATCTTTAGGCTGAATATTCCAAAATAATCTCAGATGTATAGTAAAAACAATTTTTAAAAAGTAGGAACAAGGATTCCATACAGCATATAAAAAGGCAACATAAAAGTAATCAGCAATAAAGCATAAAGCACAGGAAAATAATCAGGGATAAAATAGGTTGGATAATATATATTTGGTTTAAAGACTCAGTGAAATCAAAAGCTCTGAGTGTGCTGCTGAAATAACTAGAATAAACACCAGCTGAGCCTTTTTGACCAACTAATGCCATAGCCAGAGTGCCATCCATGAGAAGGCTCTGTTTCTGGCCATTACTTGTCACCCTGAAATGTGGTCCATCTTTTCTCTTTTGAAGAAATCTCAGCATCATACACTTCATTACTTTTCTTCTTTTTTAGTTCTCAGTGTTCTTCGGTGAATACTTTAAAGAATAGCTAATTCCCATACATAACCATTCTTCTTATGTCTCCTAAATTTTGGGGTGGGGATAGGGAGACAGGAGAACAGGATATGCATTTAAGTGTAACTTCATCATGAGGTTTCCCTCCCATTTCTAGTTCTCCTTCCAGAGTTTAAGAATCATACCTGAGCTCTCTAGGACCTGAACATGGTGTAGGAGTCATCAAATGGACATCTCCTTATATCTTGGGAATAAACACTTACCTGGAGTCAGGTACCTAGGAACAGTTCTTTAGCGAGCCCAGAGTCTACTATGGATCATTTAGAAAGATGATGATGCCATAGAAATCAAACTTCACCTACCTTTTGGCAGGTCCTTCCCTGAGGCTAGCTGACTTTCTTCGTGTCTTCTTTCTCCTGGCTTCTTCTGCCAGTATCTCAATCCCCACTTCTATTGCTATGCCAGCCTTCAGCATTTCTCTCATTGTTTACTACTCTGTTGATACAGCCACCCTCCACTCTTTGATGGGTAACTAAACACTCCTATTTTTATCAGGGAACTAGCAGGTGCTTCTTTCAATCATAGCCCCTACTTCTCAGAAGGGCCAGATGGAGCTAGGACAAGGTAAAGAGTGATAGCTGCTAGCAGCCTCTTAGCAGTTCAGCTCAACATTTAAGGGAACTACAGGAAAGAACTATTTTTCTCTTTTAGGGGGCAAGTGATGTCTAGCAAGCTGCCTGTAAGAGATTTTTCAGTCTCTTGAGGCATCAGCTGTATGGGAGAATACTCCAGTGCTATTAATAATATACAGTGTTTCCATAGCCTTTTGTCATTTCTGATAAACAACAGACATTCGAAGGAAATTTGAAAGGTGGCCTACAGGGATTCAAAGAACATTTATATAAAAAGCAAAGGAAACTTGCCAGAATACTTTTAAAAAGAAGACATATCCTTAAGAGGATAGAAGGAGCTGTAGAAGTATATGAAATGTCTCCATTTAGAGCAGAACTGCCATTTACTTCCCTTTTGTTAGTTAATGCATAAGATGTTTTGGGTTTCGGTAAGAGGAGAAAAATTCTAAATAAATAAAAGATGGAATCCAGGCTCTAGTGCTTTTTCTTCCCCACTGAGGATTAGAGATGATACAATGCAGGATGTTGGGTGAACCGACTTCGCCGTGCTTCATTTTTGCACTCTCTTTAGGATGGGTTGAACACCACAGAAGCCCCAGGACACTCTATTATTCTTGAAAAGCAGTCAATTTCACAGAAATGGAGAAAGTCTGAAGGAATATTGAGACTTCACCATTCTGAATGAAGTTGAATATTTAGTTTCATCAAGAGACAAGTGCACCTCACTCATCTTGGATAAAGCAAAGAGAGCTCTGTTTGAATTATTTTAAGTTGATATTGTAGCTTACATATCAAAAAAAATTGAGATACCTGGGGATTTTGATACATTATATATAAAGTATGAATACAAAGCATGTTTGCAGTTGAAACTAACCTTCATTCTATCTCCTTTCAACGTGGATTCCCACTGGCTTCAGGGGAACAATATCTATTAGAGTTGAAGCCTTCTTCTAAGAGACATGCTAACTGTGCAGATCATATTTAGCATTTAGATAGCAATTTCCAGGGACACAATGTCAAAAAACACTTTCGTATTATGTTTTGGGCAAATATGTTTTTGAATATCATCACTTCAATTAGGTTTTCTTGAAGAAAAATATATTCTACAATAGAGTTATGTTGCACTGGCAACGCAAGTTGCACAAATATTGTCAACACTCTTTTTTCCATCTTTCACAACCTGGCAGAAAGTATTTGCTGTAAACACTGCTATGGGAACAAAACTGAGATAGCTCTCTGCTGGAAGGAACTCATGGTTTAAATATATGATTTGCCAAGGACTCTGGTAGGCTTAGTTTATGATGTGCTCCTGGGGTGACAGTGAAAATCTGGTGAAAACTATGGGATTAACCTCTTCCGTATGATAGTCACACAAGTCCACTTGGTTTTACATTTCCGAAGCCACTCTGACGCCTTGTGGCCAAACAAGGCCAAGTTCCTAAAATCAGACTATAACAGGGAGAAGACGTAGGGATGGAGAACAATAACAAGAACTGCATTGTGATCCAGAGACAAAAACAACCTTACTTTTATTACACAGGAGCTTCCTTGCCAGAATACAACTGGAAGAAAGGCAGGTAATACATTATGAAGCCACCATGCCCAGATGTATAGGAAGAGTTTATTACATCAATAATCTATAAGCAGAAAAAGACTCACTTGTAATTAGTGTTTTGTCTCCAAAGAAAAATTATACACATTGGAGGTTGAAACCATGTTGGGGGTTCTGGTAATCTTCTTCCTAAGCACTGATTTATTACTTTTGTTCTTTCTAAGCTGCCTTCTGGATATATTGATGTGCTCCAACATTATTAGAATTTATAGAAGCAATTAAAACTCGGTTATTTCAAAGGACCTTTGACAGGGGGATGATTGACATTCCTTCTGTATATTACTCTACAGGGTTGCGATTCCTTGCATAGGAAAGCTATGTAGTACTTTAAAACTATTAGTTTGGACTATTTTTGCTACTATAATTTTATTTACTTAGATTAAGATAGAGTGATAGGATTATCATCTGCTCAGAAACATTTGTTGGCATAAGCCCAATAAAATCAAACAAATTAAAACCTGATGCTAGGAATTGGTTTACTAATTAGAGAAATTTCAACAGCCTATCTCACTTGTTATATGATCAAGAGGATCTCTCTCTTTTTTTATCACACTGCAGGTTTTTGTCTAAAGTAAACAAATCATGTTTATTTGGGATGAGCTTCTTATCAAGTCTGTATTGATTCATGGGCAGCAGAGAGAAATGGCTTTATTTGCTCTTTACATAACACGATTCACAAAGATGGTCTCAAATTACTTGCTAAATATAAAAGCACTGTCAGCCAGTAAAAGCTACTGCATGATAAAGGTATTTTCTAACTCTCCTTAATACAAGCACTCAATGAAGAACCAGTTCCAGCCAGAGTTGTGGTCAAACTCAAGAAACATTGATTTCTCTTTCAGTGAGTCACAAGCAGACAGACTGCAATTAGTTGGGCAAAAGAACAGACAAATTTGTCATTCAGGCTTCCAAATTTAGCCTAGATTAAAATAGTCTGAATGACATGTTTTGTATAATTAATCTTTGCTAGCACCTATGTTTATTCAACAGCCATTACAAGGCATTTGACTTTATGCATTGGCATGACTTGCAACAGAGCAAAACATGATTCTGAAAGGCCTAGTAACTATTCCAATCCAGAGAATCAATCAGTTTGTGTGTTTGTCTATGGGCAGAAGGAAGAACCATTGAACTATTTTAGGTCTAGGAATATGCAGACATATTCCCAGGAAAGCAACTGCTACAATATTTTGTTACATGCAGAGCATTTAGGCTTTTGAAACAGAACAGCTAACAAGACAATTTAAATCTGAACCATGATAATTGCCAGATTTCCCCTCCCCCCTTTGGGCCACCCCACTCTACCTGCTGTCCAGATGTAGTGAAGTTGTCGACCCCACTGTCCTGGGAGCAGCATATACTTGTAGAAATCCTATACAACAATATTTCAGTCTTAAGAAGAAAGACAAAAACCAGAAATGATTGTTGCAGATTGGAGAGTACACATTTTATAATGAATGAACATTAAAAATGAGAGTCCCCTTCATTAGATGCATTACAGTTTGTTATGAATTAACAGATGATAAACATATCTAAATAATAGGATGACAGCCAGCTTGATGTAGTGGTTAAGGCATCACTGTAGAATTTGGAAGACTACTCCATCTGTGCCTTAGGAACAAAGCCAATAGGATCCAGTCACTTTCTCTCAGCCTGAAAATGGAGACAATGGCAAACCAGTTCTGAAAATTTTTTTCAGGAAAACTGCAGGAAGTCCAGGCAATCTTCAACAATTAAACATGACTGAACTGAAGAGAAAAAAATGGATATAGAGGAGAACAATGGAAATGAACTAAATATACTTAATTGGAGTGCCAAGTATTTTCAGTGACCACAATACTATGTGCTAGTGTGATGTAATGATAAGGTAACATACCAGTAGTAGGAAGATCCAGGTCCACTCTCAGACATGGAAATTCACTGGATTACTTTGGACCAGGTTACATTATCTCAATTCACCTCCAAGGATTGCTATTCTAAGCATAAAATATAAACATTCCTCTGTAAATATTATTTTTGTTCATGGAAGAAAAGTAGTATATAACTGACAGACAAGCAAAGTTTGGTCATAACAGTAATCTTAGTCTTGTTCAGCTAATTAAGATTGCATAGTCCAAGCATTATAAATTAGCATGTGTATGTGTACATTTACTTATTTGGATTCAAGAAGAAACTTACATTCTAGTTGCAACTCACAGAAACACATTTGCATCAAGTCAAGCTACTTGTCCATTAATCCAACTCATCCCAGAAACGACAGCATCTTTGCCCAAGGACTATTAACTAACACCTGTCCATTAGAGTTCCTTTGCTCTGTTTGTGTCAGGAATAGAATTTAGAATCTTCTCCTTGCGAAACAAGTCCTTTCTTGAGCTATGGAGGGAGCTATGGTTCCATCCTTAACCCCCTTTCCTGATGTGGTATCATTGTTTGTGCCAACCAAAATACAGAATATAGAAAGAGAACAAGCCATACGGGTTGGCTCAAGCTCATCCCACATTGCAACCTGAATGATCAATTATCTGACCAATTGATTCTTTTTGTCTCCAAACGTCTCATGGCCTACTTTTAAAGATACTATCTGAGGTTTTAAAGCTTCTGCATCGTGAACAGTACCAATGAAGTGTCTGCTTACATCAGTGGCCATTGCAGAAGCTAATCAGACATAAGGCAAATCAAATTTCATTCAGCGCTGACCTACAGTAAACCCCAAAGTCAGGAAATTATCTAGTCTCAGAAAATAATCAGGCAGACAATCTGTCCCTCTAGGTTGCTGCCTTGCACGTTCAAAGGAAAAAAGGACAGGAATAGCCCTTCACAAAATGAGCCGCAGTTCATTCTTGTGTCAGGACATAATTTACAAAGATATCAGTCTAAAACATAGGTTTAAGTTCCAGAAGTGTTGGAACCACCTTCCTTGGCTGGCTTTAGCCCTGGTTCCCATTTTTATCCAGGGAAGTTATTACCCTGAGACTAGATCCAAGGAAAGAGTTCACCAAAGACTGATTTGGGCAGCTTAGTCAATGCAGGTAGTGTAATACAGCTAGTTTCCTGCAGTTTCTTTTCAGAGATATCAGTACAATTTGTTTGTTTGCTATATGATCACAGACACATTCAATATAAATCTTAGAACGAGGTATCTGAAAGCAAATTAGCAAGGGTGAAAAATCATTACAAAATAAATGTAACATCTTTTATCAAAAGCTTCTTTTGGCTTTGCATAACACAGAACCAATGCTTCCTAATTATTGCAACAGGGAAGTTTTTACCACTTTGCTACTCAGATTCTTCAGTAAACAATTTAAAATATCTGATTGGGGTCATCTCATGTATTTAATAATAAGGGAAATTAGTTTTGCACGTAGATAAAGTATAATGGGCAACTCACAAAATACAAGCTGCTGGGGTACCTGTATATGCGTTTCTAGTAGGATATTCTTGATTTTCCTTTCACAACTTTAAAATCTTGCTACTGAGAATGCCTTTCTATGAGGACCAGAAAGGGTGTTATGAAAATATTTAGGAGTGGAATAATAAAGGGATCCCCAACTCCCAGGCCATAGACCAGTACCAATCCATGGCCTTTTAGGAACCAGCTATGCAAGTGGCAGGTGAGTGAGTGAAGTTTCCTTTGAGCATGCGTTGGATTTAAATTGTGTTTGAAACAATTCTACACCCCCCACCCCCATTCCCAGTCTGTGGAAAAATTTCCTCCACAAATTGCCCCTGCCACTAGGGACACGAAACTGGTCCCTAGTACCAGAAATGTTGGGGACTGCTGGTATAAGAGATGTCATCAACATCTCAAACAGTAATAAATGCAAGTATGTAAGATTTTGAAAAATAAATGTTGCTGCCTGTGCTGGATCTCATTCTTTTTTGGCCTAATATCAACAAACACCTAATCATATTTTATTGCATATTCCATGACTAATACCTGTCACTCTCTTGTATTAGGGTGTAATAAAATATTTGCTTAGGGGACTATCACATACATGCACCATGGGGTTTTGTTAGGGAGGCATAATGATGGGCATGCTGCCAAGAATCTGTAGGAGACCAAAATGTTGGCTTTATATTTGATGAGACAGATGGAAAGGTTTTAGATGATTCTCAGTTTCCAAAGTTGTCAACTTACAATTTCTTTTTTTTTTCAAACCAACAAATATATTCAGTACAACTATCAGTCCCTAATCATATTAAATTTTCAGTTATCTTTGGCTGACAAACCTGCCTAAGGAGAAGAGAGTAACAAAAGCTATATAACTAGGTGAAAAATAGGAAGATTGAAATCAAGTATTCTGTGCATGTTTATATAGAAGTAAACCCAATAAGTTGAATAAGCAAACCTGCCATAGTGTGAGAATAACACTAGGCAGAAGAGATTCAGTGAGTTGAATAGTTCTTTCAACTACATTTTTTAGAATAGAAAAAGCTTTGTCATATTCAGGTTAATTAATGCAGTTCCTTTTTAGAAAATAAACATTGTTAACATTATCCCAACATTATTATGTAACAACTAGGATTTTTATAGGGTTACTGAGCCTGGATCTGTAGTATTTGAATTATACAGGCATTCATGTTAAAGTATCCCTGATAGATGATGGTTTTACACAGCTCAAAACATCTCCCTGAATAACTATCAATTGGGATCAACTGTAAACTTGGCTGCCTTGCTGTTACCCTTAAGTCTAAAGTGATTTATATTTAAAAAAAACACTTGATCCCAAAATATATTCTTAATGGACTTCAGTTCTTATTTCTCTCCACTGAGCAAACTTATTTATTTTTACAGCTTTTTAGTTGTCGTTTTTTACATAGATTATGTAATTATAAAGAGATAGATCCTTTTATCCCATGATCTCTACATTTACTCAAGAGCCTTGACGGTTTTGGAGATATTTTGGTTTTCAAAAAGCCTTTGAGGATGTTGACATGTCATCATCTTTTGCATATATGTGTGTTCTAGAGACATATTCCAAAAGTGCTAGAAGATAATTCACATCTTTAGTTGATCTCTCTATCTGCATGCACATTAAAAAGTGGGATAAATAAGGTAACAATATTTTTATGTAATGCATATTAGAGGTGGTGACCCTTTGACAGCTGTATGCAACGAAATTTCATTTTAATGTATGCCGATTAGTGTACATTCAAAGTGACAATAAAGTTATTCTATAAATTTATCTTTGCAGATTACATTCTTATTTTCCTTGTTAATTGTTCAAAATAGAATAAAGTGCAAGCCTTATTTCCCATAGACTGGAAACTGCATTTTACTCTATGTGCTCTGAGAAACTCATCAGGTTGATTAGTTTAGAGTTCCGTCTATCACTCAAACTCAGAAACGTGGTGTTGAAAAAGTACAGTGAATCATCAGCGCTTGCTGCAAATGCGACCACGTCTCGTGCAAAGGTTCATTGATAAAACAGCAGCCCTGAGCTTCTCTCAGTAAAACCAACAAAAAACACCCGATCGCTCCTGGCTTGCTATCTTCCCTATGATGCTTCGGAACATCAGGACAGCCTTCTTTGACCTCTTGAACTACAACTCCCAAAATTCCCTAGCTAGACGCCATGCCGGCTGTGAATTCAGGTAACCGCGATCCAGCGCTCTAGCCACCGTATCTCAGTCTTCTCCTCGCGGCCTCTATGGTTTGAAATAGAAATAATTTCCATCACGCTTGCAGCTGCGCAGTAGCTCTGCGCCTGGCACGTGATGTCAAGAGCCTTACAGTATTGGACTGAAGTAATTCGAGAACTTCTCCGGCTGCCTAGAGAAGGCAAGATTCCATCCGGAAAGTTTCTATGGTATCGAAGAAGGGAATGAAACCAAAGGCACACTGGCGGAAGTGCTGCTTCCTCGTGCTTCCGGTTGGTACCTGGGCCGAAGGTGAGCTTGGATAGCGATGAAGGCGTTTATAGAAGTTTATTGGGGAGGCAGAAAAGCGATGGAGCGGGGTTTTTTTGGTGGAGGCGAGGCTGCAGGCACAGGAACTGAAAAAAAAGGAGGAAGATAGGAAACACCCAATAGGTTTGCTCACTTTCATTAGGGAAGCTAGTAAAAAGAGGCGCCTCCCTCCACCATCGCCAGCAATAGCCGCCAAACGAGCTCACTCTGAGCGAAAAAGCTTTGAGACCCGTCTTCCTACTTCAGGGCTTTTAAAAAAAAATGTTTTAAGTGTGTAGAAGATTAAGAGAGAAAGCCCTTCTTTCTATCAAGTTTGTATAGAATCATGATTAAAATAAAATAAAGGTTCCCCTCGCACATATGTGCTAGTTGTTCCCGACTCTAGGGGGCAGCGCTCATCTCTGTTTCAGCCAGCGCTGTCCGAAGACGTCTCCGTGGCCATGTGGCTGGGATGACTAAACACTGAAGGCGCATGGAACGCTGTTACCTTCCCACCAAAGGTGGTCCCTATTTTTCTACTTGTATTTTTTACGTGCTTTTGAACTGCTAGGTTGGCAGAAGCTGGGACAAGTAACAGGAGCTCACTCTGTTACGCGGCACTAGGGAGTCAAACCACCAAACTGCCGACCTTTCTGATCGATAAGGTCAGCATCTTAATCACTGAGCCACCACATCCCTTAAAATAAAGCATTGTATATGATATACATTTAAAATATAAAATACAAGATTACAATGTGTACAAGTTAAATTTAATTCCTATCCAAGTAATTGTCATCTTATTCTTCTCCCTTCCTCATTGAGGCTTTTTTAAACCTCTTCCCCCATCTCTTTCTGCTTCAAGAGTTGATATAGTGGCTTTTTTTCTTGCCATGACACTGATTGTTAAAGTGGGAAATAGAACTTGAAGTGATTGATTGATTCTCACATTTTATTAGCGAGATTTCAAATAGGATTAGGTTCTCAAAAGAGGTTTCTAAAATACTGAGCATGTACAATTTCATTGAGTTAATGAATGTGTGTGTACATATTTTTATGGTGATAGAATTACTAGTTTCTAATATTTGTGTTCTCCAGCTATAAAGAAGCCATTTACTTGAAGTTGTGATGGATCCTCTGCGGGCTCAGCAACTGGCAGCTGAGCTGGAAGTGGAGATGATGGCTGATATGTACAACAGGTATTAGCATTTATAAGTTCAAGATTTTTTTAAAGCTAGTTTAGTTTTTTAACCCCATGAAAAACCTAACAGAGCTATTATCTCTTTCATTCATTTTGGACTACACTATTGGAATATTGTCATAGGTATCTGCAGTTAGCCAAGTTGATGCCAAAATGGCAAAACTAATTTAGATCCTTATAAGGAAACTCCAATTGTCTTTGAACTTTGACCGTAGAAGATGTTTTCTGCTAGGCAATGGTGGCCAGTGCATGAAATGCTGGAGCTCAGTGAGACCTCCATGCTTGTCACTCAGATGACTGGACAGGCTTAGGAGCATTCAGTTGTTGGAGATGCTGGTGATATGACTGAGAAGGTGTGGGCTCCTCTACTTCTGTAGCTCTGGTGGTAAATCAAATGACGAAGCATAGCATAGTACCAGAGAATGAGGCTGTCAATTTATGAGAGAAGGAAAATATGAGAAGGAACTTTAAAAAAATCTTTTGATGTTTCATAGTCATTATTCTATCATTCAGTTTTAGTTTTAATATTTCTAAGTTGTTTTATTTATCAGTTGTATTATATTGTACACTGCCCTGAGCCCCTCTTTGATGGAGATGGGTTTTTTTTTAGAAATATGAAGTATAAATAGATAAACTGGAGCAGATGAAATACCTAAGAAGCCTGGTGAGATACCTGGATGGTTCTGGGAGACAAAGAAAGCAGAGGGGGAGTATAGGTACAGTAATATCACTAATTTGAGGCAAGAGCATGTATGGGCAATTTGCAGCCATGATGCATTGAATGTGGCAATAGCAGGAAGACTTGCATGCTGGGAGGAAGAGAAATACTAGCATTACCCAGGAAAAAAAGGAGGGGTCAGACAAACTGGCTGCTGTTATTTGTTTTAGTCTCCTCCTAGACCAGCCCAGTATTTTGCTCCCTTCCATTTCAATGCAGGCAGTGAAGTTGACTTTTTTGCCAATATCTCTCCCACCAAAAAACAAAACAAAACTCTGTAAGTGGTTTTTTTTTAATGTTTCGTGTGTATTGTGGGCCCCTTGCAGTGACTCTGCAGTTTTCAGGAGTCTATGGCCTGCTATTTGGGAACTATTGATTAGATATTTATGTTATAGTGCTATTCATGCTCAAATGGTTGTTAGAGGTAAAATTATAGAAAGAAAACTTAAAATTGAACTTGTAATTGGTGACGATAGTTGAGTAATGAATGACTCAGTGTTAACTGGTTATCGAATTTGGGATAAATAGTATGGTAACTTAAGCACTTTTTTGTATTAATATAGCTGTGTATTTATTATCATTGTTCTTTATTTAATATTAGTATATCAACTTCATGAAGTCCATAAAGGGTTTATGTGGGGATAAATATCATAATTAGATATGCCAAAATAGCACCTGCCTAAAAAGATGGTCTGGTATGTGGTTTTTCTGAGACAGATTAACAGGTCAGTTTAGTAGTAAGTAATACAGGCATATTTTCATTGTGTTAAACAATGCTGTGTTTGGCAATAATATGGATAAAAGAATCACAATGTATAAATGTTTGCTGGGGACAGTTTTGAGTACCTAACCATTGCAATACATTTTATGATAAAAACAAAAAGGTAGGTATAACAGTCCTTTTTATAGTCCTAGCCAACATGCAGAGGTTGGTGGAAGAGCTAGCTGTGCTGTAGTTTCATTTGTGTCCATTGGGGATGCAAAACTGAACAAACTAATAGATATACTAGTATAGGAGTGGTTTCATTTTACAGCTGGAGGCTAAAAGGGAGAAATGACTATTGGTTAACGTCCTTCACCTCCTCTAAACTGGGCAAATTTACATAACTTGATTATGCAGAATGTTTATGCTGGATATACTGTATTTTTACTTATTCTTTTTCCTGAAAAAAAATAGGTTGTTTTTAAAGCCACATGTTCAAAGCAAAATTTTAACATCTCAGATTAAAATAATCTACACAAGTGATGGGAAGTTTAGGGATATCAACGTCAGATGAGAGATAAAGACATGATGAATTTGAAATAGCGTGTTAAGATGGCACCATAAGTCTGATTCCTAGTGAATGAATGAACAGTCTCACCAGCTCAACCTGTCTCTTAATAGAGATGCATAGTTTTTCATTTTAAAAATAAGTTTATTAAAAGTTTTTTTTAAAGATAAAAACTAATATATCAAGACAGAAAATGAAAAATCAAAAGAGAAAGCTATAATTCAAGAATGGTTTTTTTAAAAAATAAATAAATAAAGAAAAAGATATAAAGAAGTGGCTTCCAAACTTCTTTATACTAATTATAAGTACAATGATAAATGTCCTTCTTTTTCTAAAGTTACAAAATGTCTGCCTTCTTTCTATCATCTATCCTGTTTAATCATCAAAGCCATAAATCATAAGTTCATTTTTCCTTGTTTTCTGCAATAAGTCCATAAGGGGATTTTAATCAGCAATTAACATGGATAGTGGCTTTTTTCTACTCAAGAAATTTGGCTATCTCAGCAAGTTCCAATCATCTTTACCAACCATTCTTCCCTCATAGATTTTGCTAAATGTTTTCCTCTTTGGGCATACATGTCCAAATGTGATTTCCATAAGACCAGCTTGGACTTCCTAAGGTTAGGCTACCAAAGCTTGAAAAACAGCATAGAGATGGATCCTGGGAAGGTTGAGCGATCCTAGAATGGGAGCCTCCGCGAACAAGTAGACAACTAAAAGTTTCCTCAGTTTCACTAACTTGCACCATCAGTTCATCCCCAGGTTCACTCAAATAGCCCTACCGATCACAAATGTATTTAAAACGAAAGAGGAAACTAAACCCAGGCCCAGCCAATGCCTAAACTGGTGACTGGAGTGCCAAGCCGCATTTGAGAAGCTCAAACCTCTCTTTGCTGCCGAATCTGTCCTAAAACACCCTGACCAAGATGAGCCCTTTGTAATACAAGCAGATGCCAACGATGTGGCCATGGGGGCAGTGTTTCATCAGTAAAATGCAAAGGGAGAATTACAGCAATGTGCTCACACCTCCTGCAAGCTCTCTGAGACTGAGGGACGATGGGCTATCTGGGAGAAGGAAGCCTATGCAGTCCGTTGGGCCCTCTTTACTTGGAGGCAATTCCTGGAGGGCAGTAAAATCCCCTTTGAGGTATGGGCAGAACACAAAAACCTAGAAGCATTGAAGGCTCCCTGTTTGGGAATCGAACCCAGGTCTCCTGTGTGACTGGTGGGGATACTTAATGAGGAGTTAGCTGCTGCAGTTATCAGATGCAACAACAAAGTTCTATGACTTGTTTTCCCCAACTATCAGTCCCACCTCTGGTCTCCAATTTATTCAAAAGTACTTTTACCAAAAAAAAAAACCCCTTTCAAAATTAGTTACATCCATTTTTTTTAAAGAAAGGAAGTTTGTGCAAACTTTGTATCCATATGGGCTGTGATTTTACTTGAAATATCATCCACCCCATTCATGAGTCAACTGCAAAAACCTCGGTTCTTGCAGTCTATTCTCAAGAAGAAGCACCTGTCCCAACTGCAGAGATATAAGGAGAGATCTCACAATCTCTCCTTATATTCCAAAAAGAGAACGCTAGCCAAAATTCAGTGAATGGTCACCTATCTGCCAATTTTGGTTCAAGCAATTAAAAGTGGGGGCAGGAATTTTGAACAGTGCTTTCAGTGCTGCAAGGTTGATGACATTTTCCCCATGTTAATCAGATAGGAAATAGAACTAGAATGAATTAACAATCTTGCAAGTCTGAAAGTACAAACTTTCCACTATCACTTTTAATTGCTTGATATTTGGGGGCAGGTTCTTCCCAATTTTCTTTCTCTGACTGTTAAGCCTCACGAGGCACCCTCCTCTCTTCTCTTATTGTTTCCTAGGTAGCATCTCTTCTCATTCCCCAAAGTCATCCACCTGTTCCATTACAACTGCTTATCTCCAGTCACTGTCATTGATTAATAAATACAAAAATGCAAGACACCTGAGATTTTCCTGTTTTGCTTGTTTTTGCATATTTTTTAATTCCCTGGTTTCCATTGACCTTTCCTATGAATAGGCTTTTTATATGCTGACACAGGCTTCTTATTTCCAGAGAAATGTATAAACATATGTATATTTATATCTGCAAACTAAGCAGACATTCAGGAATTTGTGGAAACAAACATAAAACATGAAAAATGAACATGCAAATAAAAGGAACTGGAACTGGCACACACTGGCAATAACAGTTATATGGTAAAGGGACAGGTAAGAAAGGATGTCTGGGAAGTCTAAATTTGATAAGATGTGTTGGCTCCCCACAATCTCATCCACCTTTATCTTTTCCCCTATTTTATTACACCCTATTACAGTGCCAAATTATCCACTACTTGCATCATATCCCCAAAGTATATAAGTACCCGTTTATTCAATTTTTTATTTTCATTTACAGCTAGTCCTTGACTTAAAACGGTTAATTTAGTGACCATTCAAAGTTACAGCGGCACTGAAAAAAAGCAATTTACAACCATTTTTCACACCACCATTGCAATATCTCTGTGGTCACATGATCAAAATTGACACGCTTGGCAACTGACTCATATTTATGCCGATTGCATCCCGGGGTCATGTGATGACCCTTTGCGACCTTCTGACAAGCAAAGTCAATGGGGAAGCCGGATTCACTTAACAACCGTATTACTAACTTAACAACTGCAGTGATTCACTTAACAAATGTGTAAAGAAAGGTTGTAAAATGGGGCAAAACTCAATTAGCAACTGTCTCACTGAGTAATAGAAATTTGGGGATCAATTGACGTCGTAAGCGGAGGACTACTATTAATTTTATATGGTTGCCTATCTGTGCATTGAGAGATGGCTCCCGTCACCCTTCCCCATAGCAGCTGAAGTAGATAAATATAAGGTGTACAAGAACTCTGAAATAAGAATTGTATAACTAACTGTAACTTTGGGACTAGAGACTATGGAAAGGTGGTAATTTGAAGAACTACATGAAATTATAAAAATATGCATAAATCATTAAAATCAAGCCTAAATAGAATTGTGAATTCAGAGAAGCAGGTATTTAAGGAAGAAGGAAAGGAAGTAGGGGGGGAGAAACAAGAAGTAGAAACTGGGAAATAAAAAGCAGACAAAAAACTCCATAGGGCTTGGCAGTGGTATAGGGAAAATTGTAAAGGGGGGATCTATCCCAACAAAAGGGAATAAAAAACAGAAAAAAGATGTTTTGGAGGCTGACAGTGGCATAAGGAAAATTGAAATAGGAGGTTACGCCCCAACAAAGAGAAATGTAAAAAATCTTTTTGACGGAGGCTTGGGGAAAATTGAAAAGGGTGGACATGTCAAAACAAAGAAAAGGGAGAAGGCAGGAATAGAGAAGTGGGACAAAAGACTTAACTAGGAAAAAATCAGACAACTAGAAATTTTATATGGGAAAATATAAAGCTAAGATAAGGGGTTTATTCCTAACTATGACAATAAAATGGAGTTGTTAACTGACTGAATATGATAATGGAAAGATAATTAAATAACGGTTAAAACATATGGAATATGGACAAATGTGAAACTGATATGGGGATATTGTAAAGCAGAGGTTTGTGATTCACTTTTATGCATGATAATTAAACTAAGTTGCTAATTGATTGAATATGACAATAGAAGGACAATTAAGCATGGGTTAAAATATATGAAACATGGACATATATAGAACTTTTAAGATGATGAACAAAGTGAGATGTGTACTGCTTGTTATTCTATATAGTAGATTAAGGGAACGGTAATGAACATTGAACAGTAAGGATTGCCATTTATAGACAATTAAGGGTAATCTAAACCAAGATATGGAAAAATGGAGAGGGAACATGAAATATACTTCCAATGGGAAACTATTGAGATTTAAAGATAGAATTACAAAGTGGGGGTGTGGAAGGATGTATAATTATATAAACATAATGATGAGAATAGCTGGGAATTGTAACCAGGTCTACATCTCGGCCAAAATTAGGCGGGGATGGGGTGGGTAGGTGTTAAAAGTATAATGACTATATATGTATACTTTTTTGTTCTAGTTTTTTTAAAAAAGAATACATGTTAAAACAAAATATGTCTATTGAAAAGGAATTATAAATTTCATTGTATTTAAGTACAATGACAATAAAGATTATACTTATAAATACCATCAACATAAAATGGAGCTTGCTGAGAAACTGAAATGCACCAAGTAAATGAGATGAAGAGTGGGAAGTAGAGGAGAGGGGTAAGGGAAGAAGAGAGGGATAGGAGAGAGGGCGGGGGGGGGGGAAGAGGAGGAGAGAAAGGAGGAATGGAAAGGGGAGGGGGGAGAAGGAAAGAGGAAGAGGAAGTAGAGAAGAGAAGGGTGACAGAGGGAAGAAAGGAGGTAGGGAGGGGAAAAGAAAGTAACAAATATGGTATACGGAGAGCAGAAGAGCCAATAATTGTTTTTGGGAGCTGATGGCAAAATGAATTGATGTAAACATTTAATAACTGGGCACCAATTAAAAAATTAAAAATAACAGTCATATAAAGCTGAAGCCCCACATTACAAATCTCAGAAGATACCAAGGCCATAAATGCAGACTAGAGCTTCAATAACTACAGTCTGGCTCAATCTCTGAGCAAAGAGGCAATTCTTCACAGCCTTTTGAAAGGATGGTAGGATCGGACCATCTGTAACTTTTGCTGCTTATCATCCAGGGTAAGTGTCAATCATTATTTGGTCCAGAACTAATAGACCAATGACCCTTTCATCCCATGGTGTTTTTAGCAACCATTTCAAAGCCATAATCTGAAGGTATCCATCTTCTTTCATGTTTTCTTGTCCAGTTTTTTTTAACTGTACCCTATGATTGCTTTAACTATGCTGACATTTGTTGTTATTGAAATCCTCCATGATGGTTTTTGAGTTTGCAATTTCTTTCTAAGAATAGTCTCAGGTTTTGTTTTCTGAGTGCAGTATCTATCAATATCTATTCTGAAGCCCTGCAAAATGAAACTGAAGATTGCATTACATTTTTTTGCTGCAAGCTGTACGTTCATTAAATATAAGTTGGAATTACTTTTTAAAAAATCATCTATAATTTGTTTTATTGCATTGTTGTAAATATAACTAGTACATTGTATTATTTGAATACAGGTCATCCTCGACTTAACAACCGTTCATTTAATGATCATTCAAAGTTAAAATAGCACTGAAAAAAGACCTATGACAGTTTTTCACACTTATGACCATTGTAGCATTCACGGGGCCACATGATCAAATTTCAAGCACTTGGCAACTGGCGTGTATTTATGATACAGCAAGATACATCAAACTATATGATGAAGGTTTATGTCTGAAAGTTAATACAGTTCTTAATACAAAGGTCTCCACTGTACTGTTATTTATTATTGTTTGTACATATTAAAAGAAAAAAGAAAATTAATAGCAAAAAGGAAAAGTGAAAAGACTGTTTGATTTCTAACTTCCCCCTTTTCTGCCTTTGCCATTTTGTGATGTTTATAATTATTCGGACCCCTTTAATATTTACCCAATGTTTTTCTTCTGTTTTTCAACTATCTAAGTCTTGCTTACTTACAGCTAATAAAGTGATATGGATGCATATTAGGGCTGTGTATTACTTTGGATCTGGAAGCAAAAAGATGTTTTTTCTTGGGACCTCATTTAAGGTATATATTTTAGAATCCAAAGCAATGCACAGCTCGACCGCAGATTCAAATTATTGCTGTTTGGCCACAGTTTTAATTTTAACTGTTAATTGTTTTAGTTCTGCTTTGTATGTGACATATTTGCTGAACAAGATAAATGGATATGAAGACAAAATGCTTCCTGGTCTCACTTCTCCTATTTTAAACTTTATGATAGCTTCTCATTCATTGTAAAGATTACTCCACTGACTCAAGTATTCTGATTCATTAATTTGAATCATTAATATTCATTAATATAAATTATTAATATATTCCATGTTCTGACTTCTTGTAATTCTCATGCTGTCTCCATTATTTTTCTTATGCTCACTACCTGATATTGGGTCTCTGCTGAGTTTGTAGGCTTGTGCAAAATACTTCATTTGAAATTTTTTCATTCTTAAAACTTCACAGTATTCCCTGCCTTGAGCATAAAATGGATCCCTTCAAGCATTTTGGAAAATATTTCCAATCCAAAAGAGTAATTTTGCCCTAGAAGCAGGACATTTCATGAAATTTCATGCTTGAAATACATAACAATGAAAAGTTTTGTGCGTCTCTTTATTTTTTTTTAAAAAAAACTTTTTTTTATTTGGCTTTTTTTTCTATGTACAGGTAACCTTCAACTTGCAACCATTCATTTAGTGACTGTTTGAAGTTACAACAGCATCAAAAATGGACTTGTAGCTGTTTTTCACACTTACGACTGTTGTTGCGGCATCCCTGTATTCATGTAATGAAAATTCAGATGCTTGGCAACTGGCATGTATTTATGACAGTTGCATTGTCCCAGGGTCATGTTAGCCCCTTTTGTGACCTTCTGACAAGGATGGTCAATGGGGAAGCCAGATTCACTTAACAAGTATCTTATTAACTCAACATCTGCAGTGATTCACTTAACAGTTGTGGCAAGAAAGGTTGTAAAATGAGACAAAACTCACTTAACAACTGTCTTGCTTAGCAATGGAAATTTGGAGGCTTGATTGTGGCTGTAGATCAAGGATTACCTATATGGCTGCTTTTTGTAAGAAGTTAAGTAAATATTTATTAGCTTGTGGGATTTCAGTATTTTTTGTGTATATGTCCCAGGTTTTTAGCCCCATATAGGTAGATACACTTCGTTTTCATCTGTCTAAGCCTCATGTAAAGATATTAGCATTAGCTACTTCTTTTCCTGCAGCTTTAAAGGATTCAGTGGGCATTTCATCTGCATTTGATGTATTCCCGTTTGAAGCTATTCTATCGGGTCACATTCTTGTCGAGCTAGTTCCTAAATATATTCCCTCTCCCTTCAAATGTCTTTGTCAATTTACAATCTCTTTTGTAAACGATCCAAGTGTAGTCTTTTCATCTTCCTTGAATCTCATTTTTCCATTCAGATATTTTCTATATTTGTGTTGAATATTTTACCATAGCTGAAAAATTTCCCTTGATTTTTTTTACTGGTACTTTTCTTTTTCTTGATACTTGCCCCTGTTTATTCACAACCTTAACTTTTTGTGCCTTTTTTGATATCGAATGTCTGTGTCCAGTCTTCATACATCCTTATTTCCTTTCTTTGATCTTTCCTCAGCTATCATGACAGCTTGAATCCTTTTCCTTGGTAAATTTTTGGTGGTTTTGGTTTGGTTTCCATAGGATCTCTTCTTACCATACCTTGTCAGGTTTAGTTTTGCATAATTTAAGTATAATAATCTGTACCTTGTGTTTCAACTATATAGCTCCCTAGGTCATATTTTACTGATATACCTTTTTTCTTTGATTTTCTAAGTTTAATCCATTTGAATAGCAATAATTTGTGGTTTTACAAACTGTAACAGGAATTGTGTTACTGACTGGATAGTGCTTTTTCATCAGAATGGTAGCTAAAAGAAGATGGTACTGATGGCAGAGAAGCATTTGGAGAATTCTTAATAGAATAAGAAACTTACTGTAATTCAGTTACTGAGGCAAAATATGGATTTCTGAATGAAGTGCTGCTACTCATTCCATCATAGTATCATTTAGATTAGAATATTAAGTTGTGATTAAACTAAGTCACTCAGGGTGCTTTATACATAATATACAAAATTCAGTATTGAATTGATAGCTTCTATCCAAAAGTGTAGCCTAGACCAGTGTTTTTCAACCTTTTTTGTGCAAAGGCACACTTTTTTCATGAAAAAAATCACGAGGCACACCACCATTAGAAAATGTTAAAATTTTTTAACTCTGTGCCTATATTGACTATATATAAAGTGTTTTTCCCACGGCACACCTTACACTATGTCACGGCACACTAGTGTGCCACGGCACAGTGGTTGAAAAACATTGGCCTAGACTATTTGCAGATCAAAAATGACTCATTCTGTAATTTTGATGCTAAAGAAACCAAAGCTGCATCAGAGATTGTTAAACTCTTGCGGGAAACATTATGTTTTAGATACCATTAGAGTTGTGGCCATGATGGTCTGCAGATGTTTTATGTTGTCAGAATGAAAATCAGATGTAGAACTCTGAAGAATGACCTGTTTTCTCAAGTTATTTTCTTCTTGCACAATCACAGGATGACCAATGCCTGCCATCGTAAATGTGTTCCTCCACACTACAAAGAAGCTGAACTGTCAAAAGGAGAATCCGTGTGCCTGGATCGCTGTGTCTCCAAGTATTTGGACATTCATGAGCGGATGGGCAAGAAACTGACAGAACTCTCAATGCAGGATGAAGAACTGATGAAACGGATGCAACAAGGGACTGGACCTGCCTAAGCTCTTGCTTCCAATTCTCCCAGCCTATCTCTACATCTTGTGTCTGGACTGGTGTTAATTCTCGCTTTTGCCAATAAAACATCCATGCTGTATTTCCTCTGCCAGCTGTTAATGGGGCTGAAGCGTTGCCTTCCATTTTTAGGCCTGATAAATGATTGTGCCTTGTGAAGGCAAACAGGCTCATCTCTGGAACCCTTTGTTTAGCTTATTCTTTCTTGTTGAACATTGGAAACTGAATCTTTGGGTTTGCTTAGTGGGCTATTTTAACACTTCCTATCTGGCTTCACAGAATTTTCTAGCTTGTTTCCATTCCGTTGGTACACTAACAGAAAAAAAGAAGCAGTTTATTGTCGTTTAGTTAAAACACCCTGATTGATTAAGTTATGTTCAGTTTTTAAATTCAGGACTAGGCAGGGTACTTGAGTATCACCTGCTTTTACTTCCTTAGAGCAGTTGCTATATCTTTTCCTGAGATCTGTTTACAGTACTCTACACCAAACAGATTTCTAGACATGCTGTGTGCATCTCCCCAGGTGTCCCCCTTTTGCTTTTGACGTCAAAGAACTGCAGGCTTTTCTGTTTAGAAAAGTTTTTCCCTGCCTAGGCAACTCTGAGAGAAGTGAAATTCAACTCCCAGAATCCCCCCAGCCAATATGATCATTGCTGGAATTCTGGAAGTTGAAGTTGAAGTCCAACCTTCAAGAAAATTATGTTTAGAAACATAACAGCAGAGGGATATTAGGGCATTTCTAATAGTTTTACTCCTCCTGCAGCACACGGAACCATTTAACTCACTTCCATGGGGAATGGGAGTGGTGCATCACATGACACAACTATCTCTGAGCTAATCTAAGTAGTCAGCCAAACTAAATGGGAGGAAAACAATCCAATTTACCAGCCAATGTCAGGAAGGGGGAGAGGTAGAATCTTCCCTTTCTCCAAATTTCAAATATGAGATGCTTCAAAAGCAGATTTTTCCACAAAGGAAAAGGAACAAGAGCAGTAAACATGCTGGCCTATATGATAATGCCTGATAGCGTAATTGTTAATGTTTAAATAATTGATGTGAGCTGAGTGTTTCCTGTCTTTGGGCTCATTGATAAAACTGGCTGCAGTTGCAATAGATAATTGGAAGGGGGAACTAGAGTCTGCAACTTTGAAGGCCCCAGGATTGCCTGGTTGGTTTACAGATTTCAGGAACTAGGAGCCCCCATATGTGGGACTCTTAATGGATACCAGGCAAACACTGAGCAGTGTATCTTGGAGAATTGCAGACTATTTGATAAGTAACTTCTGATTCAACCACTTCTTCAAAGAAAGATTACTGAAATTATTAGCTTCTTGGCTAAAATATTGCTGCTGTTCTTGTTTGATTACTGAACCAGCAATTTTTTGTTATATCCTAGTAGCTTTTTATTGGAGGGTACAAATCATTTCTCTGTAATTTGAAGCAGAGATCCTATTTCTCTTCACGTGCTCTTAATTTTGCTGGAAATAAGGTGCAGCACGTAGTTGCTTTCCAAATAGCTTTTTGCCTCAAATGCACTCGGTAATTCAATCTCTGTTGAAGAATGCCTCTGTGTTTCTGCATTGTTCTGGGTGCTGCAGTCTCTAGTGTGACATTTGTGAACATATAGGTGCTTTCAGAAGACTGCCATGGGGATCACTATGCAATCTCTCTCCCCCCAACTCTGCCATAGAGGGATATTTTTAAAAATGGTCTCTCAGAACAGCAATTATTCTTTGCCTGCTTGGTGCGCCTTTCTGGATCCTTAACGCACACACCCACTTTCCTTTGAATTTCACAGCATATTTGTGGGTTGTGGAGGCTAAATTATGCCTGTTGTGGCTTGTAGGAGAAAAATGTGAAAGGGGGGGGGGAGAAACAGATGGAGGCCATGGGAGGAAGGTGAAAAAGCGTGGGTTGGTCCAGGATGGTGCGTGCATTTGAGGGAGGGAAGGAGAAATAGAAATAAAACCATGAATTAAAAAAAAATCAATGCAATTAAATAGAAAATTCAGTGAAAGAGGTCTGGGTGAAGGAGACCATGGAAAAACGGAAGGGGGGAAAAAGATGGGTGCACATGCACACAGACCCAAGTGTGAAACAAAACTTCGTGACTGGTACTTTTTAAGGGGTGAATTGAGCTGGTTAGCATTGACTTGGGAGTAAGAGAAATGAGTTGGCTGGCAAAGGCAGAAGGGCCGTTTGCCTCCCCCCTCCCCCCCCCTGCTTTGAGGTTCTATGGAAGCAGAAAGCCTCGGTTTCAATATTTGCTACCCATCTATTTGGCACTTAATTCCAGTGGCAAATTATTGCTATTTTGTCCTTCAGCATCATTGTTGCCATTCTGTGTCAGCACTCACAGCTTTTTTTTTTCTTTTTTTTTTAAAGAAAACAGAGTAGATTTCTGAACCCAAAACCCTTAGCCATCCAGCTAAGCACACTGGTACAGCTTTTGGCCAGCAGGGGTCAGTGGTCAACAAAGACTTGAGCACCACTTTTAGCAAACAAACAAACAAATTTTAAGGTATGGCTAATTTTTTAATGAGTATGGTTCATAATTGGGCCCTTTAGATTTCTTTTAGACTCGCTCTACCTTTTCTAATTAAATAGCGGTACTTAGCCAGAGGGTGATTTATTCAATTAGAGCTGCTTAAAGCAATTAGAAGTTATTTAAAACCACCTGCTGGAAGTTATTTGGCAACCCTTGCTTGTGGTTTTATTTCTACCCGGGGCAGGATGCTATGCTGCAGTTGCTTTCATGGATCCCTGTATGCCCCCTGCAGGGGCTGGGGAGAGCAACCAGAGTTTAAGACACAGCGGCAACAGCAAAATTGCAAGACATTCACAGGATTCCATGATTGGGCAAAAGTGGGAGGAGGAAAGAGAAATGGAACCAATGCATGTTTCAAATAAGACGTGAGATTTGATTCATAATAGTTCACTTCTATTCTTCAGTTTCATTTCCCTGAGAGGAAGGTACTACAGTAGACCTTGAATTACAATCATTTGTTTGGTGACTGTTTGAATCTTGGAGAATCTTGGAGAATTGAAGTGTTTGAAGTTAACAGCACCGGAAAAAATGTGACTTATGACCTTTTTTCCCATTTATGAGTTGCAGCATCCCTGTGGCCATGTGATCAAAATTCAGATGCTTGGCACCTGGCATGTGTTTATGACGGTTGCAGTGTCCCAGCGTCATGGGATCACCTTTTGGGACCTTCTGACAAGCGAAGTCAATAGGGAAGCCAGATTCACTTAACAATCATGTTACTAACTTAATGACAGCAGCGATTGACTTAACAACTATGGCAAAGTCATAAAAATGGGGCAAAATTAACTTGTCTTGCTAAGCAACTTAAATTTTGGACTCAATTGCATTCGTAAGTTGAGGACTACCTGTACTCCAATTGTTAGGAGTCAAAAATAGACTTTCATTCAGATGTTTGCCAATAGACCCACTACTGTTTTATATATCATGAATCTTCCATAAATATATTTTATAAGTACTTTACAAATTAAAAATACAATAAAAATACATATTCAATTTTCTGACCAGATCATGCAGGTCCTGGTTTCATGTTGGCCCTGTATAAACTCATCCTATGCTGTAAGGTAAAGGTTCCCCTCACACATATGTGCTAGTCATTCCTGACTCTAGGGGGCGGTGCTCATCTCTGTTTCAAAGCCAAAGAGCCACTGCTGTCCGTGGTCATGTGGCCGGCATGACTAAACGCTGAAGACACACTGAACGTTGTCACCTTCCCACTAAAGGTGGTCCCTATTTTTCTACTTGCATTTTTACATGCTTTCGAACTGCTAGATTGGCAGAAGCTGGGACAAGTAACAGGAGCTCACTCTGTAACGCGGCACTAGGGATTCAAACCACCGATCTTTTTGATCGATAAGCTCAGCGTCTTAGCCACTGAGCCACCACGTCCCTGTGCTGTAGAACAAACTAACTTCTCATCTGCACCTCTAAAGATTTTTCACCATTGCTGGCCTGAAGTGCTTACAACCATTTGAATTAGCAGAAGACTCTGGCATGAAATTTGCCATCCTCATTGCCAATCCCTATCTTGCTCTCTACTGTCTCTCTTTTCAAGGCCCAGCAGTCATCTGACTTCCTTCCAAACTAATGGGTAACAAAAGCAAACTACTGTATATCTCATAGTTGTCACTGAACATGGTTAGCTTAAGGGGAAAGCAGTATTTTAGTATGGCTCAGGAAAGCTTAAGATCATCATCTTGTGGGCTGGGGACCAGGTGAAGGTGACATCAAGAGGACACAGTAGAAAAATGATGATGCCAGGGCATGTGTGTGCTATTGTTAGATACAAGCGGGGAAAGGTCCTCTCCTGCAGTAGGGGCAAGATGTCTTTCAGATTATAGATATTCCTTTTGGGGAATATGCGCAAGAATCTAATATGTTTCTTGAACAGGCTGGGGTGTCATCAGGCGAATTTTTCTTTCTAGTTTCTCACACATGTAATTGCTTTGTATTTTCCCATTTAGGTTTTGCCTCCTATTTGATGGCTTCCTTATTTACATTCCTCCCCTTCCAGGTCCATTCCTCATGGTGGCCTATTAATCTTAAGAGTATAAACCTCACACATTCAGAGGGAGACCGTGGCTCAGTCTGTCCCCTTCTGTTGCTTCCAAAATTTTAATCTGCATTACTGTTGATCCCCAAATCTTGTCAGCCTTAGCTTTATGCTTGCCATTGTCATGTTAGCAGTAAAAACCTGCATTTCCCTTATCAGGGGCTCTAATAGGAACTAATTTCCTCTGCCATGGCTTCTAAATGGAAGGCAAATCCATGTTTTTTCTGCAAAGGGTAAAGCTGAATGTATGGCTCAAGTTCTATATGCAATGTTTACAGATCAATTAAGCTTAGAGCCATATATCTCAGGCTTTTTCACCTTTTGTGGCATTGCCATTCTGTGTCGTCCAGTGATTTGTTCCTACCGGCGTTACTACCGGTTCGGTGAGTGTGCAATTGAACGAAAAATACTGAGAAAAAAAGGAAAACAGCTGAGGAGCAGCAATTCAAGCTGTCACCCTGGATCAGCTGGGCTTCAGAAGCTGAAATAAAGTATAACCCAGTGGCGGGTGGGTGGCCCCCTTTCAAGGAAACAAAGAACTGGTTCGGGAGACTCAGTCCAAATCGGTAGGAACCAACCACTGGTGTCCACCCATTGACCTTAACCTTCAAAATGCTTGTTCTATATTCAAGTGCATGCAGTTCCTGCTTTGTATTCCTTCACTCATTAACCACCTGTAAGTCTCCAACCCTATTCTTTTAAATAATCAGCTGAGATGCTGCTCCTATTCAATTCAGTGAGAGAGAGGATTATTTCATAATTACTTATGCTCAGCAGTCAGATCTTCCTTATTTAGCACAGTATTTTCTTTTATGGATTGAAGGCACTTTTCATGTTGCTCTCATTTCAAGAACAAGATTAGGTGGAGAGAATTTCAGGCAGGATCGTCTCAGTGGTGGGTTGCAGGCGGTACGCCCCAGTACGGGCGTATCGGAGCCTACCCGGAGCACCAGGTACCATTCCAGTACAGTGCTTCGGAGGACTCACCTGCCCACCCTTGCTCCTTACCTATCCTTTAAGCCTTTGGCACTTCTGCGCACACGCAAGGCATGTATGGCACATGCACGACGCTCCACCGAGCAGCTGGAGCGTCAAGGAGGCTTGCAGAGGTGTCGCAGGCAGGTACGACGCATGCGCGCGCTGTGCGCATCCATGTGGATGACGCCGGGCCCGTTCCAACCGTACCGATTGGAACGGGATCTGGAACCCACCACTGGATCTATACCTGGTACACTGAAATGATCTGCAATGAGTTATATTTTTGCATTGTGCGAAAGACTATGGATATGTTGCTTCTGACACAATCTCACATACATTGTCATGAATAAAAAGAAATGTAAATGAGAGGCAGCTGCCTGTATAGTGGATAGGTGCCAGGTTAAAAAATGGGGTAGTAACCTAGCTATGGTAAACTAGGGGTATTGGAAGGATAGTTCCACCCCCCCAACCAAATTAACTGTGCATCATCGTATGCTATTCATAAATCTCAAAGCAACATTGATAAGGGGATGGGGTTAACTCAGGATTTCTCAAATTGTGAGGTATGTGATGTATGCCTGCCTTGGGGAGGTGCAAATAAAGGCCAGAGGAGGTGTGAAGATTTTTTGAAATGTCTTTGTTGAAAATAGTTTAACTATTGTTTTTCTTGTTCATTTATATTCATTTGGTTTTTGGATTTTCAGGGAAGGTGTGTACATTAAGATTACACTGAAGGGAGGTATGATAGCAAAACGGTAGGAATCCTTGATCGAACAGTTAAACAAAACAATCAAATTACTCAAAAACAACATTAAAACATCAATGTCACTGTTAAAACTGCAGGACTGGATTGACAACTTTAAAATGACACTGTGAAAGGAGAGATGGGAAAATGTTTATTAGATTTATATTTTGCCTTTCATTCAAGAGGTTCGGCATAGTAGACAATGTGCTAGATTCTAGTTTTCTCAAACTTGTGAAGGTAGGATGGGTTGAGAGAGAAAATGCTTTATCCAAAATTATTCCCATTGGTTTAATGTCAATTTTCATCTCATCAGTGGTCAGAGGGGGGTTCCTCCCTGTTCGGACCAGTTTGGGTGAGCAGGTAGTGGAAAGTGGGCATGGGTTGCCAAACCGGTAGATGCCCCCAAACTGGTCCGCTCGGACACTCGCTCTGCCTTGCCTTCGCCATGTGAATCCACAGAACTGCCACTCCTACCTACACACAAGTAAGCATTCACGCTAGCCTAGTCCCCCTCCCCACCGGCCAGCATCTCCTGAAGCCATCGCCATTGCAGCCCGGCAAGCTTCACATGCTGGAGAGGATGGCAGCTGAAGAAGAGGGTGGCAGCAGGAGAGGGCAGTGGTAGCAGCAGGAGAGGGCAGCGGGCTCAGCTGCAGCCCAGATGAGCCAAGGAACTGCAGGGAGCCTCCCACATGTTGCACCCCTCCCAGCCAGCTGCAGCATGGGCCCCACCTGGCAGGGAAAGTGGCGAGTGAGTGGATGGCTGGCCGTGACGGGCCTGGCCTTGAACACTCCATCTGGCATGGGCGATGGTGGTGAGCTGTAAGGGAAGTTAGGTCTGGGCTGGTATCCCTGCCTTCTTCTTCCGAGAGCCAGTTTGGGGGATGGGCAGCCTCCCCTGCCACTGCACCCTTCCCTCGCCATCCATGCAGAGCCTCTGCTGGTGGGGCACCTCCCATCTCGCCCCATTTGCACCCCCTCTCCTCCAGAGAGCAGCCTGGGCTTCTCCTAGTCAGCGGGTGGGCGGGAAAGCAACGGATGAGTGGGCGGGCAGCTAGGACTGGCCTGGCCTCCAACACTCCATCCAGCAGGGGTGGCGGCAGTGAGTGATAAGAGAAGCAAGCCCTGAGCCGGGAAAGCAAGGCTTCTTTGCCAGCCTCCCAGCTGGTAAAACATAAATTTTTGCTGGTTCTGTGGGTGTGGCTAGGTTGTGACTGAGTGCGCATAAGTGATGTCACGTTGGCCATGCCCACTCATGCCCCCCACAGCCACATCCACAGAACCAGTAGTAAAAAAAAATTGAAACCCACCCCTGGGTCAGAGATGAGGATTATTGTAGTTCAGCAGTCACAAGTTCCCAAGTTATAAGCTTAAGTGATAGGAAAAGCAAATAAATGCCTAGATAAGACAAGCCATTTGTTAACTCTAACCAGTGGTGGGTTTAAAAAATTTTTGGAACCTCTTCTGTAGGTGTGGCCTGCTTTCCGGTCCACTGTGGAACCTCTTCTAACCGGTTTGGTAGATTTGACAAACCGGTTCTACCGAACTGGTGCGAACCAGTAGAAACCCACCTCTGACTCTAACTGAAGCACAAACTAGCTAAACACATTTCAACTTGGCAAGTTGCCTGAACCCAGCCTATGATGTTGTTCATAAGCTCAGTGTGTTCATAATTGCAGAAATGATTGTAGATGGACAAAATTATAGTTAAGCTAATGATATCTAAATTTGTGGTGCAAACCCAGCTGTTCAGAAACACTTGAATAACACATACACTGAATTTGCTAGCTATATCCTACACCGTGAAGCATTCTAAATGTACCAGCATTATCTCTAATCAAAAATGTTTTTATAATGTGTTTGAATACTCCTGGAGTATATATACCATCATTTCCTTATCTGAGTAATCATAAGGCAATAAAAGCAGCCATTAAAACAATCAACCAATAAAACAATTTATTCTATTTATTCTATTCTATTTTACATCTATTTAAAAAACAGCACAAATAAAAACCTCGAACCTCCATGAAAAATGTAAGCAATCTGACCTCTGGACTGTTAGCTTTTTGGGTAGCCATATTCTCACTTCTGGGAGCTGCCCAGAGTTTGTTATAAGATGGGTGACTATTATAAATGCTTTAAACAAATAAATGCATCCCCACATTGTAGACAACTTTTACCCCTAACAGAGGAAGCAGCTCCTTAGCAAATATTAATACTCAGGCAAGGGAAGACATAGGGAAAGACATTCCCTCAAACATAACAGTGCCATAACATTAACATTAACTCTGACTGGAAGCATAATGGAAATCAAGCAATTCCTTTAAAACCAGGAATGATTTTGGTACCAAGCCACCACTATACTTAGAATCAGCTTCAATTTGAATGTTCTCAAAAGTAAACCCAGGTGAAGTACACGAGAGTACTCTAAAATATATAAATCCTTGTATTATGATTAGGTCACAGCTCTACCACCAATGTGTGGACTCCTCATCAAATTTTCATAGCCTTCAACAGTGATCCAACAAGTACATTTTTCTATACTGTACTATTCTGGTCAGGGGTTGGTTGCTGTCAGCATTGCTGCCAGTTTGGTGCCTCAAAAATGTTGCACACGGGCGCTGCTTTGCTCACGCACACACCAGATGCGTGCTACGCGTGCGTGTGCATTTGCAAATAAAAAGGTCTGCGCATGTGCAAAACCTTAACAAATGAAAAAAAAATTTCCACTGAAAATTGTTCTGCACATGCGCAGAACCGAAAAACAAGATAGTGGCCCCTAGGAGAGCCGGTTTGGGGGCGTGGCAGTGACCCAGGCCACCAAGTTACTACCGGTTTGGCTGAACTGGTCTGAACTGGTAGGAACCCTCCTTTGATTCTGGTGATCTCAGCTAGCAGCTTCATATAGAGATTAGACTATAATCTCTACATTTTCAGTTTTTGGAATCAGCATACACCCAGTGTGAACTCATCACAGCCACCAACTTGTACCATTCATAGCTAGTGCAAAAAAAATATTTTATTTAAATAATTTATTTTCATTAATAATATTATACACAAACTGGAGAGAGATACAAGTGTCCTAGCAAGATGGCAATTACCTCATCTTCCTTCCCAATCAGGTCAAGTAAGACTACTTCAGTCTAGAATCCTTACCTTACCTCCAGAACATGAGTGAATGGTCATCATCCATAGATAATTTCTCCAAGATGTCTGAAGCTGATTGCCTGTCATCATCTCAGCATTTTATCTGGAAATCAACTGGTTGGTTGCCTTTTATACCTGAGTTCAGGGAAATCTTTATCTGAAGAGACTGTACTATCACTTTTCATAACCCCCTGCTCCTGTTTAGATAACAACCCCCCTATCTTTTCAAACCAGCCAGCCAAATTCTTCTGCCAGCTTTTGTAAGCCAAATGATTAAGACTGCATATAGCGGAACAGATTGACTCAAGCATTTATCTTCTTTTTCAAGCCTTGCCAATTGAAACCAACAATCCCATATATGACTAGGAAATGCTTTTGATACCCATCTAGAAAGTCTTCAATAACAGTTAAATTCTGATTAGATACAAGAAACCTTCTCAAAGTTTCAAACCTAGAAAGTTTCAAACCTAGAAATGAATAAAGTAATAACTAGCAGCCAGCACGGGTTTGTTAAAAACAGATCATGCCAAACCAATCTTATTTCGTTCTTCAACATAGTGAGTAAATTAGTAGACCAGTGAAATACTATGGACATAATATACTTAGACTTCAGCAAGGCATTCAACAAAGTAGACCACAACCTACTTCTTCATAAGTTAGAAAAAAGTGGGCTTCATCACCAGATGAATTTACAATTGGCTGACAAACTATACTCAACGAGTAGTCCTTAATGGGTCTAAGTCTACATGGAGAGAAGTAAACAGTGGGGTACCGTCTTAGGCCCAGTACTCTTCAATGTCTTCATAAACGACTTAGATGAGGGAATAGAATGGGAACTTACCAAATTTGCAGATGATACTAAGCTGGCAGGAATAGCTAACATCCTAGAAGATGGATCTTGACAGACTTGAACACTGGGCCCTATCTCACAAAATGAAATTCAATGTAGAGAAAAGCAAAGCACTACACATAGGTAAGAAAAAAACAAAAGTACACATACAAACTGAGTGAGACCAGGCTTTTTTTTTTTTTTGTAAATGTGTTTTTATTTTCCATTTTCATTTCGTAGTCACATATATACTGTGCATAACCGGGGCCATATAACATTAAACAATAAACACAGCCATTCCTCTTGTCAACAATACCCCCCAAAATAGAAACCCAATGTACCTCTTCGACCCTCCATACACCCTTTCTTTCGCCCCCCTCCAACTTTCCATCTTCCCTCCAACATTCCCCTCTACCCTACTTCTCCTCCCCCTCTACCACTCCTCTCTCCCAGTACACTCCCTCCCTTCCTTCTGGTGAGACCAGGCTTAATAGCAGTGACTGTGAGAGGGATCTTGGAGTCTTAGTGGACAACCAGCTAAATAATGAGCCAGCAGGCAGCCAAAAAAGCCAATGCAACCCTAAATTGCATTAACAGAGGGATACAATCAAGATCAAATGAGGTACTAATACCACTCTATAAAGTCCTAGTAAGACCACACCTAGAGTACTACATCCAGTTTTGGTCACCACACTATAAAAAAAATGTTGAGACTCTAGAAAGAATGCAGAGGAGAGTATCCAGGATGATTAGGGGACTGGAGACTAAAACATATGAAAGCAGTTACAGGAACTGGACATGGCTAGTCTAGTGAAGAGAAGGACCAGGGGAGACATGATAGCAGTGTTCCAATATTTAAGAGGCTGCCACAGAGAGGAGGGGGGGAGCTCTTTTCCAAAGCACCTGAAGCTCAGACAAGGAATAATGGATGGAAACTGACCAAGGAGAGATTCAACCTAGAAATAAGGGGGAGCTTTCTGAGAATGAGAACAATCAACCAATGGAAGAGCTTGCCTTCGGAAGTTGTGGGGGGCTTCATCGCTTGAGACTTTCAAGAAGAGATTGGACTGCCATTTGTCAGAAATGGTGTAGGGTCTCCTGCTTGAACAGGGGATTGGACTAGATGACCTATAAGGTCCCTTCCAACTCTGTTAATCTGTAAGTACTGAACAATTTATCAGAACAGATGGGCAAGAATTTCACTTCTACATCCAACCATGTAAAATGCTAACCAAATGCTAAATATTACTACCTGGAACAAGTCTGCTGGACAACACTTTGAGGATACCATGGTGGAGATAAGATGTCATAGAATGAGCCAAACAGCTGGACCTACTTATCTAAACAGCTCTCAGAGGTTTCCACTATAATAGCATTAAGCAACCGGGTTAGTGAGAGGCAATTACTTTTGGGGAAAGAGGGACAAGATGCATTTATGTCTACTGTCTTCTGCTGTTGCTCAGGCTATTAATACATAGGCACATAATACAAATCTGGGGATTTTGCATTCCAAAATGATATTTCTGAAGCACTGGGATACTGATTCTATGTGTTATCTAGGATTGCGTTTCTAATACTAGGCACCAGTCTTCCACAAGATCTTAATATGCTGCCCATTTGCTACATCTGTTAGAAAATTGTGTTTAAACAAATAATAAACTATGATGGTTGGAAACTTTTGCCTAAGTAAAAGGTCACATATCCATTTTATTTGGAAAAGATCTTCTTAACCTTTATTGACTAAAATGAGGCCCTGATATATTCACTAAGAGCCAAGGTGGCGCAGTGGTTAAAATGCAGCACTGCAGGCTACTGCTAGATCAGCAGGTCAGCGGTTCAAATCTCACCAGGCTCAGGGTTGACTCAGCCTTCCATCCTTCCGAGGTGGGTAAAATGAGGACCCAGATTGTTGGGGGCAATATGCTGACTCTCTGTAAACCGCTTAGAGAGGCCTGGAAGGCCTATGAAGCGGTATATAAGTCTACTGCTATTGCTATTACTGCTATTGCTACTATCTTGGTGAGAGCAACTTCATGTGGGATACAAATTTTCTTTTAGGATCTCGAAATTACTTGACACAGTCCATCTTGTAACAAAAAGTCAGAGTCTATAGCAGTGGGGCAGTGTTGTCCCAGAAACACTGTCTATGAAAGCCTTCACCAATGTATTAGTTTAATGGCACCCTATATGATTAACTGATTTTTTAAAAAGACACAAGCTTTTTTGAGCTGCAGCTCACTTCAACAGATACATAAAGTGTATTTAAATTGTAGTGAGGTCAGTAGAGGGAAGGGTGGAAGAGAGAGGTTGGTTGGCACATGCAGGTAACTTAGGAGACAGGTTACATGTAGCTTGCCAAATAGTCATAAGTCTCAATTGTATTGTCTTCTCAAGAAATTAGGAGGAGTCCGGTAGCACCTTTTCCAAATAATCCGTTTAATTAAAAGCCATGAGCTTTTGTGAGCTGCAGTCACTTCATCAGATGCACAGAATGGCTGGAGGAGAAGAATGTTTAAAAATGAAGTTTTGTCGAACTGAGTAAACAACACTGAGCAGGCTCCTCAGTTCAGTTTCCAACTGAGCTCATTGCATGAACCCTAAATAGGCACAGAAATGAAAAGCTCTGAAATAATATTTGTGGTTGAGGGATATTGCTAAGCAATTAGTGAATTATCCTTCTGCCTTAAGACACATCCTATTTTAGCAGCCTCTTCAGTTGAAGAGCCTTAATATCTATACTTGTCTTATGATAACGGAACGCTTATTCCATCTGTTCAGGCACACATACAATCATAAATGCTTTTAGTCTCCAAATAACATGTCATTCAGGCTGTACCATGCTTTAACTTGCATTTGCCTATAATCAGTGGTGGGATTCTGCCAGTTCGCACCACTTTGGGGGAACCGGTTGTTAGGTTTCTGAGCAGTTTGGTGAACTGGTTGTTGGAAGAAATCCTTAGGGCAGAGAACCGGTTGTTAAATTATTTGAATCCCATCACTGCCTATAATATGATTCTCCTAACTTTACCTACTAAACTTTACCTTACTAAAACTACTTACAAATATTTAACATAGTTGCAACAAGTAGTTTCCCACACATGGATATCAGTGGTTTATTTATCCCACCCCCTCTCCCCTGACTCTTGTTTCTTTACGCATTCTTGCTAGACGTGAGCTCAGCTGCCTTAGCTAGTCTGGCAAGTTCAAGAGATAACCAGTTTAGAGAGTGTGCTTTGTGATGCACCCGAGGACCTAAGAATGTGAATAGGAAATTTAAAGGGTTTTAAATATGTATGTATCTATGTACATATATGTATATGTATATGTATGGAGAGAGGGAGAGAGGGAGTGAGAGAGAGAGAGAGAATTTCAATGTCTCTTTGTCTTTCCCAGTGCCTTTTTTGTCTTTTTCAAAGTCTTTCAGTTCATTGGATCAAAACTTCAAGGTTCTTGAAATGATACAAGAATGGGTGAACACTCATGAGGGGTATGTCACAACAACTGATGGAGGAACACAAACCACAGAGACATAAGAAGTGGGGGGAAACCTAAGCAAATATGTTTGATGAAAGGACAGTAATTTCACAGCAAGAGCTCACAGTAGGGAGCTGTGGATATATGCGGCTTAGAACGTCAAGCAATATTCTTAGAATTCTTTGTCACAGGGCATATGTCATTCTTATCCTCTTTTCTCGGAAAGCAATTTTTAACTAGACTCTAGGAGAAAGGAATCTAGAAAAACAAGAAAAATCTATGTAGGGGGGATTATACTGTGAGATAGTGTTTTAGCTTGCAAGCCATTTAATTTTTTAAAATTATGGACTGCCACTGATTTATAAGACACCTCTGGCAAAATATTGTTTTGATGACTCCTTCCCTCAAGAGTTTTATAGGTAGTCTTTCTTAACAACTGCCCTATTTAATGACTGTTTGAAGTTACAATGGTGCTGAAAAAGTAACTGTTATGACTGGTCCATGAGCTTATGAGTGTCACAGTGTCCCACAATCATGATTCCATTTGCCACCAGCTTCTGACAAACAGTCAATGAAGAAATCACAAGTCACAGTCACATAAGTCCTAGGTCACAGTCATCTGATGTTTCACATAACAACTGCAGGTGATTTGCTTAATGACGATGATGGAACTGATGCTACAAGTCTGGTGCAATCACATTTAATAATTCCTTCACTTGGGGAAGGAGTTGTCAGTCCCAATTGTGGTTGTTAAGCAAAGATTACTTGCATTTGCTACTCTCGTAAATTGAGGCAACAGGTCAATGATTAAGACTAGACAGGAAGTTTGGAATAAGCTCTAACTCAGGAACCAATGGAAAGAAGGGTGTTTTGTTGTGTTGTAGAAAAATGGCTTCATGCAGCTCATATTTGTTAGGATGAGCTACCTGGAATTGCAGCAATAAGCACACCAACACTGATAGTTTCAGATTGTGCAATGCATACACATAGCTTCTCTGAACCGATATATAACACTCCTTTTGCAAGAAGTGAAATCTGACGTAACCAAGCACACATAATTGATGTTCAGAATGGAGAATTGACTCTTAAAACTCACTCTGGTGCCCCCTCTCCTCGTGTTATGACCCTTTCGTGCAATGCACAACTTGCACACCTGCTTGCAGAGATCCTGATCACACTACCATATGGCAAGTGCTTGAAAAATATACTTTGAATTAATGTCAGCTCCTTCCGCACCCCATTGTGGTTGTACTGACAGCATGAAGGAAAGGAGAAACATAATGTTTTATTTATTTTTTAATCCTGGAGCAAAGGCAAGCAGCCCAGCATGACACTTTGAAACCTATTGTCCACTGCATGCATTAGCTCAACTGAATCAATGGATAGAAATATGTGCTTTAATGCATTATCTGTTCTCGTCACAATACTTTGTGTTTTCTTCTATTTTCTCTGTTTCTTAGACTTAAGACTATCCCCAAACATGTTTTGCACGGCCCTATAACCATCACATCACGGGACGTATATTTCTGCACCTGTGTTATAATAGCAATATTTATATTGTTAGACCTCTTGTGCTTGTATTTGCTGACAACAACTTGGGTAAGTAGGGAAGTAAGTCGGTTTCTCTCCTTTCTCTGGTTTCCGTCGTTTATGGTGAGGGTGCCCAACACAACTTTAGGTGACGTTGCAGCCTCTGAAATGAGGACTCCCCCTCCCCTCCAAGCGAAGTTGCCCCATTGGCCACTGAGCCAGGACGGGACGAAAGCGGCCGAACCTGAAAGCCAGCAGAACCGAAATACCTGGGCGAACGAACCGGGCAACCTTCCAAGATAAGCCCATCTCTCTCTCTGCATATTTGCCGTGTACTTTT